>NC_134080.1:112803963-113109848 GCF_000715075.1 Nicotiana tabacum | reverse complement strand
GTGCCTGATTGCCAAAACTTGAATTGCCTTCCTTCAAAACTTGAACCGTTTTCCCTTGTTCTCCAGGTGGGCGCCTGATTGCTGAACGAGAACTATCTTCCTTCGAAACTGCTTTTCCTTGAAACTTCAACTGTCTTCCCTTGTTCTCCAGGTGGGCGCCTGATTGCTGAACTTGAACTGTCTTCCTTTGGAACTGTTTTCCCTTGAAACTTGAACTGTCTTCCCTTGAAACTTGAACTGTCTTCCCTTATTCTCCAAGTGGGTGCCTGATTGCTGAAACTTTCTGTGTTCCCTCGGAACTGCTTTTCCTTGAAACTTGAACTATCTTCCCTTAAAACTTGAATTGTCTTCCCTTGTTCTCCAGGTGAGCGCCTGATTGCTGAAACTTTCTGTGTTCCCTTGTTTTCCATGTGGGTGCCTGCAATCAAAACAAACAAAACAAACAAAATTTTCTGTCCCAGTTTGCACTAGGAAGATTTGTGAATTGTTAGCAATATTGTAAACCACTTATACTGTTGATGCAATGATGAGAGTAAACTAAAGACTAGACTAGGATGTGTGTCTCCTATGAGTAAAACCAAAAAAACTTTGACTAGCAAATGCGTCTGCTAAAAATAAAACCTAAATGAACCAAACTAGAAAGTGTGTCTCCTAGGGGTGAAACTTGAATTAACCAAACTAGGAAGTGCGTCTCCTATGAATGAACTCTCAATTTAGGAAGTGTGTCTCCAAAAATAACAACTTGAAAGACCTTGATTAGGAAGTGCGTCTCCTACAAGTAAAACTTCAATGAACCAGACTAGGAAGTGCGTCTCCTAAGGCCGAACTTAAATGACTCAAACTAGGAAGTGCATCTCCTAAAACAAAATATAACCCGAAAGACCCAAATTAGGAAGTGCATCTCCTAGGGGTGAAACTTTAATGACTCAAGGTAGGAAGTGTGTCTCCTATGAATGAACTCTCAATTTAGGAAGTGCGTCTCCTATAGGTGTATCCTGAAAGACCCAGACTAGGAAGTGTTTCTCCTAGGGGTGAAACTTCAATGATTCAAACTAGGAAGTGCATCTCCTATGAATTAACTCTCAATTTAGGAAGTGCATCTCCTAAAAGTATATCCTGAAAGACCCAGACTAGGAAGTACATCTCCTAGGGGTGAGACTTCAATGACTCAAACTAGGAAGTGCGTCTCCTATGAATGAACTCTCAATTTAAGAAGTGCGTCTCCTATGGGTGAAACTTCAATGACTCAAACTAGGAAGTGCGTCTCCTATGAATGAACTCTCAATTTAGGAAGTGCGTCTCCTAAAAGTATATCCTGAAAGACCCAAACTAGGAAGTGCGTCTCCTAGGGTGAAATCTCAATTTAGGGAGTGCATCTCCTAAAAGTATATCCTGAAAGACCCAGACTAGGAAGTGCGTCTCTTAGGGGTGAAATCTCAATATAGGAAGTGTGTCTCCTAAAACAAACATATAACCTAAAAGACCCAGACTAGGAAGTGTGTCTCCTAGGGGTGGAGCATCAATGACTCAAATTAGGAATTGCATCTCCTAGGAATGAATTTAAATGACCAAAGCTAGGAAGTGTGTCTCATAACAAGTATAATCTGAAAACCCCCTACTAGGAAGTGTGCCTCCTAACGGGTAAAACTTTAATGACTCCAACTATGACGTGCGTCTCCTAGGGATGAATTTAAATGCCCAAAACTAGGAAGTGCGTCTCCTAGGGGTGGAATCTCAATTTAGGAAGTGCGTCTCCTAAAACAAAAGTATAACCTTAAAGACCTAGACTAGGAAATGTGTCTCCTATGGGTAAAATCTCAATGTAGGAAATGCGTCTCCTATAATAAAATATAACTTGAAAACCCAGAGTATGAAGTGCTTCTCCTAGTGGTGATGTGTGATCTTCTCAATAGTCTTTGTGTAAGTAGAATTGGGGCATTACACCTGAAAAATTCAAGCTTCCAAGCTTTGATATGAACATAGCTTTCGTCCCTGTTTCAAACAAAAAAAACTTGTGAGTTTAAACCCGGTGGTTGGTTTGTGGCCTTGACTTTGAGGGCAAATGATCCTTCACTTGCCATGATAAATTTGATTTCACCTTGAAAGACATTGCTTGCTTACTGACTTACCACTTTCTCTGTCACCCTTATCGCAGAAAACACATCTGATTCATTCAAACTCAATACCTTCTATCTGTTGCATTTTGCTCATGAACTGACATTTACCGAACCTTTGTATTTCTCATGAATCCCAAAGCACTCCGATTGTCATCCATTCAGTGTGTATACTGCTCTTTCTTAACTTATGTCGCTTTGATGTGCTAGCCAGACTCCGTTTTGTGCAATTGGAAAGCTGGTAGTATATTTTGAAGTCATTTATCACTTGTCCTTACCAAATAGACTCAAGAAGAGGAAGTAAACAAAATAAAAGGAATAGAAAAAAAGGACAACGAAAAAAGATGATACCTAACAAGGAAATTACAAAGTAGAAATTTATCAGATGTGGATACCAACTCTAATGACTATGACATGCACCTTTGGATTAAGTGGCCTAATATGTCAAGTAAATCTAATGCTCAACTCTTATTGTACCTCTTTGCCATGAAACTGGGCTTCAATGCTCCGATTATCCTATCTATTTCACGATCCTTATTCGACTTGTAGTGCCCGAAGGGTTTTCACCATCAAGCCTCTCTCATTTTGTTCTTTCTCTCAACCTACCGTCACCTTATGGTGCCTGTGAAGGTTTTCACCGATAAGACTCTCTCATTTTGTTCTTTTTCTTTATTTTCCTCTGATTCTGCAGATGACAAGGCATTAACCATGGTAAAAATATCATATACTCTTGGCATGTCTAAATTAAGTACTCTCAAAGATTATCCGGGAGGTCTTTTTTGGACTGTAATGTGACTTTTTGATAGGATTAGAAAGAAAGGATATCATAAAGGCTCAAAATAATTAAGACAACTGGGTTAATTTATTTACAACTTTTGGATTCCATTTTAAACTTTTCCCCAATTTCTAAAACAAGAGAATTTGATTCTCCCTCTCTTTTTTTTAGATGGAATTTCTAAGAAAGACTGCCCCACTCTCGACTTCGTGGGATTATGAAATATTTTATTTGGTATGACCGAATCATAAGACTGTCTACGTATCTTGTGGTGACAAGAATCAGGTCAAATGTTGTTCACAAGACTACTTTTTGTTACTATTTGCCTTTTTTCCTTTTTCTCTCTTTTTTCCCTTTTTTTTCTTTTCTCCTTTTTTCTTCTTCTTTTTTTATTCTTTATCTTTTTTATTTTTCCCTTTTTTCCCCTTTTTTTTTCTTTTTTCCCTTTTTTATCTCTATTTTTCTCTTCTTCTTTTTTTTGAATTTTTCTTTTGGAATGAACTTTCTAAAATAAACCTATGGGGACATGAACTCTTCCTTTTTTCTTTTCTTTTTTTCGTATGACTCTAACTTGATTCCAAAAGAGGGGAGGTCAAAGAAATCAGTACATGCTCAAAAGGGTATCGAATAGTATAAGTATTTGGGTTGCCGAAAAAGGGCCTCCCAATCCCTGAAAATGCCAAGTACAATGCATGCAACTTGAAATGAAAAAGGAAGAGCACACACAAAATTTCTTTTACAGCTTTGATATCGATATCACTGATATGCTTTCCACTTTTTTTAAGTGCTTTGTCAAGTACAGAACTCTCATTGGGTAATTTCTTCTTCACAATGGATACCCTCCATCATTTTAGAGCAAACTCCCTTGGCTTTATATTGTTACTTGAGGTGCACTTGAACTTAAAACTGCTCGCTTCAAATTGTTGGGATGCACTCTCTTGTAACAAATCATGTTATCCTCTCAACTTCCCAAACCATCTGCCCCATTTCATACAATTCGGGCTTTAAATGATCTCAAAATATCCAATCTTTACTTATTTCCCTCAAATGTCTCTATCATCTTCAAAGTTGTTTCATTGCTTCATGATTAAACTAACTTTTAAGACCAGGCCTAGAATTATGCATGTATCATGTCACTAGAGCCAGCATAAAAGAACTATAAAAGGAGAAGAGAACTAAACAAAAAAAATGACTAGAAATAACAAAAAACAGAAAATTGCATTAGACAGACGGTGAAAGGGTTTGAACAACAAGACAAACAAAATAAATTGGGGTACAACCCTAGAACAAACCTAGATGACACTAAATGAGTTACTATGACTCAATGAACTAGGAAAAGTAAAAGGATAGAAGGGTTTGAGTCACAAGACAATATCCGGACTACAACCCTGAAATAACCCGGACAACAAAAATGACAGCAAAGGGAACCACCAAGACTCATCCCTGGCTAGCCAAGAAAAGAGCATCTTTTCAATCACCAAGTTCGGCATCTTAGCCACTGAGTTCCACATCAATATTACCAACATCATTACCAATTTTAATCACATTGATCTCAGCAAATAGCTTTTGAGTCTCTTTTACCAACTTGTTCTTAAGATCAACCTTTGGAGCTAAGACTGATAGCGCTGAAAACTTTGCGGCAAGTGGCCCTCTGAGGATCTCAGAAGAATTCTCATATTCCTTTTCAACACAAATCATACCCACCATATGCGTTTCATTATGAACAGGCGATGGACTTTGGCTAGTGTCTACTACATCTGGATTTTGCAAGATAATGTCAACTACATTAATAAGCTTCCGAACTGCTCTTTTTAGATGCCAACACTTTTCTGTGCTATGACCCGGGGCATTAGAGCAATATGCGCACCTTTGAGAATAATCAAAATTCTTTGGAAGAGGGTTTGAAATTTTTATCTGAATCGGCTTCAACATGTCCAATTGCCTCAACTTTTGGAACAAACTGGCATATGATTCTCCAATAGGAGTGAAAGTCTTTTCTTTTTCCTGCTGTCTTTTCATTTTGTACTCCGGCCTCGGTTGGAACCTCCTATGGGTAGGTGGTTGACATGCTTGAGGAGGCGGATACGATATTTGTGGAGGTGGTGCAAGCCATTGTGGGTCTCGTGGGTGTGGAGCATATGGCGGTGCATTGTGGATAGAGTACTAGGAAAGTGAGGCATGACCTTGGTGATTATGTGGAGGAAAGTAGCACTGGGAAGGATTATCTGGAGTACGAGGATATTCATGGGATTGGTATTGAGGCTGAAAGCATTTAGCAGGAATGCCCACTGGATCCTGTCATTGGCGGGACTCAACAGCATCCTTTCTATCAATTGGAGAACTGACCCGAGCAACTTGTTCGTTCCATCTTAACCAAAATTCCCTAAAACTTTCCTTGGGTTTCTTTTCCATCTGAGATAGGGAGGAGCGGTCTGGGACAATGTCTATATTGTAAGGAAAGTGTTGCACAAAATCTTGAGCCATACTATCCCATGTATGCCACTTACCGACATCTTGACGATTATACCATTCCAAAGCTTCCTCAGTCAGGCTCTCACTGAAATACACCATCAGCAACTCATCTTTCCGGCCAACACTTCCCATTTTACTGCAATAACCCCTTAGATGGGCTACTGGATTTCAACGCCCATCATACAAATTAAACTTTGGCATCTTAAACCCTTTTAACTTTCTGGATATCTCATCTTGATCCACTGTCTTAGCAGGCTTTGCAGTCTCACCAGGAGGCTCAAAATGAGGAGCGTAAGAGTATGGACCCGAGACCTTGAAAATTGGTTCTGGAGCATAGTGTTGGGAATTGGGGATTTTGAACACAGTCTTGCTAGAGGATCGAGGAAAGGTAGCAGGTGCAGGGGCTACAAAAGCATGAGTGACCAAAGGAGCGGGATATGAAGTGGTTTTGGCAGGTGGAGTATGAAAAGGTTGCAGGTAGACGTCATCAACAGTAGGAAGCTGGATTTGTGACAGTGGAGGAATGGTGACAAGGCTTTCAGTGTAGTTAGTGGGAACTGATGGTGGAGGACACCCACTAATCCAGGCTTGGTATATTTCGGTCATCTGTCCTTTCAACCTTAAGACCTTTTTTTCAACTCAGACTCTGATTCAACAATTCCCTTAGACGGATCAATGACCCTTGTGTCCAAGTTTTTGCTAGCCATGGCTACCTTGCTCTTTGACCTTGGGTTGTATGGATAAGTTACTTAAGAACCACAAACCAACCACCCTTCTACTCAATGAAGATAACAAAAGGAACAAAATGGGGACATCCTGTTAGTATTAGAGCATTTAACAACTAAAAATATTATATTGTGTGTAATGCACTTAGCAGCAATTAACGGTTCTAAAATGACTTTTACGGTTACAAGGTCATTTGGCATCATCCCAATTTTGTTCATTTCAATCTTCTCTTTTCTAGCACTTCTTGGCTTGCTCATTTTCTTTCATTTTTTGTTTTTTTTCTAATTATTACTCTTTTCTTTCCTCTCATTTCTCACATCTCATAATTTCACCTCTCTTTTTTTCTTTTCTCTTTTTGTTTTTTTTGTTTCCTTATTTTTCTTTTTTTTCTTTTAATAAAAAAATAATAATTCGATCGAACCATATGTAGGTTTCCTACGTATTATGACGCCGCATTAATCAGATCTTTGTGTAGTTCGGAAAATGTAACTAAAAAATAAAAATCTTTTTGAATTATTCAATTACAACATTTTTCGATTTTCAAATATAAAACGGGAAATACAATAACGGAAGACTTGACAAACCCAATTATACTACGACAAACTCTGACACCAACTAAAAGAATCAGTACTGCTAAACATGACTATAAAGTACAAGACAACATAAAAAAAATCCAACTCAAAACATAAAAAGTCTCCTTTAGCCAGCTCCTGAGCAGCAATCCTGACTGGATGGTCCTGGGGTGTCTGTCATGCTCAAACTCCGGTAAGTAGATCCACACCTATATGAAAAAACTAAAACCAAATAGGGTTAAAGATTTAGAATACTATGTGAGACAATAAAACTTTCTATCGGGCACATGCATGACATGATTGAAGCTATTTTTACAAAATGGCCTATGTGGCCAAAAGTTGCTATTAGTGCAAACTTGACAGAGGTGACCTCAAAGACATGAAAAATCACTTAACCGAAATGACCCATTTTGTAAGAATGGTCTATGTGGCCAGAAAACGGCTAAGCATTGCAAATTTAACAGAATGGAACCCTAAATAGAGAGGACACCTTGTTGTGGACTTAGGACTCTAAGACATGGGTTAATTGAACAACTTTTGCAAAAATAACTCTATTTTGCAAAACGGTCTATGTGGCCAAAAAGCGGCTAGACATGCAAATTCGACAAGGACAAACCTTAAAGTAAAGAGATACCTAATTGTGGATTGAAGACTCTCCAGACACAATTAAACAAACTACTTTGCGAAAAAAACCATATTTTGCAAAATGATCGATGTGGCCAAAAGTAGCTAGACATGCAAGATTTGGCTATGACCCCATGAAGCCAAGAACCTAAGACTTACTAAGAAGACCAAACTCAATATGAGTTGCCTATGTATCACGTCTTGGAAGACGAGAATTAGGTATGCGTAGTTCGGGTAGATTGGATATGGCGAGAATTGAAAAAACAACTAATTTAGAGAAAAAAATATTTCTTTTGTCCTTTTTTGAAAAATGATGAAACATGTAAACTCTTTTTGAATTTTCTTTTCCCTTTTTTTTTTGAAAAATGATGGGAAAGTGCAAAATCTGTATGGATTTTTCAATATTTTTTTTGGTCTTTTTCTTAAAAGAAATGTGAAAGAAAAACATAACTGGGCCCTGTCTGCTTTATTTTCACACTTCACCCTCTTTTTTTTCTTTTTTTTTTCATTTACCCTCAACTATCATTGGTCCACCAAATGACCCTTTTACCCTTGAGGACATGCAACATATAACACATAGGATGAATCAAGATGGTCTGTTATTTTGGGTACATATGTCCTAGACAGACCCAACCCCTGTGTTGAGTCCCCAAAGTCGAATGCACGTGATGCAAACAAACGTTCTACTAGTGATCCGTCATGAGGTTATGTTATTCTAAGTTTAAACTCAGGGTTGTGTTCTTGATCTGGCTTACCCGAGCGGGCAACTCGAGCTGAAGAGGGGGCAACGTACCGGGAGCACTAAAGTCTACCCGGCCTTGTTGCTGGCCCAGCTTCGTTCAATTTGGTATAACTTCTACAGAAAAAGTGGGTCACGCGAACGTGTGCAACATTTTCAGAAGACTCAGAAGGGTGGCGTAAGAAGTCAGTTATATACAATTCAAATAATATCAAAATGGTAGATAGACAGAAATTAGCACAAAGGTTCACAAAATACAGTAATATTAATAATAAATAAAATCAAGTACAATCACAAAAACAAGCTCGAATTCTTGAACCCTGAACCAGGGATTTTGGGTTCTTCTCCCCAGCAGAGTCGTCAGAGCTGTCACACCTCCTTTTTACTATCTCGGAAGGGAGTATAAGAGAGTTTTTTTTCAATTTAAATGACAATCAAAATGGGATTATTTAAATTAAATTTAGAGTCGCCACTTGGGATAATTTATGGTGTCCCAAGTCACCAGTTTAAAATCCCGAATCGAGGAAATTGACTCCTATTTATGGTCTGTGAACACAGCAATCCGGGTAAGGAATTCTGTTAACTTGGGAGAAGGTGTTAGGCATTTCCAGGTTCCGTGATATTAGCACGGTCGCTTTGATCATACTTGGATTAATAAAATTGTCTAATTACTTATTTTAGAACCTATGTGCATTTAATTAAGAAATTATCTTGAAACGGGTCACGCGTACGCGTACCCATTTGTTTGGCACGTCAAAAATCATGTCACGCGTACGTTTCCACTATTAATAGCGCTTTATTAATTATTAAGAGAGTTTGGCCGAAGTTGCGCCGACGCATACCTCGATTTATTTTTAGAATCATAATTATGTCACGCGAACGTGTACACAATCACGATGATTTTTTTAGAATTGGCAATACTACATTAACTGTGAATGTCTTTTATCGTTGTCAGTAAATAACAACTAGGATTCCATCTTTCTCCGTATTACCAAAAGATACAAACTTTATTGCTACAAACCAACCTAAAATCAAGAATATTAGATGCATTTTGTAATATTATGCCATTAAATCCATCCTACTCCTAATAAAATTATTTAAAAACAAAATGATAAACCCAAAAATGACATTGAAGAAGAATAATAGTAAAGGGATAGGAAAAAATAATAGAAAACGAACAGAAATCTGAAATAGAGATTAAAATTATTAAGTAGCCATTAGAATATAGAGTTAATGAAGATTGAACTCATAACTAGAACAACGCAGATCTTCCACAATACTTCATTTAACAACATTATAAACCAAAAAACGCTGCAAAGTCATCATATATCTAAAGAAGAAGATCCCAGGAACATTGTACCTAGAAGGAGCAGAACATACTTCCACAATAACATCGTGCTAGACCCGCGAATCTGCCCGAAATCTTAGACTAATGCAGCTTCAACGAACTCGGAATTCGCCAGAGGAACTCAAATCTCGTCGACAAACTCGAACTCAGCTCAACCTCAATCGAACTCAAAGATTGAAACGAAGAACTCAGAATCGCAAAGAGGAAACACGAGACGTTTTCGTTTTGCTTAAGCTCAATCCAATTAACTTTTAAAATAGAGACTATTTACATGTATATGTTCTGAAAATTCAGAGAAAACAAATAAAAACTTTCAGGTCCTAGCCTTCCTTTTTGATTTTTGATTGTTTTGATTATTGTCTGTTTTGTCGGTTTTTGATTTTTCGTCTGTTTTGATTTTTGTTGTGAACGGGAAGAAGCATAAGCAGCGATGGGTGAAGGGAGGTGTGATGTCCGGCGTAAGGGGTGGCCTGTTGCTGGTCTTAGGGGTGAGGGGTTTTGGGTTGTGAAGATGGAAGAAGAGAGCAGGGGTCGTTTGGGTTGCTGAAGCTCAGAAAAATCGCTGAAGCTTGTGAGGTTTTGGTCTAAGTCTGGAGAAGACAAAGGTCGGGGGGGTTTGTCCTTCAGCGGCGGATTTCTTCAGAGTCTATTAGGCATCTCGGTCTGTGTGTCTATTTTTTTGTGTCTATTTTTCAGCTTATTTAGTCTTAGTTCTAGGGTTCCTTTTATGCTTAGGAATTTTTAGGGTTCAAAAAGAAAGATCTCATGGGTCTAATGAGTTTTTGGGCTTTAACATTGAAATTGGGTTGAGTCCATATTTTATTGGGTCTTAAATTTGGGCTAAGAAGATTAAAATATGAAAATATAAAACTTACTCTTAATTAATTAGAACACACTACTAAAATAAAGCTAGATATTAAAAGTAAAACTATGTTTTTGTATTTTCAAGATTATAAAAAGATAAAATAAGGTACTATTTTTGTATTTTTTAATTTTATGAAAGGTACATAAAATAAAAATATTTTTTTTAATTTTCATTTCTGTGACGAAATAAAGTAAAAGAGTCAAAATTAGTTGAAATAACTATATTAAACCTAAACTAAGTATTTAAATGCTAAAATATGCAAAATCTTGGGGAAGGTAAAAAATCACATGTCTACACCTGTTATAGACGTCGACCCAAGTTACCGCTGGGTATTCTATCAAATTTTACTTCAACTATTGTGAAGCAAATGAGCTTCGGGGATTGAGTCATGTGGTGAAGGCCTGAACGGCCCAATCATCTGCGACCGGAGGCAGATCCATCCATTCCATCTGAAACCTCGATACGAATTCCCTGAGCATCTCGTTATCTCTTTGTTTTACCTTGAAAAGGTCTAACTTCTTGGTCTCAACCTTGATGTCCCCGGCGTGCGCTTTTACGAAGGCATATGCAAGCATAACAAATGAGTCAATACAATTAGGGGGAAAGTTGTGATACCATATCATAGCTCCTTTTGACAAGGTCTCTCCGAACTTTTTTTTAGCATAATAGATTCGATTTCATTATCTTCCAAGTCGTTCCCCTTGATGGCGCACGTATAAGAGGTCACATGTTCGTTTAAATAAGTTATCCCATTATACTTCGGAATTTCGGGCATACGGACCTTCTTTGGGATCGACTTCGGAGCTGCGCTCAGAGGAAAAGGATTTGGACCAATTCTTTGAATCGAGGCCCTTCAGTATCGGTGGTGCTCCAGGATTTGATCAACCCTGGAGTAATAGGTCTCTACTTTTTTATCATTGGCTTCGATTTTTTTTCTCCCGATTTCACTCATTTTGTTAGTTACTCAAGCATATATATTATCTCGGGGTTGGTCCCAGGTTTTGTTCCACCCGATCTTTCTATGGTCGGTTCATTTCTGCGAGCGTTTTCCCGTGATGATTCGGGCTCAACTCTGTTGGGGGAGGATTTTGTTATGAAACTAGGCTATCGATGCCTGTTGAGCATGTAACATTTCGAAGATCACGCGCAAGTTGATCCCATCACCTTCACCGTCGTGTGTACTCCGAGCTATTGACTGGGCTCCCCTGCGAATGCTATTTTTGGGGTCAGTAGGCATGTTTTCTTGGTAGCCACATGTGAGTTAGCATCGATCAGATCAGCGACTGGGACTCCGTTAGGGTCAACTGGGGGCACCTTAATGCTGGGCACCGCATTGTTGTTCTCGCCATGGTGGCTGAACTCAACATCCACGTTCAAATGGGTAGAATGGGAGTTCGACATTTTTAATTTTGACCTGAAATTAAAAGCTCAAAGAACAAGTGTAAAATAGACTATGTAGGGACTCTAGTGGAATTGAAAAAGGGATCATGACCATCTCTCTCTAAAATCCTCCTCATTCTCTCTAGGAAGAAGGGTGAATAGTAATTCCGTCACTATTCACGCGCCTCAACTCCGGCATCCGGTGGTGGATCTTCGCAAAGTTGGTGTCAAAAGTAGCATCTAGTCTTTGCGCACAAACCCCATTTGTTTTCATCCTCAAATCCATAGCCATTGTAAGAGATCTTGAATTTTAGTTCGCGGTTACTGTAGCAGGCAGCTCTTTTTCCAGATTTTTCAATATTTTATCGTTAATTTTTGCTCTTCACGTCAATGATATGGTGACGTCTTGAGCAGCCATGGATGTTGTCGTCTCTCCCCAGCTCCAAGTTGTGGGAGAGCCATCTAAAATCATCCCTCCAATCCTTAATAACTCCATAAACAACAAACCCAATTCATATGCAGCAAGTTTGATCCATAAACAAACAACTGGACAAGTTACAAAAACAATCTTGAAGCCAAATGAAGTAGTTCATGGAATCCCAACGTTACAGTTTACAATGGAGGAACGGGAAGACTTTGCAAGGGAGGAAGGTTTACATCAAGCCATTGTAGTGAAGGTTTCTCCTAATGCTCCACAATTGCAAGAATTGCGTACAATCCTTCCAAAATAGTTTGGCGTCAAAGGCCACTGTTTGATCGGATTTCTTGCGCAAAGACAGATTCTCGTTCGTCTGGATCAATATGAAGACTTTGTAATTTGTCTTGCAAGGTCAGTAAGTTATTTTTCGAACAAAGGAAAAGAACATCAGGTTAGAGTGTTTCCATGGACGATTGGATACAATCCAAAAGAAGAGACATCTATGGCAGCGGTATGGATTTCGTTTCCAAGTTTACCCCCTGAGTTGTTTGCTAGGCGTGCCTTAATGTCTATTGCAGCAGTTGTTGGAAAGCCTATTGCTATTGATAAGGCTACTCAACTTAGATCTAGACCTAGTATAGCCAGGGTCAAGGTGATTCTGAATATTTTGGACAAACATCCAGAACAAATAAGGCTCAAATATGTTGATGCAGGAACTGGAAAGATTGTTGAACAGCTTCAACAAGTTACGTATGATAATTTACCTTTGTATTGTAACCAATGCAAGCATCAAGGATATGACGAATATACATGTCGCATCCTTTTAGGAAAAAAAACCAGTAACACATGATGAACAGGTGGAGGATGAAATGGATGCAACAGGTGTGATGGAGAAACTACAGGGTGATGCACGGGACTATTTAAATTCAAAGAGAGCTAGCCAACTGTTGATTGAAGGACCTGGAAAAAATACAATTTCTGGGCAGCAAAATAATTTGAATGCCACTATAAATGATGGTAGTAAATAGGTGGTTGTGAACAAGACAATTAAGGACATACAGGTCCAACAAGTGCAAGATCAAGCTGGGAAAAAGGTTGAGGGTGTAGTCGTGAACTAGTTGATTTTGCATCCCAATGGAGGACAACAAAGTGTTAATGTTAATGAAAAGGCTAATGGCTATTTGGTTTTGGCTAATGCTAGACAAAAGGGGGATGGTGAAGGAATTCATGCTGGTAAACAAGGGATAGCAGTAGGTGATGCATCATCTCCTATGAAAGCCAAACCTCCAGTTGACATCCCTGTTGCAACAGTTTTTGAACGAATGAATGCAGCAACAGCTGGTGCTTTGAAGGCTGCTAGTTATTCAGCTGTTACTTTATCTGGACAGAATCGTCAAGGGGCAGGAGATGTTGAAAAAGATGTAAAAGTTCCTAATACTATAGGGTCAAATATGGAGATTGATGTTGCACTGAATACAACAGTGGATAGAGCTGCATTTACCTTTGTTAATATAGATACTGTAGCACCTGTGGAACGTGTAGAAAAATCTCCAAATCCTAATAAGGTGGATCATGACACCGATACACTAAATGCAGTTGGAAAATCTGAAGAGCAGGGATTCACTACTGATGCTCGAAATATGGATGATGCAAGGGTTAATGCATTAGAAAGAACTGGGCAGATTCTGCAGATTACTGATAATAGTGCATTAGCTTCAGCTTTTCTGAACAATGCAACAGTAGCAGGTGCACAATTTAGTTCATCTGCTAATGTTGAATCAGATGCACAAGCAGCTTGTTTAGATGCAGCTTCTGTTGTGGGATCAGGTGTTAAAGCAGAGTATCGACATGGGCAACAATCACAGAATATGGGTTGGTCAGTTGTGCATCGATCACCTAGCAAGAAGGAGGCTTCAGATATTAAAATACTGGAAAGGGCAGCAGAAACTTTCAAGTGTTCTAACTCTTTTGATGCTTTGCTCAATGTCCATGAGCAAGGTGAGAAGGAAGCTAGGAATATATTGCAACTGGTGCAGGGTGACACAGGTTTAAATGATCGACTTGGGATTGCAACAGATAAAAATCACATTGTTGAGGCAAGTCAAGTACATGATGATCCTACAACAACAATGCACATTTCCAATACAGAGCTAGCTAAAATGGTAGAGAATGCCCAAGCAGCTATGATGATGAACATAACTCCAAAAAATGGGCAACCACAACCTTTACGCAGTAACACGCAACAGCAAAATTCCAAGAACATAGGCGATTGTCTCACTATTTCGAAGGACATTTTTCGTGTTGATAAGCAAAAGCCAGAGGCACACAGTTCAAATGCATCTACAATGCATTTTTCCAACCCTCAAGTAGAACAAATCATCAAAGATGCTCAGAATGAAATGATGAAAAATTCTACTGTTGTGAAACAACCTGTGGTCACTTTGAACACCTCCGTATATGATATCCCTTCTCAATTTGCAAAGTCGTTTGGGGAATTAGAAGGTGAATCTAGGAAGTTTATGTTGTCAATGGGGAATAACAACGAGGTTATACAAATAAACGTGAGGCTTAAAGCTATTACATCCAAACTGTGGCAAAATCAACGAGACGAAGATGAAGAGGAGGACTGGGGCGATGGTTTTGCAGGATACTCAGCTAAAGAAGGTGACGAGGAGGTGGATCAGGAAAGTGCAGGTGAGGAGCTTGACTCTCTAGTTAAGTCAAAGTCTCATGGGAAAATTGCAGAAGTTCCCACGAGCAAATTAAACTTCCATGCTCATGCATTTGTTTCCAGAATGTCTCCTAGTGTTGCAATTCAAAATGCCCCAGCTGGAATTTTGCCTCAACATGTAGCAACTTCTTCCAAGCAGCTTACTATAGGTGCTAAGAGCTGTTCCCCAAATACAAGTCCAAGTCAAGCTGCAACAGCAGGTACAAGGCAGACTGTTAAAGCTGCACATCCTACAGCTGATCGGGCAAAAACTGGGCAGCAGCAACTGGTCACCACTAAACCAGTTATTTCAGAGGAGGAGAGAAAGCTTTTGGAAGCTATGGTAAGTTCCATACCTGTAAATCCTATTACATCTACCGCAGGTCCTATAGGTAGGAATAACAACAAATTACAACACATTGGACAACAACAAAGTAAGGCAATGGTGGCAACTGGAGAATCTGCCTTGGTGTCACTAGATACGATTCAAAATGAACCACAACCTGTGAATTTAGGGAGAGATTTTTGAACAAGGAGAAGAAGATGCAATGTTACAACAGTATAGAGAAGAGGCGGCAAGAAAAGGGGATTTATCACCAATGCATAGTGGAAAAATTTGTAAATCTCATACAAGGAAGAATAGTTGGGATGACAAGGTTAGTGATTTTTTAAATGTTAGGCGACCTCCAATGAGAGTTGCCAAACAAAAGAAGGCCGCCCCAACTACATCAACAAAGCCCAATCGTTCAAAAAAGAAATCATGAATTTTGAATACATCTTGAAGTATTGGGATTGTGATGAAAAAGAGTTACAAATTGAAGAAATTACAAGTTCGGACAAGAATGGACAACATTTTAATTCCTTCATCATTTTATTCTACCATTATGTTAGTATACTCATTTGTAATATCATCACATAGTATGTTATAAACTCTTTGATGATCATTAAATATTTGGTTCTTTCCAGTTCTTTCTTTTTACATGATTGTTAGTAAGCGAGGCTTTTTATTTGCCTCAATAGGATTAGTAAGGTAAGATTTAGCCCGGTTTGTGTTGCCTTGGTCCTATGCCTTTGGAAAATATCCACACGGTTATGAGATTAAAAAAAAGTAGACTATGTTATGATAATTTGTATCAAATTACACTATAATCCTTAGCCCCACGGTGGGTGCCAAACTGATTACCCTAAAAAATGGATAACAACTAAATTTATAAGTGGTTTTAAGGATATACGGATTAATTCAATATAAATGATAAATTGATTTAGATTAAATAGATAAAGGACGTAATAAATTGTCAAATCAATCAAGTGAAGTGATCCCGGACTCAGTAACAACTTTAATGAAATGTCTGCCTTCGATCCGGTTCTCACGCTAATGAAGAACTGATGAACAAAAGTAAGAATTTTGAATAACAGATAAAATAAGAGTATATTGTCTTGATATGTGTTACAAAATCCCAAATGAATAATCAGAACACCTTTATATAGTAGGGGAGTTTTACCCTAAGTACAATTTCATAAAAAGTAATAATCATCCGTTTTACTAATCACCGATTTTTTATTGATACGTGTCGAGATTCGCGTCATGACATCTGGCTGGTCACGGATATCACGGCCTTTTGTTGGTCGTGCTCGATTATCTGGTAATGCTCTTCGAGGTTTTTGGCATTCGAACCAAACCTGGGGGTCGTGGCCCCAATACTTCCGATGGCAGGCATTTTTCCCGGACCCCGGCTCGAGGGGCTCCATGCCTCGATTCCGGTTTCTTACAGTCACGTCTCTTGTTCCGTTTACTTCATCGAAAACCGAGGCATTCCACAGACTCGGTTTCACCCGTATACAGAAAGGAGGAGAAATAAGTCATGTATTGCTCACATCGATAGAATATGAGATTACTTAGACATATATATAGGTCAGTAAGATCTCTTGATAAAAGATTGCCTCGGCCATTACATTCTCAAGGGGTTAGTTTAGAAATTCCAATATCCATATGATGATATGATTCTATCTATATTGTTTGCTCCATAAACTACAAGGGACTAATCTCTTGAAGTATAACAATAACAATTATAAGAATAGCACAAGAAAACCTAGTTTACAAAGCAAAGCTAGATATCGGCATCTCAAATATTCCCACTGCCATCCACTGCGAACAACCCTCACCTTTAACCACCTCTAACATTAGTCATCATTGGTTAAAGATCACTACTATGATTATCCATCTTCATCACCAGCCATCTCTATTACTTACCAATTTCAAACATCAGCAACAACCACATCCACCATGACTAACAACCTTCCCCACAGACCACTTTCAGCCTCCATTGTCAACCACAAAATCAATTACCTTCACTGCGTACACAACTATCACTTCTAGCCACCGTCCAACACTCACCAATCACAGGTGTACAACCACCTCCTGTAGCCATCTTCACCTATCACAACCATAAACAACCACGTATTGAACACCCACCATCGGCAAACATCTCCACCTACCACAACCACCATCACTCACACCACCTTACAATTGTCGATAGGACCACTATCACCAGTTGCCGGATTACTAGCATTTAGAGCGTGCTTAATCTAACAAATGTTTTGACAATACCATATAAATTAGTAGGTCTCTAATACATTTCTCATACTCCCTCCGTTTCAATATATGTGAACCCATTTGACTGGGCACACAATTTAAGAAAAGAGAGAAGACTTTTGAACTTGTGGTGTAAAATGAGGCACATATATTTTATGTGGTTATAAATCATTGCATAAAGATAAATTGTTTCCAAATAAAAAAATGGGTCATTCTTTTTGGCACGGACCAAAAAGGAAATAGGTTCACATAAATTGAAATGGAGGGAGTATTATATTTAATATTTATTAGTCTTCACTTCTATATTGTATTAGTATTTAGATAAAATTAGATTACGCATATTCATATATCAAGAAAACAAACAGCCTTGAATTATTCAGTGTTCAAATATAAGAATATCATTATAATAAAAATAATAATATAAGTATTTGGATTCAAACGTTTTAATCTTGAAGAAAAACGAGGGGGCGTACTTTAGCATATAAATTTATCTTAGTTGACTTAGCCAATGAGTACCGTCGATATCGATCTGATGAAACTGAGCTAGCTATTTTGGAGCACAAGCGGCAGGAGTTAAGGAATCTCCCCCAGCCTGTGAGGTAGCTGGTGCAACTAGGATCGAAATCGCCTGAGCCTAGATCGTGCACACGGTCAAAATCTGAGTCAATGCCTCTTGAAGACCAGGAAAAACAATAAGTATTGCCGGTGTCTGAGCTGGTCCCACCGGCCCAACAATATTCGGAACCTGCTCCTCAACTGGAGCAACTGGTAGCTCCACAGGTGCTGCCCTAGCTGTAGTGCAAGCCCTACCTTGGCCTCTACGCCCTGGTCTCTCGCGTCTTTAATGGTGGTACTGGTGGCCGTCCGCCTGATCTTGTTGCACGTGTCCTCACCATCTATGAGAGAATAGAAGAGTCAAGGTTCAAACTTCAGAAATAACAAATCTGCACGATAAAAATGCAAGAAAGTGAAGTTTTCCTAACAGTTCGGTAGTCTCTTGAAGATAAATACAGACGTCTCTGTACTGATCCGCAAGACTCTACTAAACTTGCTCATGACTCGTGAGACCTAAGCAACCTAGTCCTCTGATACCAACTTGTCACAATCCAACTCCCACCGGAGCCGCGACCGCACCTAACACTACTTGCTCGGCAAGCCAACATTCACATAATAACAACGAATTTGAATAAACATGGTTTAATATACTCAACAACGAAAATATCGTGAAATAACTATTGAAACAACAACTATACTGCTATAACCATCCCAATAGTCTGGTTTCAACGAGTACATGAGCACTACTGAGTATCAAAATATAAGAACAAATCCTCAGTACAACTGTCTTCATGGTAGAACAACAATAATAGAAATAATGAAAGAGAACTTCAAGATCTGCAAATGGCATAACAACCACCTCGTAGTCTCCAAAAATGCCAGTATCAACACAACTCTATCAATCATCATGTCCAGAAGTACATGGATTTGCATACGAAGTGCAGAGTATTGTATGAATACAACTATCCTATGAACTCAATAAGTAACAAACCCAACCTTGGGCTAAAAGCAGCGATGAGCTCAGAAGAAACGGTTAGAGACCAAAATCAATAACCAATAATAGCTTAGGATATAAAGGAAATAGTATGAATAATTAACTCAATGATATCATATTCAGCTCGTTCACATTTCATAAATTTAGACATGCTTTCTAAGTATAACATTTAAAGTCCAACACGGATAAAAACATCTCATTTACCATCTAGCAAGAGGAAAATACATCTCCATGCCTACATGTCAGGTATACGTGACAACTCAATATTATCACAGTGAAGCCATCAAGAATAACAACACTTAGCACGCTCATGGTGCAGGTTACAAGGCCCTCAACATCACACAAATCAACACTTAGAATTGTATGGTTGCATGGCATAAATGCCTCTCACCAAAGCACGTATATACAACTCTGTGCCTGCGCCCACTGTTGGCATGTCAGACTCCGGACAGACGGATCCTGCCCAAAAACAAATTATAATCACGTAGCCCAATAGTTGGGCTTGGTGCACATGCAGCCCCAAATTAGTAACACTTAGGCCAATATGAGCTTGGCGTACGTGTCACCTCAAAATCAATACCAAATCAGCTCTATGGCCCAAGCTCAGTTGTCTCATTTAACCACATCTCACAGTACTCAATTCAACAGTGTTACACATGTGAGGCATCAACAACATGTGAGGTATCAAATAATAAAGTATTGAGATAGAGATATCATATACGAATATAGTATCATGACTGAGACTATATCATGACTGAGACTATATGCACAATTAAGGCGAATATCTCAAAAACAGCAAGAATAGCCCTAGTGTCTCAAACAGTTAGCACATAGCCTAGACATGATTTTATCATGAATTGGAACTCAAGAAATCATACAGGTTTAGGAAACATGGGCATAATGAGACATAATAGTGAAACAAATCCCATAATAGTATAAAAGCCACCTTAAATCATGAATACTTTGATGACACACACACGCCGACACCTAGCGCATGCGTCACCCTAATACATCTCATATAACATGATTCACAGGGACATTTTTCCTCAAATCCAAGTTAGATATGTTACTTACCTCAAAACGCACAAAATCAATACTCCAAAAAGCCCTAGCCACGCGAATCGGCCTCCGAGCGGCTCGAATTTATCCAAAGCAACTTAATATCATCAATAGAAGTCATTGGAAAAAATTCCAAATAATAAAGCTAAGGTCTTGAATCAAAGCTTTATTATTATATCGCAATCACGTGACAAAGCTCACAAATTCCAAACACTCACTCAATTACGGGTCAAACCATAACAATTTCATCCAATTTCGACTTCAAATCGATCTTACAATCATTAAATTTCATTTAGAATTTTTTTTACTAAAATCCCCAATATCTTCACTAAATTTTACCAATTAAATGCTTAAAACATGGATGAAATCGTGGAAATATAAATAAATTAGAGTCAAAAATACTTACCCCAATCCAAATCGTAAAAATCCCCTAAACAATCGCTCAAAATTGAGCTCTCTAACCCAAATTATGATATAATAACCCAACCTTCGAAATAGAGATGTTAAATAGTCTGCCCAGGTGTACTCATCGCGATCACGTGACCTATATCGCAATCGCAGAGCTGAATTTCAAATTGCCCCAGAAATGCAGAGATCCTTACGCGATCGTGAAAGCTAACAACCGAACTCCCCCTCCCCCAGCCGAACTCCCTACTACGCGAACGCGTACCCCATAGAGCAATCATGGTGACCATACCCAAACCTTCGCAAACACAAAGCACAACTCGTCTGCCATCACAAACATCCTACGCGATCGTAAAGGAGGAAACCAGACATCAGAATCAGCTATGAAAATGCATGGAGAAATGGTTTGAAACCCATCCTACATACACCTAAGGCCCTCGGGACCCTTTCCAATCAAATCAACAAATCCCAAAATACAACATAAATCTACTAGAGGCCTCAAATCATACAAAATAATATCAAACCATGAATCGTACCCCAATTCAAGACTAAGGAAACTAATGAACTTTCCAAATTCAAAACTTATGTCGAACATGTCTAAACACCTCGGAATGACCTCAAATTTTGCATGCAAGTCCTAATGATAGGATATAATTGCTTATTTTAGTCGCTTATTATACTCTAATTTACTGCACTTTAATTGAGTTTGAGCTTTAATCGCTAGTATTTTGCACTAATTATGTATTTTATGCCTTGAAGGAGTGATTCCAAGCTATGTAGATGTTATGGAATGAATTCAAGTAATTTGGAGCTTTGAAGTCTGAGTAAAAGCCCAAGGAATCAAGCCGGGATCGTGTTCGGGGATCGATGAATAATAGTTAAGAACGAAACGAAGAATCGAGCGGGCATACGGTGCATTGTCTAGTAAAATGCACATAACGTTTCACTCAGAACTTTGTTTGGGCTCCACAATATATCGTTGGAAAGTTATTTGAAAGGGCTACAACTTTATGTTTTGCATTTTCTCAAATTCCCACTACCGCGTTGCGTGGTGCGGCGCACAGTGCGCCTGTGGAAATTTTCTGCAGCCTGTCAAAATCAGCAATCTAAGCTTTTCCACTGCCGCCCCGCTGGCGCGTCGCCCCATGCGGCGCGGTAGTACAAATTTTACAGAGTGAGTATCCTATTTCGCGCGAGAGAAGGTATTTTCATCTGGGACCGAACCTACTTGGTATAAATACATGTAAAAATGCTCTTTTGAGGAGGAGGACATACTTTTGACATAATTTAGATCTAAGGATGCAGGAACACACTAGGAGAAAGGCGGAGAATTCTTCTACGAGTTTTTCACTTCCTTCATCCTATTTTCATTATTGGTTATGAATTCAAGTATTTTATACTATTATGAATAGCTAATTTGTTATCTTGGGTTTTGATGGAATCTGTTGAAGGATGATTTTCTCGTTATGTTAATATAGATTTGCCGTAGTATTAACTCTATTTGTTCAACTATATGATTATTGTTGTTGATTGAAGGGCCCTCAATTAGCTGTTCCTATTTAGTGTGCATTACTCGGGAGAGAGTGTATATTTAGGTAGTTGTTGAACATCATCACTCCTAACGTATATGAGAGATCAATATGGAGGGTTTAAAGGTGGGATTAGGGATAACGAAACCTTGGGTGCGATCTAAGTGAGCTGCAATTAAAGCTAGCTAGCGTAATTCGGGAGAATATGTCTAGTATATTGTTGTAATTACTCGGGAGAGAGTTACGACACTCATAGTGCTCATGATCGATAGAGAAGCCTTAGGCAAATTTATAGAAAGCGTAGCAGGAAGGATTCCGACAATTAGGAAAATCATAACTCTAGATCTCCTTAATCTTCTCTCCAACCCGTAGTATCTTTAGTTGTTAATCTACTAATTTAATTATTTAGTTAATTAGATATAAGAATCTTAATATTTATAACTTAGGAATTGTTCGAGCTTGTCTTCTTTGCAATGTTGAACAATTGTAGCTAAGCCTTAGTTCTCTGTGGGATTCGACTCCGGACTTGTAAACCGGATTATATTTGCAACGACCGCTTAGTCCTTTTATAAGGTATAGTTGGGTGTGATCAAGTCCCAAATAGCACAACGGACCTATTCCAACTCCCTAAACTAAAATCCGAATCTGATATTAACAAAGTCAACTCCCAATCAAACCTCATAACCTTCCAAACCTTCAACTTCCAACTTTCGCCGAAAAGTACCAAACCAACCTACAGATCTCCAAATCCAAATCCACACATACGCCTAAGCCCAAAATTATCATATGAAGTGGAACTATCAAAACTCCATTCAGGAATCGCCTACACAAAAGTCAAACTCCGGTCAATTCTTTCCACTTAAGTTTCCAATCTTGGGACTAAGTATCCCAATTCACTCGGAAACCTCCTTGAAACCAAACCAACCACTACGACAAATCACATAACTACAATTACACATAAGTAAGGCATCAAATAAGGAAAAACGAGGCTAAAATACTCCCAAAAAAAAAAACGGCCGGATTTTACGTGTTTCCTTTCGCAGGTAAGTTTGTTTGTTCTCTGCTTTACTCTTGTACAATAGAAATTGAAAACTTTATTGTGTGTCTTGTATAGCTGAATGAGGTGCACGTTATAGAATGTGGATGTTAAAATTAAAGTATATGATTAAGTAACGAGTGCTTTGTGTCAAGATTACAAAGAAGTCAAAGTCATAAGGAATACACATGATTGGAGTTGGATGATATATACAATTAACGTAAAGATGAGGCAGATCGAAGATTAATATTGAATTTTGAAAATTGAATGATCAGATTCACTAATAAATTTACAATCCATTAGAAAGTTCTCGAACAGAATACCAACAACATTTCCTTTGTTACTAATATTATAAATTGATTACCAGTGATTTCCAAAATGATAAATCAATTTACCAACAAATATTCATCTATTCATAAATTTAACAGTAGAATAGAGTCGATTCTTTTAAGGGTTGGAAAGGATAACCCCCGGGAAAAGGAACCCCTTGAGCAATATTTTCCGATGAAACTTAGAATTTATTTACAAAAATCTTTTTTTTTTCACAAAGGTTTTCCTGATACAAACTCGTCAGTATTGATAATAGACCTATATATGCTGTTGGTTCTTGTTAGCTAGAACTTTGGATAACTATTGTGAGCACGTGATTTTTGTCTTACGCGACAATCGCTCCAAAAAGAAATGAAAAATAATAACAAATGGTCCTGCTGTACAATTTTCGGATTTTTACGTGGCATTTTGTTAATTATTTATGATTTTTGTCCATTTTATTTCATTAAAACAAAATACAAAATGTATATGTCATGCGTAATTTGAACCGTAATCCGGTTGTTAAATAGAAAATCATAAATATGCATCTTTGTCCGTGACTTTTTTTTTTGTTTTGTTTGATTTTACCTACTTCAAATATTTTAATATGTGTGTGCAAATAATTGTATTAAGTGTCTATTTAATTTTAATTTGATTTACTTGGTTTTTGTTTTAAAAAATAGAATAAAAAAAATATAAAAAAAATAAAATAAAAATAATAAGAGATAAGTGCAGAATTGGTTTGAAAATCAGTTTGGGCTGATTTTCATTTTAATTCAAAGCCCAAACAACCCAGCCCAAAACCTGTGCTTGCCCCGGTCCGGACCAGCCTACTTCAAGGACGTCCAAACGACGTCGTAGTGATTGAGTCTGATCTGAGCCGTTGATCTCTGAAAGATCAACGGCCAAGATCTCACACCCCGTACCCACTAACAGACCCGACCCGTCTCACCCGGACCGACCCCAACCCTTTACACTGGAAACGACACCGTTTCCCATTAATTGAAGGATCTTGGCCCTTCATCGTGTCTCATCCAACGGCCAGGATCCATCTATCCACTAACTATATAAACCTACAACCATTATCCCACGCCCCATCCAAAGACCCCCCCACCTTTCATCGTCAACACAGAACCCCGAAACCCTATCCGCCCCTGTATACTTTCACCATGAAAGCCGGCGGCATGGACGCCGGTGACCCCATCCTTAACACCATAGAACCCCCTTGCCACCCTGAACATGGATCTGTTAACCACTTAGCTCGAATCCCCTCCCACCTTCTCGAATCTTCATTTGAAGATTCGAGTCGGAACCTAACTTACACCGATTAACCCCAGTTTCATACCAGATAGTCCCCGGACCCCCCTCGTGACCAACCCATGCTTGGTTTGGTCCGAATCTGACCAGGGAAACACAAATCCCAGATCTGATGTTTTGAACCCTAGGGTCCTCGTGTCTGTTCCTTGCCTGTTCCGTGCCTGTTCCGTGCCTGTCCTCATGCCTGTTCCGTGCCTGTTTTAAACCAAGAGATTAGGGTTAACCTCGTGTCTGTTCCGTGCCTGTTTAAACCAAGAGATTAGGTTTAAACCTCGTGCCTGTTCCGTATCTGTTTAAGCCACAGAGATTAAGGTCTAATGGACCTTAATCGAAGTGTTTCTCATCTGAGAAACACTTCGATTAAAGTCCGTTCAGCCTTAAGAAAGGCCTGTTCGAATCCAAGCTAAGGCTCTTTGATTTTTCGAGATTTAAGGTGAGTTTTGTTTTCCTTTTTTCTTTATTTTTAGTCCATGTGTTGTTTAAAGGGCTGTTCATGTTTTGTGAAATTTGTGTTTTGAATTTTACCAACTGTGTCCTGTCCACCTTGCCTGAACCTCTGTGTTTGATTGAGTCCTTCTTCTACTTGTTACTGATAATGTGCATATGTGTATGTGTTGTGCGAACAATTGAACTTCAAATTTTGACTGATCAACTGATTCCTCGAGTACAATTTTGCATTAGTAAGTGCAATTCGAATCATGTGTTCGATACTGTTAAATGTCTGATCATGGTTTCGATGATACATATTATGATTAGTATAGTCGAGTCGACATGTGTCGTCAATTAGTTTCAGCTGCCTGGACAATAACAAATCGACTTGCTTCTGCTAAGCATTTGCCTGAATCAATTAGGAACTGAGTTTGGTTACTTATAGTTGTTAGTTCAAATCAGAAATGTAAAAGGAAGGTTTTGTTTAGTTATAGTTCTGAATTGGAGGGCATATGCACTTGTGCACAACATGTGCACTTGTGCACCACATGTGCATTGTGCACAACCTGTGTCCTGCATAAGGGCTTTTTGAATTAAATAGTTTGACAGCATATGCTATCAGACTACATTCTGCTGCCCATATTCTGCTTTAGTTTCAGAAATAATAAGCATTACTCAAAAGGTAAGCCTGCCAAGGGAATATCATGGGGTTGTGTGCTTATTTAAATAGTGAGTGGAAACTGAAAAGGGGTAGCACATGGGAGGGTGTTCTGATTGTCTAAACAGGCTGTTAAAGGGGTGATTTGAGGCTTATAAAAGGGAAGGACTTCCATCAGTTAAGGGGGACCTGAAGATATACACATATAGACATAGACACACACATATTAACACACACAAACATCAGATAGATCCGAGAAGAGAGAGCAAAATACATACACATACACACATAGACAGACACACAGCCCTTAAGATAGACATAGATACACACACAGACAGAGACAAAGAGAATACACACAGAAAACTTAGTTTGGAGTTTGAGAGTTGAAGTTCTGAAAAGCAGAAAACTGGAAAAGAACTCTGTTTGATAGCACAGACAGACAGAACTAGAAATTGCATTCTTCTTGCTGTCTTGATTTCAATGGTCTTGACCTGTTTATCCGATACTGATTTCTTCTAAATCCAACTGAGTCTGCTGGTTGTTTGTTTGGTTTACTCTGGGACTTGGTCTAGCTGGGATTTTGATTCTACTCCAATTATTTTGCTTGTTGCTGCTGCTGCTATTCTGTTTCTTGCTGCTGCTGATTTCCCTATCTTCTTCCTCTTATCCTTTGCATTTTCAGTATTTCCAGGTACACATCTCGAGTCTCACATTGGTGTAGCTGATTGTAACATTGAAAAGCATGAATCGAAAGATCTGAAGAATTTTTAATCATCTGTTGCCTTATTTATAGCTTTGCGAATATTGTTAAAATTGTATAAATCCTTTAACTTGTAGCCTAATAAAGAATACATTAGTAAGTTTGTACTTAATTAATGTTTATGTTGATTTGAAACTGTGGTGTTTGATTCGTTTAGTAGCATACAGGATGTAAATATAACTCATGGAATGTGAAACTATTTAGTGCGATTGTTAAAATTAAGTTCACTCTTTCAGCATGCTTTGAATAAGTAGGGGCAAATGGTTGTTAAATCTAGCCAAATATAATACAGTTTTTGAATCACCTAGTTTCGATTTCTTTAGGTAGTTTATAGGACTAGTTTTGAATATCATCGGTAGTATTCTTTAATAAGGAATCCTATTAACCCTGTTTAAGCAAGTTAATCTAAATTCGACTTAAAGATGTTTGTTCGGATTAAGTGTTGTATTTCGTTAGCATAAACGGATTTCTTTGTCAAATTAAAGCATTTTTCCATTGAAGTATAATGTTTTCCCAACTTTGTAAATAATTAACCATAAGAATCCGGATTAGGCCAAAGCATATAATTAAATTAGCATGTACCTTTTTCTTCTAGTTTTAGAGACAAACGCATTAGAAATGTAGACACTTTAGGATATCCTTTTCTAAAATAGAGACGAGCCTCGCCAAATAAAACGCAAAATTGCGGGGCCCTCAATAAATAACCATAATAATTTTTTTAGAATTCGGGATAGGCCGTTTAGTGAATTTCATGGCCTTCTACAATAACGCGCTAGACTCTTTAGGCGCGGCTTAATAATTTAACCTTCTTAAACTCGGGTGCACATTGATGTGACCCGAATCCAAATCTCAACGGAGTCGAAATGTGTTAACAACTACGGGTGCATTGATTGTGACGCGGTTCGAGATGCATTTTCACGACGTTGCAATTCTATGTAAATAAATGATAATAATAAAAGCGGTTTAAACTTAATAAAAGCACATAAGTCAAAACATGTATTTAAATCAGATATTTAGTCATTATAACAATTTAAGCGACCGTGCTAAAACCACGGGATTCGAGGGTGCCTAACACCTTCCCTCGGGTCAACAGAATTCCTTACTTAGAATTTCTGGTTCGCAGACTTCATGTGGAAAAGTCGAAAATTTCCTCGATTTGGGACTTGGGACACCAAAAAACCAAACCTTTCCCAAGTGGCGACTCTGAATTAAATAAATAATCCCATTTCGAATATTGTCACTTAAATTGGAAAAACTCCCTCGCGCATTTAACCCTTCGGGGCGGGGCGCGCAAAAAGGAGGTGTGACAGCTCTGGCGACTCTGCTGGGGATGATTAACCCAGAACCACTGGTTCAGGGTTCAAGAATTCGAGCTTAGAATAATTGTTATATTTGGCTTTATTATCTGATATTTATTACATGTTTTGACATAACGTGCTAAATGTTGTTGTTTACCGCTTTGATATTATCTGAACTGTATATAAATTGTGCCGAACCATTCTCTCTTCACCTCCGGGGAGAAGCTCGCTGGCCGAGGCTCCCTATTCTGTTAGTGTCAATACCTGAAAGAAGAAAGAGGACGGATAAGTTACGAAGCCGGACGGCCTTTTGGTTCCCGGTAAGTTGCCCCTCCTCGACCCGAGTTGTCCGCTCGGGTACACAGTCTAGAACATCTACCCACGTTATAAACATAGTATAACGAAACCTCATGCCGGATCCCTAGTAGGAACGCTTATCTGCATCATGTTGCATTTGACATAGGGGACTCAACACACGGGTTGGGTCCATCTAGGACAGGCAACCTGGAACGAAAAGACCATCCTGCTGCATCCCGTTTGTTTTGTGCATCTATTTGCTTCAGATCTGCGTGTTGACCGGTTTCCAAAAAATTTTCAAAAATAGCAGGGTAGGGAGATAATTACTTATTCTTTTGAAAAAAAAACCATGTCCGAGCAATGTTAAACCTAACCGGAATTTTCTAAAATATATAAAAAATGATAAAAAAAAAGCTTGCCTTTCAGTTCGACTATTCCTTTTAATCACTTTCAAAATCCAAAAAATATATAAATAAAAAATCAAATTTTTTTTATTGTTTCATTTGTAGCACCTCTTTAAAAGATTTTCAAAATTTCAAAAAAAAAGAGGAAGTTTAAAATGTGTAAATATTTCCTTGGTCTCTTTTCAAAAATAAATAATAAAATGAAAAACAAAACTTATAACAAAATTTCAAAAAAAGGGTTATTCTTCTTTAAAGGATTTTATTTTTTGTTTCCCCTATTTTGATCCGACCGAACTACGCCGGTTTGATTCTCGCACGGGGTGAGATACGTAGGCAACCCTCGTCGGGTCCAACCTCCCGTTTTTTACAAAAAAAAAAAAAGAAAATCTAGATAATTTTAATTTTTGAGTCTAATAAGTTTATCGCCTTAAATAAATGTGCAGGATGAGCACGATACAAAATGAATCGTTTTCAATAATGACCAAGATCCCTTTTGAGTTGCGATTATGGTGGAATGACTTAGGCAAAGAGGGGCAAGGCAAAGTGAGGAAATATCTGAAAAATCTCCCGGATTTACTAGACATTCAGCCTCGGGGTGATATTATCAGATCATTGGTCACTTACTGGGATTCGGCGCACAATGTATTCCATTTTTCAGACTTTGAACTCACCCCGACGTTGGAGGAAATAGCGGGATACATTGGGGGTGATGAAGCTCCGTTAAGGTTCAAGTACTTGATTGCACCTAGGGCCGTCACGGTACACCGATTTTTGGATTTTCTGAAAATACCCCGAACATTTCACCATCCAGATCTTGCCAAAGGTTTCTGCAGTCTCCATCTCATGTATGCTAGATACGGTCATGAAGGCGGGTTCAATAAGCCGGATTTCAAACTATGTAGTAAAGGCAACCGACAAAAGTGGGACGAACACAGGCAGTTAGCTTTCATGACGGCCTTCTTAGGTCTTATAGTGTTCCCAAGGAAGGACGACAACATCGATCTAAAAATAACTGGGGTTGTCAATACTTTGCTCACCCAAGATAAGAGTACTCTAGCGCCTATGATTATGGCTGACATTTTCCGGGCTCTCACTGCTTGTCGAGCCAGGGGCGACTTTTTCGAAGGATGTAACCTACTGTTGCAAATATGGATGACTGATCACTTATGTCGCCGCTCTCCGCTCTTGGGTTACGGTTCGCCTGAGAAGACTTGCATTGGAGAATTCTACACTAGAGTCAAAGGTTTCAATCTACCTGAGGGCGTCACATCATGGACCTCATTTTTCCGAACTCTCACTGCTAGCCAAATCCGGTGGACGCTCGGATGGTCGCCTGTTGAGGAAATCATATACATGCCAGCAACCAGGCCCCACTTTCTGTTGATGGGACTTAAAAGCATCCAACCCTACGCACCATATTGGGTTTTGAGGCAACTTGGGAGGTATCAAGTGGTGCCGAAAGATGAAGATCTGAGTACCCAAGTGATTGAGATCAGTCCAGATGGTCGTTTCCCCGAAGAAGAAGTTCGCCAAATCTGGAGTGAGTGCCAATATCTGACGGCAAGCACTTGTGTAATGGATATAGCAAAAGGGGAAGTTGCCCCAGGATATCTTGTGAAAGACCGGCTAAGAGACCGCATCTCAAAGATTTTGTGGAATCATCCCAAGGGAAATGGAACTGGTTAGCAAAAGAAAAGGGGTATCGGGCCGAGATCGGTGATTTGAAGCTACAAATTGACAGTCTGAAATTCAGTAACAGCATGCAAATCGCGGCGGATCGAAGCGAAAAGAATAAATTGGTCTGAGAGAATGAAGAACTTAAGGCCCAAATCCAAAAATTGAGATTGTCTCTTGATGAACAGCCTAGAAGTTGATCAGACCAACAGTTGATTAAGGGTTTGAGAAGAGAAGTCGCGGAATGGCGAGATGGTTTAGAAGAATCGAGAAAGATTATGGCGAAGCGCAAGGCACAGTGGGGAGTAAAAGTAGAGAAGCATCGCCGATACTTGAACCAATCGAAACGCGACCACGAGAAAACTGTTGCCAAAATGAAGAGAGAGATGGCTATACTTGAGACCAAAGCAGTTAATCAGGCTAAGGATTTCCAAATTGAGAGCAGATACTGGTACGACTTATTGGCCCAGATGAAGTTAGAAGTACGGCAACTGAAGAATCAACATACACAGGATGCTCAAATATTCAAGATGTGTAGTGATCAGATAAAACGCCTACTCATAGAGAAAAAGCAAACCAGAGATAGGATCAGGGCCATTGCCCATGCCATCACCAGACGGTGTCTACGATGTGAGAACATGACCAGCGTTACCGTCCTCTCGGCAGTGATGAGTTATGTCAAACAGACCATGCATGAGCTGGAGCAACTTGAGAGGGATCTCACACCTAGGACCGCGGCGAGGCCGAACGATGCCCCGCGGACACCAATTTTCAAAACCATAATGCACTCATAAGTCAAGTCTGTATCTTAGCATCTTCTGCCTGTTTTCCCATCAGGGTGATTTTTAGTCTGGGTTTATTTTCAAAATTTGCTCTTTCTTTTGCAAAATGTAGTTTGTAATAGACCATTTCAATAATAAAAGGTGTGTTTCTTTCATTTGTGTTTCGAACTACGTAATGATCTGATTCACGTAGGCATCGTGATACGTAGGCAATCCTCATCGGATCCGGTCGCATTTCTTTTACTGCAAAATAAAAAAAACATAAAAGAAAAACAAAAAAAAAAGAAGAAGAAAAAGAAAAAAAAAGGAAAAATAATAATAAGAGGAAAAATGCCGGAACGACACATGCTCTCGTAGCAAACATGTAGGAATCCACTTAACTGTATAGGTGCATCACGCCCAACGTGAGATTGCCTATCTGTTGTTTGCTACAAATTAACCGTGCGTTTGTCGTTGAGTACCTCCAGGTTTTTTGGAAAGACGGTTGGTTTGGTGAAAGTCTGGCCTTGCACTCATACTTCACGAGGTCAAAGAGAAGTGTTCAACTACCTTTTGTTAGGACCAGAAGCAGTACTCACACTTACTTCACCAGGTCAAAGGGAAGTGTGGAAATGTCTTCAGAAATTCCGTTGCAAACAATCCCTATTTCCGAGGAGAGCTCGATCTCAGCCGTCCTTACACCTGAATCCGCAACTGCGGAGGAAAATAGAATCCTACGGCTCTGCATGTTGGAAATGCTGGACGACTGGAATAATGGGAAAGAGCCACCAAGTGTCGTCCCCGGATTCCCTGAATTATTCTCCAGGTCAAGTGGGACTTCTAATGTCCCCATAAATTATCCTGCTACCCCATTCGGGTACCCAGCCACCTCAGCCTTCTCTGCTGGATCGCCTTCTGAGCCTCATCCCCGAATGTCAGCCACCGATGCAAGCATGAACATCTTTACTGCACCGCCTTGCCCGATTACGGCACAGCCTGCCACTTACAAGCCAAGCTTTGACTCATCCTATTTTACATTCCAAGCACCATCGTTCTCAATGGAACCAACTAGGTTCTCTACCAGCACTAATCCTCCACCGCCTCAGTGCGAGCTTGCACCCGGGCAGGATCAGAACCCCAGAATTGCAGAACAAAATGAGACTGCCAAGAGAATGAGAAGCCTTGAACAAAGTTTGAAGAACATGCAAGGATTGAGCGGGCAGAAGAGCATCTCTTACGCCGACCTATGCATGTTCCCTCACGTGCACCTGCCAGCGGGTTTCAAGACCCCAAAGTTCGAGAAATACGATGGGCACGGTGACCCCATTGCACATCTTAAGAAATACTGCAACCAATTGCGAGGAGCCGGCGGAAAAGAAGAACTGCTAATGGCATATTTTGGGGAAAGTCTAGTAGGGATAGCCTCGGAATGGTATATGGACCAGGAAATGTCCCGATGGCATATATGGGATGATCTCGCCAGAGATTTTGTGAAACAATTCCAGTATAACATCAACATTGCGCCAGACCGAAATTCTCTGTCGAATTTGAAGAAGAAGCCTTCAGAAAGCTTCAGAGAATATGCTATTAAGTGGCGTGAGCAGGCGTCAAGGGTGAAGCCTCCCATGGATGAAGTGGAAATGGTCACTACCTTTCTCCAGGCTCAAGAGTCTGACTATTTCCAAAACATGATGTCAGCCATGGGAAAGCCATTTGCAGAAGCAATTAAGATTGGAGAGATGGTGGAGAATGGTCTGAAAACAGGTAGGATTCTGAGTCAAGCAGCCATAAGGGCGACCTCCCAAGCCGTCCAGAGCGGGTCCGGGGGAATGGCAAGAGGGAAGAAAAAGGAAGAAACGACCATGGCAGCCTCGGAAGCAAGGGAATATCATCATCCCAGGCCCCGTTTTCCAGAAAGAACCCCACAACACTACTACCCCCACTCAAATCTGGCATATGCTCATCAACCCTATATGGTCATGAATGCCCAGCCTTATGCCCATCCACCGCAACAAGCCAACCGAGGCCAAGCTCCACCTCCCAGAAATCAGCCTCCTTACCGCAACACTATAACCCACAACCTCCCCAGAATAACTTCCGCCCTCAGGAGCCACCTCAAAGGCGGACTTTCATGCCCATCGGTGAACCATACTCTACTTTGTTCCCGAAGCTAGTCCAGTTGGGTTTCTTACAACAAATCCCTCAAACGAGGCAAAACCCGACGTCACCTTCTTACAAAGCTGGAGTTAGATGCGCCTATCATTCAGGGGCCGAGGGACATGATACAAATGACTGCTGGTCATTGAAAAGAGTGGTCGAGAATTTGATAGAGCAAGGGAAAATAGTGCTAAGGGACGAGGAGATCCCAAATGTGACTAACAATCCATTGCCTACTCAAAATAATGGGCCGCTGATCGGAATGATTTGCGAAGACAAAGAATTTGACCCTGCTTTGAAAGCTATAATTGCCATTGTCGACACGGGGAAGAGGCCTGAGACAGACCAGAAACCAGAAAAGGGGGAGGAGGCCAAAGCTATAAAGAAAGAGCCTGAAAAGAAGGTGGAGAAGAAAGTGGTACCGATAAAGGATGGGATTCTTTACATACCACGAGGTCGGGTTGAGAAGACGCAGAACTTCGGGATCAAAAAGGCAAAACCTATGTACGTGCCAAAAGGGGCCTATGTGGCCCGGGGGACGATTCAACCACCTCGGCTGAATGAGCCAGTGGTTATCGGACGCGTGCCACAAAAGCCAATGACCAACCCGTCCACAGTGCCGTGGAATTATCAAAAGACTTTGGTAATGTACAAAGGTAAAGAGGTCACGGGAGAACTTCCAGAAAACACTTTCATTGGAAGGTATTCAAATACCCAAGAGCTGAACAACGCCACACAAAGGCGCTTCCCGCCAAAGAAGCCCGTAAGCGTTGAAGAAGCGGAAGTGTTCTTCCAACAAATGAAAATGCCGGATTACGAAGTGATAGATCAACTGCGCAAGTACCCTGAGCAAGTGTCCATGCTGTCATTGTTGATGAGGTTGACCGAGCATCAAAAGATCTTACTGAAGACCCTGAATGAAGCATATATGCCAGTTGAAACCTCGGTGGAACAACTAGAGCGGATGACAGAAAGATTCTTCGTCGTCAACCAAATCTCTTTCAGCAAGAATGATTTACCCCCGGAAGGAGCGGCACACAACAAGGCTTTGCATCTAACAGTTAAATGCGAAGACTATTATGTCAAGCGGGTAATGTTGGATGGGGGATCAGGTGTTGACATTTGCCCGCTCTCCACGCTACAAAGAATGGAAATTGGGACTGGAAGAATCCGACCCAACAATGTCTGCGTAAGGGCTTTCGACGGCATCAAAAGAGATACCATGGGAGAAATAGACCTGTTGTTGGTCATAGGACCAATCGAATTTCAAGTAACCTTCCAGGTGCTCGACATGGATACATCCTACAATTTTCTCCTCGTCAGACCTTGGATCCACGCGGCAGGAGCTGCGCCTTCCACTCTTCACCAGATGGTGAAGTTTGAGTACGAAGACCGAGAGATCGTTGTCCATGGAGAAGATGAGCATGCTATTTATCGGGATCCATCCATCCCATATCTTGAACCAAGAGAAGGGAGCGAACATACGGTCTATCAAGCTTTCGAGATTGTACTGACAGAGCAGCATGAAGAGGGAATACCTTGCCCCCAGCCCTTCTTGTCTAACGCCTCAGTCATGGTGGCCAAAGAGATGATCCGGCACAGATTTAAGCCAGGGAAAGGGCTTGGACGAACCCTGCAGGGAATAACCGAACCTATCACCTTACCGACCACCAAGAAACCCTTTGGACTAGGATTCAAACCTACTCCAGCAGACGAAGAGTGGGCAAAGAAAAGGAAAAATGAGGGTTGGAAGTTACCTCGACCACTGCCGGATTTATACGCAACTTTCATCAGGCCAAGGTATGCCGAAGAAGAAGATGATGAGGTCTTCACAGCTGAGGAAATCGAGGAGATATGTGGGGCGATGAGAGAGATGCTCTACGAGGTCCACATGGTTCAACCAAGTGAAGGCACAAGCACTGCTGAGATGCTGTACGTGGGGCCGAACGCCAAACTTCAAAACTGGGAGGCCACGCCATTCCCGACTAGACGGAAGTCCGGGTAGACCTGTCCTGCCACCTTTCCTGTGTCACAAGTTGTCTCCAGGACATAACTTGAACGTTTTCTTCCTTTCAATTGTTGTTTTGAATTCCTAAGTTGTAAACATTGTTGTCTTCAAACTTTCCAAAGAAAATGAAAAAAATCATCATTGCTTTCCCATTCTTTCTTTTGTTCTGATTTTTGTTATTTTTCCTTTTATCTTTCCTTTCAGTTATAATAATGTGGCTTTAAATATGACATGCTTGCGGACTTCACGCCCAGATCACAACGAGCTATTTAACCACAAATTAATGAACCCAGAACCAGAATATGATGAGGAAGAAGCTTTTAGGGAAATAAACCGAGATTTGGAACATTTTGAGAATAAACCTAAGCCAAATCTGAATGACACTGAACCGGTAAATTTAGGAACCCCGGAAGAAATCCGGGAGACCAAGATAAGCATTCACACGGACAAGAAAATGCGAGAGGCGATAATTCAACTTCTTTTTGAATTTAAAGATGTGTTTGCTTGGTCATATGATGACATGCCGGGACTAGATGTTGATCTAGTGGTTCATAAATTGTCGATTCATCCTGATTGTCCTCCAGTTCAACAAAAGCAACGAAAGTTCAAAACTGAGGTCAGTGACAAGATTAAAGAGGAGATCACCAAACAATTGAAAACGGGAGTGATTCGGGTAGTCCAGTATACAACTTGGTTGGCAAATGTGGTTCCAGTACCGAAAAAGGACGGGAAAACTCGGGTATGTGTAGATTACCGAGATTTGAATAGAGCGAGTCCCAAAGATAATTTCCCGCTGCCCAACATCCACATCCTCGTTGATAATTGCGCCAAGCACGAGATACAGTCTTTCGTAGATTGTTACGCTGGGTATCATCAGGTATTGATGGATAAAGAGGATGCCGAGAAAACTGCCTTCACCACGCCTTGGGGCACCTACTGTTATCGGGTCATGCCATTTGGTTTGAAGAATGCTGGGGCTACTTACATGAGGGCCATGACTGCCATTTTTCATGTCATGATGCATCGGGAAATAGAGGTGTACGTGGACGACGTGATAGTCAAGTCCAGGACGCAGGATAATCACATCCAAGACTTAAGGAAATTCTTCGAGAGACTAAGGAAGTATGACTTGAAGCTAAACCCAACCAAGTGTGCTTTCGGAGTTCCGTCGGGCAAACTTTTGGGCTTCATTGTAAGCAGGAGATGTATCGAGCTAGATTCAACTAAGATAAAATCCATCAGAGATATGCCTCCCCCGAGAACAAAGAAAGACGTGATGAGTCTGTTGGGCAGGTTGAACTACATCAGTCGGTTTATTGCCCAGCTGACAAGAACGTGTGAGCCCATATTCAAGCTGTTAAGGAAAGATGCGGCGATCAAATGGACAACTGAGTGTCAAGGAGCCTTTAATAAAGTCAAAGAATACCTTTCGAATCCCCCAGTCTTGGTCCCTCCAGAACTAGGGAGGCCACTTTTCTTGTATCTGACAGTCTTGGAGAACTCTTTCGGTTGCATCCTCGGGCAACACGACATAACCGGAAAGAAGGAGCAAGCAATCTACTACTTGAGCAAGAAATTCACCGGCTACGAGGCCAAATACACTCTGCTGGAAAGGACATGTTGCGCTCTCACGTGGGTTGCTCAAAAGCTGAGACATTATCTCCAAGCCCACACTACGTTCCTCATAAGCAGGTTGGATCCTTTGAAGTATATATTTCAGAAACCAATGCCTACTGGGAGACTGGCTAAATGGCAAATCTTGCTTACGGAATTCGACATAGTCTATGTCACTTGCACGACAATGAAAGCCCAGGCGCTAGCAGATCATTTGGCCGAAAATCCGGTCGATGAGGAATACCAGCCATTGAGTACCTACTTTCCAGATGAAGAAGTAAACACCGTAGAAGTGGTCTTGGAGGACGCTCATGTTTGGAAGATGTTCTTTGATGGAGCCGTGAATGCCAAGGGTGTAGGGATTGGGACAATTTTGATCTCGCCTTCTGGTCAGCATTACCCCGCCACAGCTAGACTGCATTTCTTTTGCACAAACAATACAGCTGAGTATGAAGCCTGCATCATGGGCATGCATATGGCAATCGATCAGGATGTCGGAGATTTACTGATTATGGGAGATTCTGACCTGATTATCCGGCAAGTCCAAGGCGACTGGGAAACTCGGGATGTCAAACTTATCCCTTACCGATAGCATGTGGAAGACCTCTGCAAGCACTTTACATCAATAGAGTTCAGGTATATCCCGAGATGTCACAATGAACTGGCAGACGCACTTGCTACTCTGGCTTCAATGCTACCCTACCCGGGAAACACCCACGTCGATCCTTTGGAAATCTAAATCAGGGAAAGACACGGTTACTGCAATGTAATCGAGGCGGGATCAAATGCGCAGCCTTGGTACCATGACATCAAGAGGTTCTTGAAGACGCAAGAGTACCCCTAGCATGCTACTGGATATCAAAAGAGAACCATTAGGCGACATGCAAGTGGTTTCTTTCTGAGCGGTGAATTATTGTATAAGAGGACCTCGGACCTCAATCTCCAAAGATGTGTCGATATCGAGGAGGCGAGAAAGATCATGCACGAAGTACACGCAGGTGTGTGCGGACCTCACATGAACGGGTATGTCTTAGCGAAGAAAATCCTTCGAGTAGGTTATTACTGGATGACCATGGAAAAGGATTGCTTTAGCTTCGTTCGGAAGTGTCATCAGTGTCAGGTGCACGGTGATTTGATTCATGCACCTCCCACGGAACTGCATCCCATGTCTGCACCTTGGCCCTTTGTCGCCTGGGGCATGGACGTTATTGGACCAATCGAACCAAAGGCTTTGAATGGACACAGATTCATACTGGTTTCCATCGATTACTTCACAAAATGGGTAGAGGCTGTCACTCTCAAGTCGGTCACTAAAAAAGCTGTAGTGGATTTTGTACACTCAAATCTTATCTGTCGTTTTGGTATTCCTGCGACTATCATTACAGATAACGCAGCAAACTTGAACAGTCACTTGATGGGAGATGTATGCGAGCAATTCAAAATAACGCATAGGAATTCTACTCCTTATCGGCCAAAGGCCAATGGTGCTGTAGAAGCGGCGAACAAAAACATCAAGAAGATTTTGAGGAAAACGATCCAAAGTTCCCGACAGTGGCACGAGCAGTTACCATTTGCATTGTTGGGGTACCGCACTACGGTACGCACGTCAGTAGGAGCGAATCCTTATCTTCTGGTTTATGTGACCGAGGCTGTAATACCGGCAGAGGTAGAAATTCCTTCGCTTCGAACCATTGTCGAAGCAGAAATCGAAGACATCGAGTGGGTCAAGACTCGGTTAGAGCAATTGACTCTGATTGATGAAAAGTGAATGGACGCGGTTTGTCACGGATAGTTGTACCAACGAAGAATGGCCCGTGCTTACAACAAGAAAGTTCGACCCGGAAATTTCGAAGTAGGTCAGCTGATACTGAGGCGTATTCTGCCGCATCATGAGGAAGCAAAAGGGAAGTTTGCTCCAAATTGGAAAGGCCCATACATCATAAGGAAGATATTGCCGAGCGGAGCATTGTATTTAGGTGATATCGAAGTAAATGACCCCGAAACAGCAGTAAATGCGGATGCAGTCAAGAGATACTACGTCTGAATTATACTCCAGTAGTCTTGACACATTTGAAATGACGAAGGTTTTATTCCCCACTACTCCCCAAACACTACCCAATTCTCTCTACAAACCTTTGAGCTGCTTACAAAAAAAAAAAAATTTGAGGCCTGAACTACGTTTGACTTGATTCCGAAAGGATACGTAGGCAGCCTCTCCCTGAGGTTCAGTCACACCAACAATAAAATCCCATTCACCCTGAAATTGAAACCGGGGCACGTCGAGCAGTTTAGAAGTTAGTATCATCTACCTCTCTTTACCAAGCACAAGCCTTCAAATCAATTACCAAAGATAGTGGGAAGCCAATAAGCGTCACAAATGGAGACCGACACACTCTGAATTGAGAGAGATAAAATGAGAGAGTCTCGTCGGTGAAAACCTTCGGGCACCGCGAGGCGACGGGAGTAGAGAAACCAAAATGAGAGAGCTTGTTTAGTAAAAACTCACAAAGAGTGCTATCAAGCGATGACAGGAAGAGAAATGAGAGAGGTCAGCCAGCGAAAACCCGCAAAGGGCGCTGTTGGCCGAAAAGAATGACTCCACCCCAAGGAGGTCTCGGCAAAGTTCCACCGGTTTGGAATCACAGATCCGTTCTGGTTCAGGGAAACGCAAGTTCATGGAAGGTCAGGCGTCCAGTCCAAAGAGCATGTCATGTCATTTAAAGCCAGCGTTATCTTCCTCAGATAAGTCTTTCTCGTCCCAAAAGGGACACTCCCTTCCTGAAATTTGTTTTCTCCTTTATTTGTTTCTCTTCGAATCCCTTTTATGTTTTAACCCCAAGTTCAGGATACACCGAAAAGGGTAGGTGGCAGGTTTGTTTTCACGGAATTCCGTTTCATGAAGGAAAACACCCCGTTTCATTGGTACGTCTGTCCAAACTTGATGAATCATGATGTTTGATGGCGTTCGAAGTAAAGAGGAAAAAGAGAAATTTCTCCCAGCAAGTCCGCCTTCGGACGAATCCCCACAGAGTCTCCCATTGTACAATCCCCCACAGAGTCTCCCCAATATATTTAAAAAAAAAAAAAATCCTCGTCGGAAATTCCCCAGCACATCCCCAGCGAGTCCCTTTGTAAAAATTCCCCAACAAGCTTACCCCAACAAATCCTAGAAAGCCCGCTTTGAAACAAATCCCTAGCATGCCCCGTTGTACAAAAATCCACACAAAGAATCCACTTTGTAAATATTCCCCCCACAGAGCTTCCTTTTGTACAAATCCCCACGGAGTATCCCCAATAAAATCTCCGTTGAGAATCTCCAAGCAAGATGGGACACAAAAAAAAAAGAAAAAAAAGAGAGCCTTACGAGGCAAATCATCACAGAATCTGGAAATACAAGCCTGAGCAGTCAAAAGAGTTTCGCCGTTTGAATCCAATCAACGGCGGGACTTCGCGACAGAAATAAGGACGCAACAAAGCAACGGGAACGATCAAGGTCACCAAATCGACCGTCATTTCCGAACTAACAATTGTTCTTTGTCTGAAAAGGTGAAACAGGTATAATCCAAGACAACCATGCAAGAAGTAGGTGCCGCCCAAAGAAGAAGGTATACAAGAAATATTTTGGCAATAAGGAATTCACTCGAAAGGTAAGTTTCCACGAGACTCCCTTTTATCTTCTACTAAAACAAGAAAATCCAAAAAAAAAAGAGGCTAGCTAGCATTCTCGAACTTTACCCCCCAACCAGTCAGCATTAGGGTTTTAAACCCTAAACTGAACTTTTTCCTTTAGCCAGCATTAGGGTTTTAAACCCTAAACTGAAATTTTCCATTTAGTCAGCATCAGGGTTTTAAACCCTGAACTGAACTCTTTCATTCAGTCAGCATTAGGGTTTTAAACCCTAAACTGAACTTTTTCCTTTAGTCAGCATTAGGGTTTTAAACCCTAAACTGAACTTTTTCCTTTAATCAGCATTAGAGTTTTAAACCCTAAACTGAACTTTTTCCTTTAATCAGCATTAGGGTTTTAAAACCCTAAACTGAACTTTTCTTTTAGTCAGCATTAGGGTTTTAAACCCTAAACTGAACTTTTTCCATTCAGCCAGCATTAGGGTTTTAAACCCTAAACTGAACTCTTTCCTTCAAGTCAGCATTAGGGTTTTAAACCCTAAACTGAACTTTTCCCTGTAGTCAGCATTAGGGTTTTAAACCCTAAACTGAACTTTTCCATTCAGTCAGCATTAGGGTTTTAAACCCTAAACTGAACTTTTTTCCCTGTAGTCAGCAATAGGGTTTTAAACCCTAAACTGAACCTTTTTCCATTCAGCCAGCATTAGGGTTTTAAACCCTAAACTGAGCTTTTCCATGCAATCAGCATTAGGGTTTTAAACCCTAAACTGAACTCTTTTCCTTTCAGTCATCATTAGGGTTTTAAACCCTAAACTGAACTTTTCCCTTCAGTCAGCATTAGGGTTTTAAACCCTAAACTGAACTTTTTTCCTTTAGTCAGCATTAGGGTTTTAAACTCTAAACTGAACTTTTTCCATTCAGCCAGCATTAGGGTTTTAAACCCTAAACTGAGCTCTTCCATGCAATCAGCATTAGGGTTTTAAAACCCTAAACTGAACTTTTTCCATTAAGCCAGTATTAGGGTTTTAAACCCTAAACTGAGCTTTTCCATGCAATCAGCATTAGGGTTTTAAACCCTAAACTGAACTCTTTTCCTTTCAGTCAGCATTAGGGTTTTAAACCCTAAACTGAACTTTTCCCTTCAGTCAGCATTAGGGTTTTAAACCCTAAACTGAACTTTTTTCCTTTAGTCAGCATTAGGGTTTTAAACCCTAAACTGAACTTTTTCCATTCAGCCAGCATTAGGGTTTTAAACCCTAAACTAAGCTCTTCCATGCAATCAGCATTAGGGTTTTAAAACCCTAAACTGAACTTTTTCCATTCAGCCGACATTAGGGTTTTAAACCCTAAACTGAGCTTTTCCATGAAATCAGCATTAGGGTTTTAAACCCTAAACTGAATTTTTCCTTTAGTCATCATTAGGGTTTTAACCCCTAAAGTGAACTTTTTCCATTCAGCCAGCATTAGGGTTTTAAACCCTAAACTGAGCTCTTCCATGCAATCAGCATTAGGGTTTTAAACCCTAAACTAAACTTTTTCCATTCAGCCAGCATTAGGGTTTTAAACCCTAAACTGAGTTTTTCCATGCAATCAGCATTAGGGTTGTAAACCTTAAACTGAATTTTTCCTTTAGCCAGCATTAGGGTTTTAAACCCTAAACTGAGTTTTTTTTCATGCAATCAGCATTAGGGTTTTAAACCCTAAACTGAATTTTTCCTTTAGCCAGCATTAGGGTTTTAAACCCTAAACTGAGTTTTTTTTTCATGCAATCAGTATTAGGGTTTTAAACCCTGAACTGAACTTTTTCCTTTTAGTCAGCATTAGGGTTTTAAACCCTGAACTGAACTTTTGCCTTTTAGTCAGCATTAGGGTTTTAAACCCTAAACCGAACTTTTTCCTTTCTGTCAGCATTAGGGTTTTAAACCCTAAACTAAATTTTTCCTTTGGTCAGCATTAGGGTTTTAAACCCTAAACTGAATTTTTCCTTTAGTCAGCATTGGGGTTTTAAACCCTAAACTGAATTTTCCCTTTGGTCAGCATTAGGGTTTTAAAACCCTAAACTGAACTTTTCCCCAGTTGGTCAGTATTAGAGTTTTAACTCTAAAAACTGAACTTCTCCCCAGCTATTCGGTATTAGGGCTCCAACCCTGAGCTGAGCATTTTTATCTTCCTTCCTCAATTTTATGAACTTCCTGGCGAATAATTAACGAAATTTTCCTAGTGAAACTGGGGCAGAAAATTTCGTTTGTTTGTTTGTTTTTCTCCCGCAGGTCTAACCTCGAGCCACACGGATCGAAATGACCCACGAGATGAGTCTCAACTCAGAATCAAAAAAAAAGACAAAAAGAAGATGTCCCGAGATACCGGAGAAAATGGAAGGCAGATCGTTCCAAGATTTGATTAAGGTCCTGAACTCTACCAGTCACGTCTCACTGAGTATCCCAGAGGCTAAACAAGCACCTACAACTCGCAAGCATCAAGATTCGGATCGAAGTCTCCAAGCAAAATCAGCTAAGACCCATGATCAAGTCGCAAAAGAATCACAGATAGGGATCTTGTAACTAGCAGTTGACATGCATATAAGTATTTAGTTCAGTTTCAATTTTTCTTTAGTTGTAATAAGGCGGTCAGTAAAGCAGGTGACAACAGCAACAACAGTAACAGCAAGCATCGCAATCCCATGGTAGTCCCAGCTACCAAAGCTTCCCGAACTACATTGACCTGATTCCTGTTTAGCCCGGGATATGTAGGAAATCTTTGAAGCAAAGATTCGGTCAAATCTTTCAAAAACATGTTTCACACGGAGCAGTCCATAGGCAAAAAATCGCTCATATCTGCTCACTTTTTCTTTGCACGAAAACTCTTCGTGTTTCCGAACAAAGAGGGGCAGCTGTGAGCTCGTGATTTTTGTCTTACGCGACAATCGCTCCAAAAAGAAATGAAAAATAATAACAAATGGTCCTGCTGTATAATTTTCGGATTTTTACTTGGCAATTTGTTAATTATTTATGATTTTTGCCCATTTTATTTCATTAAAACAAAATACAAAATGTATGTGTCATGCGTAATTTGAACCGTAATCCGGTTGTTAAATAGAAAATCATAAATATGCATCTTTGTCCGTGATTTTTTTTGTTTTGTTTGACTTTACCTACTTCAAATATTTTAATATGTGTGTGCAAATAATTGTATTAAGTGTCTATTTAATTTTAATTTGATTTACTTGGTTTTTGTTTTAAAAAATAAAATAAAAAAAAATAAAAATAATAAGAGATAAGTGCAGAATTGGTTTGAAAATCAGTTTGGGCTGATTTTCATTTTAATTCAAAGCCCAAACAACCCAGCCCAAAACCTGTGCTTGCCCCGGTCCGGACCAGCCTACTTCAAGGACGTCCAAACGACGTCGTAGTGATTGAGTCTGATCTGAGCCGTTGATCTCTGAAAGATCAACGGCCAAGATCTCACACCCCGTACCCACTAACAGACCCGACCCGTCTCACCCGGACCGACCCCAACCCTTTACACTGGAAACGACACCGTTTCCCGTTAGTTGAAGGATCCTGGCCCTTCATCGTGTCTCATCCAACGGCCAGGATCCATCTATCCACTAACTATATAAACCTACAACCATTATCCCACGCCCCATCCAAACCCCCCCCTACCTTTCATCGTCACCATAGAACCCCGAAACCCTAGCCGCCCCTGTATACTTTCACCATGAAAGCCGGCGGCATGGATGCCGGTGACCCCATCCTTAACACCATAGAACCCCCTTGCCACCCTGAACATGGATCTGTTAACCACTTAGCTCGAATCCCCTCCCACCTTCTCGAATCTTCATTTGAAGATTCGAGTCGGAACCTAACTTACACCGATTAACCCCAGTTTCATACCAGATAGTCCCCGGACCCCCCTCGTGACCAAACCATGCTTGGTTTGGTCCGAATCTGACCTGGGAAACACAAATCCCATATCTGATGTTTTGAACCCTAGGGTCCTCGTGTCTGTTCCTTGTCTGTTCCGTGCCTGTCCTCATGCCTGTTCCGTGCCTGTTTTAAACCAAGAGATTAGGGTTAACCTCGTGTCTGTTCCGTGCCTGTTTAAACCAAGAGATTAGGTTTAAACCTCGTGCCTGTTCCGTATCTGTTTAAGCCACAGAGATTAAGGTCTAATGGACCTTAATCGAAGTGTTTCTCATCTGAGAAACACTTCGATTAAAGTCCGTTCAGCCTTAAGAAAGGCCTGTTCGAATCCAAGTTAAGGCTCTTTGATTTTTCGGGATTTAAGGTGAGTTTTGTTTTCCTTTTTTCTTTATTTTTAGTCCATGTGTTGTTTAAAGGGCTGTTCATGTTTTGTGAAATTTGTGTTTTGAATTTTACCAACTGTGTCATGTCCACCTTGCCTGAACCTCTGTGTTTGATTGAGTCCTTCTTCTACTTGTTACTGATAATGTGCATATGTGTATGTGCTGTGCGAACAATTGAACTTCAAATTTTGACTGATCAACTGATTCCTCGAGTACAATTTTGCATTAGTCAGTACAATTCGAATCATGTGTTCGATACTGTTAAATGTCTGATCATGGTTTCGATAATACATGTTATGATTAGTATAGTCGAGTCGACATGTGTCGTCAATTAGTTTCAGTTGCCTGGACAATAACAAATCGACTTGCTTCTGCTAAGCATTTGCCTGAATCAATTAGGAACTGAGTTTGGTTACTTATAGTTGTTAGTTCAAATCAGAAATGTAAAAGGAAGGTTTTGTTTAGTTATAGTTCTGAATTGGAGGGCATATGCACTTGTGCACAACATGTGCACTTGTGCACCACATGTGCATTGTGCACAACCTGTGTCCTGCATAAGGGCTTTTTGAATTAAATAGTTTGACAGCATATGCTGTCAGACTACATTCTGCTGCCCATATTCTGCTTTAGTTTCAGAAATAATAAGCATTACTCAAAAGGTAAGCCTGCCAAGGGAATATCATGGGGTTGTGTGCTTATTTAAATAGTGAGTGGAAACTGAAAAGGGGTAGCACATGGGAGGGTGTTCTGATTGTCTAAACAGGCTGTTGAAGGGGTGATTTGAGGCTTATAAAAGGGAAGGACTTCCATCAGTTAAGGGGGACCTGAAGATATACACATATAGACATAGAGACACACACATATTAACACACACAGACATCAGATAGATCCGAGAAGAGAGAGCAAAATACATACACATACACACATAGACATGCACACAGCCCTTAAGATAGACATAGATACACACACACAGACAGAGACAAAGAGAATACACACAGAAAACTTAGTTTGGAGTTTGAGAGTTGAAGTTCTGAAAAGCAGAAAACTGGAAAAGAACTCTGTTTGATAGCACAGACAGACAGAACTAGAAATTGCATTCTTCTTGCTGTCTTGATTTCAATGGTCTTGACCTGTTTGTCCGATACTGATTTCTTCTAAATCCAACTGAGTCTGCTGGTTGTTTGTTTGGTTTACTCTGGGACTTGGTCTAGCTGGGATTTTGATTCTACTCCAATTATTTTGCTTGTTGTTGCTGCTGCTATTCTGTTTCTTGCTGCTGCTGATTTCCCTATCTTCTTCCTCTTATCCTTTGCATTTTCAGTATTTCCAGGTACACATCTCGAGTCTCACATTGGTGTAGCTGATTGTAACATTGAAAAGCATGAATCGAAAGATCTGAAGAATTTTTAATCATCTGTTGCGTTATTTATAGCTTTGCGAATATTGTTAAAATTGTATAAATCCTTTAACTTGTAGCCTAATAAAGAATACATTAGTAAGTTTATACTTAATTAATGTTTATGTTGATTTGAAACTGTGGTGTTTGATTCGTTTAGTAGCATACAGGATGTAAATATAACTCATTGAATGTGAAACTATTTAGTGCGATTGTTAAAATTAAATTCACTTTTTCAGCATGCTTTGAATAAGTAGGGGCAAATGGCTGTTAAATCTAGCCAAATATAATACAGTTTTTGAATCACCTAGTTTCGATTTCTTTAGGTAGTTTATAGGACTAGTTTTGAATATCATCGGTAGTATTCTTTAATAAGGAATTCTATTAACCCTGTTTAAGCAAGTTAATCTAAATTCGACTTAAAGATGTTTGTTCGGATTAAGTGTTGTATTTCGTTAGCATAAACGGATTTCTTTGTCAAATTAAAGCATTTTTCCATTGAAGTATAATGTTTTCCCAACTTTGTAAATAATTAACCATAAGAATCCGGATTAGGCCAAAGCATATAATTAAATTAGCATGTACCTTTTTCTTCTAGTTTTAGAGACAAACGCATTAGAAATGTAGACACTTTAAGATATCCTTTTCTAAAATAGAGACGAGCCTCGCCAAATAAAACGCAAAATTGCGGGGCCCTCAATAAATAACCATAATAATTTTTTTAGAATTCGGGATAGGCCGTTTAGTGAATTTCATGGCCTTCTACAATAACGCGCTAGACTCTTTAGGCGCGGCTTAATAATTTAACCTTCTTAAACTCGGGTGCACATTGATGTGACCCGAATCCAAATCTCAACGGAGTCGAAATGTGTTAACAACTACGGGTGCATTGATTGTGACGCGGTTCGAGATGCATTTTCACGACGTTGCAATTCTATGTAAATAAATGATAATAATAAAAGCGGTTTAAACTTAATAAAAGCACATAAGTCAAAACATGTATTTAGATCAGATATTTAGCCATTATAACAATTTAAGCGACCGTGCTAGAACCACGGGATTCGAGGGTGCCTAACACCTTCCCTCGGGTCAACAGAATTCCTTACTTAGAATTTCTGGTTCGCAGACTTCATGTGGAAAAGTCGAAAATTTCCTCGATTTGGGATTCAAGATAAACCGGTGACTTGGGACACCAAAAACCAAACCTTTCCCAAGTGGCGACTCTGAATTAAATAAATAATCCCATTTCGAATATTGTCACTTAAATTGGAAAAACTCCCTCGCGCATTTAACCCTTCGGGGCGGGGCGCGCAAAAAGGAGGTGTGACAAATACCTCACCTGCCACGCCAAATAGATAATGCCTCCAAATCTTCAACGCGTGAACATATATATATATCGGCTATTATTTTGAGAGCAATTATATACAATTTTTAAGAATTATGTCAATATATGAAAGTATAAAATATAAGTTCGACGAATGACCAATGTGGATTGTCGTATCGTCACTTGTTTGTCGAGGTCAAGATGATGGAATATTATGGCTAGTTTATTATTTACTTATTTTAGTTTTATGAGATATAAAAATATATTCCTAATGTATGTTGTTTTCATCCATTTAGATTACGTTGTTATGATCATGATTCTTGCTGTCGACAATAATGTGTCGTAAGAGTAATGTAAAGTTAGCTACATGAAAACATGATATGATAGAGACTATCCAATATTGGGATCCGTTTGACATCTGTTTTATTTATCGACGTTGAAAACAAAAGAGGCACATGAAAATAGTTTCTGACGAAATTGATAGTATATCCTTCATTTTCACAGGGGAAAAATACATAATTCTTGGATAAATACATATTTGGTAGCAGATTCACTGTTATAATTGCTACATGTAAACATTGTTATTATATCCTCTAACGATCACCCATGTACTATTGTATAAGCTTTTTCAGAGGTCCAAATTTTTTGTCTTTTTCTCGCAGATTTGGTTTGCGAACCTAAAATGTAGTAATTGTTTCTGTGTTAAAATAGTGATTAAAGAAGGACCAATACCCTTTTGAAATTCTTTTTACAAATAATTAAGTGTCACAAATTTAGAACTATTGTTTTCAAAATACAAATTTTTAGGAGTTTTAATTAATATGTGTTTTTTGTAATTTGAGAATGAATATGCAGGTCTTTTGCAATAAATAAGATTCGATAGTGTTTATAGACTATTTCGTTCATCTTTTGTCGCCCACTTCTTTAACGTAATTTGACAAAATTAGACGTTCTGAATTTCATTCTCCCTTTAAGGTTTAATTTCTTTAACATTCAGTTCATTTGGTGAAACAAAAGTAAATTATTCCTTCATAAATCGTACTAATTTATTAGTTCATAATACCAACCATAAGAACCACATTAAATAATTACATAAAATAGTACTTATTTAATGATATTATCATAAAATAAGTATAAATTTTATCGTTTCTCTCACAAAGAGTTATATCTTTTCAATAAAATAATTAATCTTTCACGTCATTTTCTCGTCTTTTCGTGAATTTTTATGAATCAGATATTGCCAAAGTTTGGACTAAATTTGATACTGCAGTAGACTCTTTCACTGGGTGGTCTTGCAAGTGCACATTGTTATACATATACAGAATCTTAGTAAGTTGATGAAAACTAATTTGTATGTTATCATATCCTATATAAACCTTGGTTAAGCATTTGAGAGAGTTCATGGCTGAAAAATTAGGTCTCATATCTCGAAACATGCCAATATGTAATAATGCTATTAATATTTCAAAATAACAAGCCATCTGAATGAATACTGTTTACCTCGAAAAATGTGAGTAACAATTAAAGATGATTTGTGGTTTTAAAGATATGTGATTTATTCAAATACTAGTAAATATACAAGTAATATTAGGTTTAAATAAGAAGAATTGATGAACCAAATCAGTATTGTTAGAGCGACGGGGACCTCGAGCTCGATTATCTCGGGGGCCTCGAGGTCAGTTAAGAGCAAATAAAGTAAGAACAATAAAGTTAAAACAATAAAGCTAAAGAACAATTGTGGAGCACGAGAAAAGCAAAGTAGAATGTTCTATTGCAGTGAATAATGTGTGCTTTACAAATGATTGGGGTCCCCTTTATATAGGAGGAGAAAACCCCAATATAGTACATTCCTAATTGTGGTAAAGAATTCTATTGGTACATGTGTATAACAACCTAGTACTTACATGTTCCGACTCGTACAAATCTTATACTTTAATTTATGTCTTGATCCACGTGTTCTTGAGAAATTCCCGCTATTCCTTGAGTGTCATCGAAATTGTACTGCCCTCGATGTAGGTCATGTCGAGTCTCTGATTTGCTCCCTCAAGGCATGCATTTTCCAGTCAGCTCTAATCTTTGCTTCGTGCTGTCCGAATTCGAACCCTGGGGTTCCGTTAAGTCCTCGAAATCGAGCTCTCCTATTTCGACCATATATAGATAGTCCCCGCATTTTTAGAATGCAATGATATGAAACGTTTTGAATTCCCGAAGTCCTTTATGATGTAATCACTTTTATGACGTAAGAATTGAAATGACCGAAGCATCTCGTCGGTTCTCTTCCCCAAAAAGCAATAAATGCACGTCAGAATCGCTCGGCCATCAATACTAATGAACCGTCGCCGCCTTCGTCTACATATACTTGTCTCCTCCTCTCATTAAGGACTTTTTCACCTTGCAACACCTATTCTCTTCTATACTTTTCCTTTTCACCTCCAGTTCCTCCGTCGCATCGGCTCAAAACCTTACCGGTTCATTCATTTCTTCCTTCTTTTTCTAAAGCACTGATGGTAAAAACTTCCAAGTCCGTTCCTCAGAAAGAAGGGAACTCTACTTCTACTTCCCATCCAGCCGGTGGTAAACCACTGGCGCTCCACGAGATCGTACCAAGCAAATTTTCCTTAAAGAAGGACTTTATAATAGAGAACCCTCCCGACGTCGCCGGCCGTCGAGAGCATACATCGAGGTACATAAGGTCAATCGAAGAAAATTACCTTGATGCTGTGAGGAGGGAGTGTAAATGGGGAGAGAAGGTCGTTCTGCAAATACCTTCCCGAGGAGAGGACATCACAACTTACGTAGAGGGGTTCCTAAGTGTATACACATACCCCTTTATGTTGGGTCCCCTCGACCCGCTCGTGCTTGAATTCTGCCAAAGATATCAAGTAACCCTGGCCCAGATTCATCCTTCCTTTTTGCGGATCGTAATAATGATGAGGTTCTTCAGCGAAAAGGCCGGGCTCGAGTTCACTCCTAGTCACCTCATCTGATTATATCGACCTCAACATTTTCGAGGTTTAATCAAACTCCAATACTGATCAACCAAGACCTTCTTCGCCAGTAATGACGAAGGCAAGGATCGAGGTTGGATGAGCTAGTTTATCCGGGCGAGGACCGTCGATATTATTCCCAAGGAGTTCCTGTCATTCCCCGAGGAATTGAACTTCGAACGTGAGTGGAATTCTTCATTTTTCTTTTCCATAAATTTTGCTAAACTTCGCATAATTACTCCTTTCTCTCTCCACAGCGGTTCCGTTGATGCCTAATGCGATTCTAGACCTGGGGGAATGGGTAATCGGGTTTTGGTTCGATTCTAGACCTTTGGAAAACTCATTTTTTATGCATTGGGGTTGATTCATTTAGCGTTTATTGATGTAATTAAGTAACTTGTGGCTAGATTCGAGCAAATTGGTGGAGGAATCAAGGGCTAAAGCTATAATTGAAACGTGAATTGTGTTCGTGGCATCGAGGTAAGTGTTTGGTCTAACCTTAGCTTGAGGGATTAGGAGTTGTGTCTATTTTCTACGTGTTAATTGTGGAATACGACGTATAGGCATGGTGACGAGTATCTATATGTCGATGTCAAGCATGCCCGTGAGTCTTGTGTTGTAAATTGTTATGACTCTGTTAGGGTTCATTATGCCTCCCATGTTATTTTGATATTATTGTTCCCTTGTCAGGATATTGTTGAGATATTATTGTTCCCTTGCCGGGATATTGTTGAGATATCGTTGTTCCCTTGTCGAGATATTTGTTTGATATTATTGCTCCCTTGTCGGGACTCTTTGTGATTGTTTTGGGCTTGTAACTGGGAGCGGGTGGTACGCCTACCACAAGATATAGTGAAATGGGAGTGGGTGGTATGCCTACCACAAGATAAGTATAATGGGAGCAGGTGGCACGCCTGCCATGAGATAAATTAAATGGGAGTGGGTGGCACGCCTGCCACAAGATATGAGAAATGGGATCGGGTTGCACACCTACAACAAGATGTGAACTGAAAGTGAAATCTGCCTTTGTTTTCCTTAACCTAGTCAGTATTTGGATTTTGGTTCCCTATAATTCTCTTGATATTCTATTTTTACCTGTTATTCATCGAAGCATGTTTCCCCTTCCCATCTTTATTTATTTATTCTGCTTTACTTTCCGTTGTATATTATATAACTGCACAAGTTTATTTGGTAGTCTGGTCCTAGCCTCGTCACTACTTCGCCGAGGTTAGGCTAGACACTTACCAGCACATGGTGTCGGTTGTGCTGATGCTACACTCTGCACTATGTGCAGATCTCGGAGCAGCTCTTAGACCGTAGCTTTGAGGCTTCTTTCAGTCCTCCCGGAGATCCAATGTAGACCTGCAGGCGTCCGCAGGCCCTGGCGTCTCCCTCTATCCCTATATTCTGTTTCATTTTCTTTATATTCCAAAGCAGTGTATTGTTGTTCTCTTCTAACCCTATATGTAGTTAATCCTAGACCGTCTGTGGCACTGTGACACCAGGTTTTGGGTAATTAAGATTTAAACAGTTGTAATAGATACAAAGTTCAGTTATTTCATTGTGTTCTTCCGGTTAATGTTAAATTTCCGTCGTTATTACGTTATCGCTTTACATTTGCTAAAAGGAAATAATTTGATAATGAAGTAAGTAGTTAAAAGATTGGCTTGCCTAGCTCTTATTAGTAGGTGCCATTACGACTCCCAAGGGTGGGAAATTTGGGTCGTGACAAGTTGGTATCAGAGCTCTAGGTTACAAGGGTCTCACAGTTCACAGACAAGCTTAGTAGAGTCTGATTGATCGGTACGGAGACGTCTGTATTTATCCCTTAGAGGTTACAGAGCTAGGAAAAACTTCACATTTATTCTTTCCTATCGTGCGGTTTGGTTTCTCAACGCTTTCGCAGATGGCGAGAACACGCACTTCCTCATCCTCTGACCAGCAGCCCGAGCCCCCAGTAGTAGCTCCTACGAGGGGCAGAGGGCGAGGCCGAGGTCGTGCTAGAGGCCGAGGTAGGGGCAGAACTCAGCCCCGAGCAGCAGCACCAGCAGCGAAACCTCAAGTTGACTTTGATGATGAGGTTCCGGCCCCAGTAGTTCCGGTGGGCCCAGCTCAGGTCCTAGAGGGGTTTATTGCTTCCCCAGTTCTTCAGGATGCTTTGGTCCGTCTAGTGGGCCTTATGGATAGTGTCGCCCGAGTAGGCTTGCTTCCTGTAGCACCAACCGTCTCTCAAGCTGGAGGAGGAGCCCAGACTCCTAGTACTCTCACTACGGAGCAGGTAGCTCCCTAGTTTCAGACTCCAGCGGTTTAGCCAGTTGGAATAGTTTAGCCGAGTGTGCTAACTCAGACCGGTGATAGAGCAGCTATGTCTGTCGATGCCTACTGAAGATCCCCAGGATTATCTAGACAGCTGCTATGAAGTTCTTAGGAACATGGGGATAGTTGAGACCAATAGGGTCAATTTTGCTACTTTTCGCTTGTCTAGATCCGCCAAGATTTGGTGGAGGGATTTTTGTTTGGCTAAACCAGTCGGATCGCCAACTTTGACTTGGGAGCAGTTCACACAGCTATTTCTGGAAAAGTTTCTCCCCATCACTCAAAGAGAGGCCTATCAGAGGCAGTTTGAGCGTCTTCAGCAAGGTTCCATGATTGTTACCTAGTTTGAGACCAGATTCATCGACTTGGCTCGTCATGATATTGTCATACTCCGCAGCGAGAGAGAGAGAGGGTAAGGAGGTTTATTGATGGACTTATTTAGCCGATTCATCTTCAGATGGCTAGGGAGACTGGGAGTGATATTACTTTCCAGGAGGCGGCCAATATGGCTAGAAGAGTGGAGATGGTTCTGCCGCAGGGAGGTGGTCATGGGTCAGACAAGAGGCCCTGTCATTCAGGAAGATTCAGTAGTACCTCGTCTGGAGGTAGGGATTCATATGATAGAGGCTATCCTCCTAGGCCTTTTCAGTCAGCACTTCAGGTTTCTCACGGTGCTTCAGGTGGTTGTGGTTCTCAGATGCAGTATTCTAATCAGCAGCCCTACAGTGCACCACCAGCTCCTATCAGTGTACCGCCACTTAAGAGCTTCCAGGGTCATCATCCCCAGTAGTCGAGGGCTTGTTTTACTTGTGGTGACACGAGGCACATTGCTAGGTATTGCCCTCGAGCACCGAGTAGCTCTCAGTATCAGGGTTCTCATGCCATGGTTCAGGCATCGAGTGTTCCACAGCCTGCCCAGCCAGCTAGAGGTAGGGGTAGAGGTGCTAGAGGTGGAGGTAGAGGTATTAGAGGTGGAGCTCATGCTGCTAGAGGTGGAGGCCAGCCAGTAGCAGGCCATCCCAGAGATGTAGCTCAGAGTGGTAGGGCCCAGCCCCGATGTTATGCTCTTACAGCCAGGCCCGAGGCTGAGGCTTCAGATGCAGTTATTATAGGTATGGTTCTGGTTTGTGATAGAGATGCTTCAGTGTTATTTGACCCAGGGTCTACGTACTCGTATGTGTCATATTATTTTGCACTATATTTGGTTATGTTTAGTGATTGTTTGAGTGATCCTATTTATGTGTCTACACTGGTGGGTGATTCTATTGTAGTAGATCAAGTCCATCATTCATGTATAGTTGTGATTGGAGGTTTTGAGAATCGAGTAGATTTGCTTCTTTTGGACATGGTTGATTTTGATGTCATATTGGGGATGGACTAGTTATCACCTTACCACGCTATCTTGGACTGTCATGCCAAGACTGTGACCTTAGCTTTGCTGAGTTTGCCTCGTTTAGAGTAGAGAGGGACTCCTGGTCATTCTACCCGTAGCGTTATCTCTTATGTGAAGGCTCGGCGTATGGTCGAGAAGGGGTGTTTGGCCTATTTGGCATATGTTCGTGATTCTAGTGCTAAGGTTCCTTCTATTGATTCAGTTCCCGTTGTTCGTGAGTTTCCTGAGGTATTCCCTTCAGACCTGTCGGGTATGCCACCCGATAGGGGTATTGACTTTTGCATTGATTTGGCTCCGGGCATTCAGCCCATTTCTATTCTGCCGTATCGTATGGCCCCGCCTGAGTTGAAAGAGTTAAAGGAGCAGTTGCAAGACTTTCTTGAGAAGGGTTTCATTAGACCTAGTATTTCGCCTTGGGGTGCGCCAGTGTTGTTTGTTAAGAAGAAGGATGGGTCGATGAGAATATGTATTTATTATCGGCAGTTGAATAAGGTTACAATCAAGAATAAGTATCCATTGCCGAGGATTGATGATTTGTTTGATCAGCTTCAGGGTGCCAAAGTATTTTCGAAGATTGACTTGAGATCTGGCTACCATCAGTTGAGGATTAGGGCATTCGATGTCCCTAAGACATCTTTCCGCACTCGATATGGGCATTATGAGTTCTTGGTGATGCCATTCAGGTTGACAAATACCCCCGCAGCTTTTATGGATTTTATGAAGCGAGTGTTCAGGCCTTACTTGGATTCGTTAGTGATAGTCTTCATTGATGATATTTTGATCTATTCCCGCAGTCGGGAGGAGCACGAGCAGCATCTTAGAGTGGTTCTTCAGACCTTGAGGGATAGTCAGTTATATATTAAGTTCTCGAAGTGTGAGTTCTGGTTGAGTTCAGTTGCATATCTGGGTCATGTTGTATCAGCAGAGGGTATTCAGATTTGATCCGAAGAAGATTGAGGCAGTCAAGAACTGGCCTAGACCAGCATCAGCTACAGAGATTTAGAGTTTCTTGGGATTGGCAGGCTACTATCGTCGGTTCGTGGAGGGGTTTTCATCTATCGCAACCCCTATGACCAGGTTGACCCAGAAGGGTGCCCAGTTCAGATGGTCGGATGAGTGTGAAGCAAGCTTTTAGAAGCTCAAGAAAGCTCTAACTACGGCACCGGTGTTGGTTTTGCCCACAGGTTCAGGGCCTTATACGATTTATGGTGATGCATCTCGCATTGGACTTGGTACAATGTTGATGCAGGATGGCAAGGTCATTGCCTATGCTTCGCGGCAGTTGAAGATTCATGAGAAGAACTATCTGATTCATGATTTGGAGTTGGCAACCATTGAAGATTTGGAGGCCTTATCTGTATGGCGTGGCATGTGAGGTGTTCACAGATCACAAGAGTATTCAGTATTTGTTCAAGCAAAAGGAGTTGAATTTGAGGAAAAGGAGGTGGTTGGAGTTGTTGAAGTATAATGATATCACCATCTTATATCATCCGAAAAAGGCCAATGTGGTGGCCTATGCCTTGAGTAGAAAGTCAGCCAGTATGGGCAGTCTTGCTTATATTTCGGTTGGTGAGACGCCACTTGCTTTGGATGTTCAGGCGTTGGCCAATCAGTTCGTGAGGTTGGATGTTTTTGAGCCTAGTCGGGTGTTAGCTTGCACGGTCGCTCGTTCATCTTTATTGGAGCGTATCCGTGATCGGCAGTATGATGATCCCCATTTGTGTGTCCTTATAGACATGGTGCAGCACGGGGGTGCCAAGCAGGTTACCTTAGGTGATGATGGAGTTTTGAGATTGCAGGGGCGAGTTTGTGTGCCTAATGTGGATGGGCTTCTAGAGTTGATTTTAAAGGAGGCCCATAGTTCCCGGTACTCTATTCATCCGGGCGCCGCGAAGATGTATCAGGATTTGCGATAGCATTATTGGTGGCAGAGAATGAAGAAGGATATTGTTTCATATGTGGCTCGGTGTTTGAATTGTCAGCAGGTTAAATACGAGCATCAGAGGCCCGGTGGTTCATTTCATAGGATTGATCTTCCCAAGTGGAAGTGGGAGCAGATCACTATGGATTTCGTTGTTGGACTCCCACAGACTTGGAGGAAGTTCGACGCAGTGTGGGTTATTGTTGATAGGCTGACCAAGTCAACGCATTTCATTCATGTAGCAGTCTCCTATTCTTCCGAGAGGTTAGCTGAGATCTATATCCGGGAGATTGTTCTCCTTCATAGTGTGCTCGTGTCCATCATTTCGGACCGAAGTACGCAGTTTACCTCACACTTCTGGAGGGAAGTTCAGCGATAGTTGGGCACGCAGGTTGAGTTGAGCACAGCGTTTCATCCTCAGACGGACGGGCAGTCCGAGTGGACCATTCAGATTTTGGAGGATATGCTCCGAGCTTGTGTCACTGACTTTGGAGGCTTATGGGATCAGTTTTTTCCTTTAGCAGAGTTTGCCTACAACAACAGCTACCAGTCGAGTATTCAGATGGCTCCATATGAGGCTTTGTATGGTAGGGGGTGTCGGTCGCCGGTTGGAAGGTTTGAGTCGGGAGAGGCTTGGTTGTTGGGTACGGATCTGGTTCAAGAGGCCTTGGACAAGGTCAGGATTATTTAGGATAGGCTTCGTACAGCTCAGTCCAGGCAAAAGAGTTATGTCGACCGCAAGGTTCGTGATTTGGCATTCCTGGTCGGTGAGCGAGTATTGCTTCGAGTGTCGCCTATGAAGGGCGTGATGAGATTTGGGAAGAAGGGCAAGCTTAGCCCTAGGTTCATTGGCCCGTTTGAGATACTTGATCGAGTGGGAGAGGTGGCTTATAGACTTACATTGCCACCGAGCTTGTCAGTCGTGCATCCAGTGTTTCATGTGTCCATGCTTCGAAAGTATCACGGTGATCCATCCCACGTGTTAGATTTCAGCACTGTGCAGTTGGACAAGGACTTGTCTTATGGGGAGGAGCCGATAGCTATTCTAGACCGGCAGGTTCGTCAGTTGAGGTCGAAGAGTTTTCCTTCTATTCGTGTTAAGTGGAGAGGTCAGCCTCCTGAGGCATCAACCTGGGAGTTCTAGTCCGATACGCGGAGCCATTATTCCCATCTTTTCCCCAACTTTTGTACTTCTTTTTTCTGTCCATTCGAGGACGAACGGTTGTTTTAGAGGTGGAGAATGTGATGACCCAAGAGGTCATCACTTGTTTTTAAAATGAATTCTGCATTCCGAGGCTTTAAAAACCTCTTTTAGCATCACCTTAATTTGTGTGTGCAGTCCGGGCGCGTAGCCAGAAAGCCTAAATGTGAAAATCTGTGAAAAATGATAAATTTTAACTATAAAATGAATTAATTTGACTTCGGTCAACGTTTTGGGTAAACGGACCCGGACCTGTGATTTGACGGTTCCGTATGAAAATATGGGACTTGGGTGTATGCCCGAAATCGAATTTCGAGGTCCCAAGCCCGAGAAATGAATTTTTGAAGAAAATTATTTTCTGAAATTGTTTATAAGATTTAGAAATGAATTTTGATTAGAACACGTTGGTATCGGGCCCGTATTTTGGTTCCGGCATCCAGTACAGGTCTTATATGTGATTTAAAATAATTCTGTGAAGTTTGGTAAGAAACGGAATTCGTTTGACGTGATTCGGACCTTAAATACAAAATTTGATGTTCAAAAATGTTTTGAGAAATTTCATTGATATTGAAGTTTAATTCGATGTTTCTGATGTTATTTTGGTGATACGAGTACACGAATAAATCCGTGAGATATTTTTGAGGTTGTGTGTATAGTTGGTTTGGAGCCCCGAGGGCTCGGGTGAGTTTTGGATAGGCCACGGGATGCATTTTGAACTTATAAAATTACAGGTTTTCAGTTGTGCATAGCAGGCCTGCAGGCTTCGCATTTGCGAAGCCTAGCTCGCAAATGCAATATCGCAAATGCGAGCGGCTTGTCGCAATTGCGAAAGAAGCCCAGGCCAGCTCCCTCTTGCAAATGCGAGATTATCCTCGCAAATGTGAAGTTTCCCATTGGGTCAGTGATCGCAAATGCGATGTTGTAGTCGCAATTCCTGAGTCGCAAATGCGACATGTTGTTCACAAATGCGAAAGTCCAGTTTTTCTTGAAGGGTTCGCAAATGCGAGCCCTGTTTCGAAATTTCCAAGCTAGCAGAGGTAGGGTGCGAACCCCTGTTCGCATTTCCCATACCTGCGACCTGTAACTTTATACTTAGACGATTTTAAACTCATTTTTCATATCCTCTCAAAACATAAACACACTAGGGCGATTTTTCAAAGGCTTCTTCTTCTCCAAATCAGTTGTAAGTCGTTTTTAACTAGTTTTCTTCAATCATTAACATCTTTTAACATGATTTCAACTTAAAATCAATGATTTTCATGGAGGAAATTGGGTGTTTTGGGTAGAACCTAGGTTTTTCAAAAAATTGGGGATTTAAACCTCGATTTGAGGTCCGATTTCAAAACAAATTATATATTTGGGTACATGGGGGAATGGGTAATCGGGTTTTGGTTCGAACCTCGGGTTTTGACCATGTGAGCCCGGGGGAAATTTTTGACTTTTTGGGTAAAACTTTGGAAAACTCATTTTTTATGCATTGGGATTGATTCATTTAGCGTTTATTGATGTAATTAAATAACTTGTGGCTAGATTCGAGCGAATTGGTGGTGGAATCAAGAGGTAAAGCTATAATTGAAACGTGAATTGTGTTCGTGGCATCGAGGTAAGTGTTTGGTCTAACCTTAGCTTGAGGGATTAGGAGTTGTGTCTATTTGCTATGTTTTAATTGTGGAATACGACGTATAGGCATGGTGATGAGTATCTATACGTCGGTGTCAAGCATGCCCGTGAGTCTTATGTTATAAACTGTTATGACTCTGTTGGGGTTCATTGTGCCTCCCATGTTATTTTGATATTATTATTCCCTTGCCGGGATATTGTTGAGATATTATTGTTCCCTTGCCGGGATATTGTTGAGATATCATTGTTCCCTTGCCGGGATGTTTGTTTGATATTAGTGTTCCCTTGCCAGGACTCCTTGTGATTATTGTGGGCTTGTAACTAGGAGCGGGTGGTACGCCTACCACAAGATATAAAGAAATGGGAGCGGGTGGTACGCCTACCACAAGATATAGTAAAATGGGAGCGGGTGGTACGCCTACCACAAGATAAGTAAAATGGGAGCGGGTGGCACGCCTGCCACGAGATAAATTAAATGGGAGCGGGTGGCACGCTTGCCACAAGTATTGAGGAATGAATCGGGTTGCACGCCTGCAATAAGATATGAACTGAAAGTGTAATCTGCCTTTGTTTTCCTTATCCTTGTCAGTAGTTGGATTTTGGTTCCCTATAATTCTCTTGATATTCTGTTTTTACCTGTTATTCCCCGAAGCATGTTTCCCCTTCCCATCTTTATTTGTTTATTCTGCTTTATTTTCCATTGTATATTATATAATTGCACAAGTTTATTTGGTAGTCTGGTCCTAGCCTCATCACTACTTTGCCGAAGTTAGGCTAGACACTTACCAGCACATGAGGTCGGTTGTGCTGATGCTACACTCTGCACTATGTGCAGATCTCGGAGCAGCTCTTGGACCGTAGCTTGGAGGCTTCCTTCAGTCCTCCCGGAGATCAAAGGTAGACCTGCAGGCGTCCGCAGGCCCTGGCGTCTCCCTCTATCCCTATATTCTGTTTCATTTTCTTTATATTCTGAAACTGTGTATTGTTGTTTTCTTCAGACCCTGTATGTAGTTAATCCTAGACCATCTGTGACACTGTGACACCAGGTTTTGGGTAATTAAGATTTAAACAGTTGTAATAGAGACAGAGTTCAGTTTTTTCATTGTGTTCTTCCGGTTAATGTTAAATTTTCGGTGTTATTACGTTATCATTTTACGTTTGCTAAAATAAAATAATTTGATAATGAAGTAAGTAGTTAAAAGATTGGCTTGCCTAGCTCTCATTAGTATGCGCCATCATGACTCCCAGAGGTGAAAAATCCGGGTCGTGATAGTTTATTGCTTTTCTTCCGCTTATTGTAAATTCCGTTGTCTACACGGTATTGCTTCATAATTGTTAAAGAATATAAAATGGGTAAAAAGGTAATTTATTCAAATAGTCGGCTTACCTAGCTCACATTGGTAAGCGTCATCACGACTCCCGAGGGCAGAAAATCCGGGCCGTGACATGTATATACTCCAAGAAATAATTTTTGAAATATGGAAATCCCAGTACAATAGAAGTAAGAATTCTTCTACGCGCGGGTTTACATCCTCAAGTTAATTGTACTCTGTAAGTATTTATCAAGTTATGAACTAGGTGAAAAGAGGTATAAAGTTCTTTTGATGACACTTCAATAGTTTTCACAAGAGTACAACAAGAACTTGGATTTTCACTTTAGGCATAGACGAATCATGGAGAGAGACTAGTAGCTTTGCCAATTTTCGTCCGTTCAAGAAACTTTCAGAATCATCACATTGTGGACTGCTGCAATCCCAGACTCAAGTTATTTCTCAACAAGACATAGAAATAAGCAGTCCAAAATAGAGTTCTCCATCTCAAGAAAATATAGATGAGAAGGGTGTGCATTCCCCAATGAATGCAGCAAAATCTACTGTATCGGATAATGATACAGCTAGTCCGGTTCAAACGGTAACCGGTAAAGACACATCAAATCCGTTTATGGCTGTCACTTTGCCAAAAAGTGAAGATGAAGGTCCATCGAGAAGAAGACTACCTAGAACGTTAACACAGGGAGAAACATTAAAAAAGAAGGGCATAATTTCTAAAAAGAAAAAAATGAGAAAATAAAAAACATAATTAAACAGACATTAGAAAATATCTTTCAACAAAAAGAAAAACAAGACAAACATATGATTAAAAATTACAGTCTTAATCCAAGTCCAGAAAGGTCTCAAAGCTTAGGGGAAGATGATAATTATGAAGATGAAAACCACCTAAATTATCAAGATACTCAATATCCATACGAAGATGATTCAGGAATGAGTTTTGACTCAATAGCTCTACATAACTTAGACACGTAAAAAGATGCAAGGTCTCAGTCAGAAGCAATTAAGAGCAGCAAAGACAAAGAAAATCAAGAGCAATAACACCCTCTCAAAGCTCAGAGGAAGAAAGAAGAAGAGAAAAACACAAGTAGAAGAGAAACAACACTCCGAAGAAAGCCATCAAAAACACCCTCTTTCATCATCCACCATTCTCCAACACCTTGTATTATACCTTTGTAAAATATTTTCTTAGGTATGCCTTAGTAGTTCCTACTTAAAGCTTGTAAAATAAATAAATCCTTACGCTTATGTGTGTTCGCTTTTAATTCTCAAGTCCAGTAATCTCTTTCGGGTTCCCCGAAAGGGAAATCTCTCTCCTGTAAACATGTAAGTTACTTATTTTTATCTAAATTGTGTTCTAGATATTACCCTTGTTTTTACATTTTTATTTTATTATGTATAGCTTTATGTATATTATTCCTCAATTATTAGTTTGTAAATAACTAGACATCACTCTTAGTATATGGTTATCTTTCTAATTTCTTAACAATTTTGATGGATTAACCTATAAATTCCTAGGGGAAACCGGTTAAGTCAAACCCGAAATTAACCAAGAATGGGTATACCTTTTAACCGTGCCCAGGGTGAAGTTAAAGAAAAAGTAGTTAAGAATAAATTTATTTCTTTAAAAGGTTGGGAAGAAGAGATGAACAGAGTGAAGTAACCTAAAAAGGAGAGTATAGAAGGGGTAATTTCAGTTCATAATTCTAATAATACTGTAACAATATAGGTCTACAGAAAAAGAGAGAGAGAGTACCGAGTAGGATTTTACAACATAAGACTTTAATCACAAAAATATTTTTACTGCAAAAATTCTTACCTTTTTACCTTATAAATTTTACCGTACCGTAAAATCAAAAAAGAAAAAGTTATAACTAAAACAACTGCATCTTATATTTTAAATTTTATCATATCATCAATCATACCATCTAAGAAGAAGATTATAATCTTAAAAAAGACCAGACCTTACCATCTTATATACTAGACATTAATTATTTTATATTAGACTCTATTTTATTTCTAACCCCATCTTATACATCTCCATCTTGTACATCTTATATTGGTATCAGCGCAAGAAGATCTTTGGACCAGAAATTTATGAAACAACATATTTTCGCTAAATATATAAGTTTCCATTACCATATAATATACCTTACTCTAGATACTATCAGTACTAATCTATACTATAGAAACACTTTAGAAATACAATTGAGTCTTTTTGGAAAACCAGAACTAGCTATTTTAAATACCCAAGGTTTTAAAAAGTATCTTTTATCTGAAATTGAGAGAATTAATATTGAAATAGAACAAGAAAAAAATTACTTTAGAACAATTAGAAATAAAATTAAATATATCCCATTAGGATAAGTGTAATTAATGCTAAGACAACACCCGTTAACTAAACAAATAGCTTTTAATTATTGGAATTTAGGTAAAGAAATACAAAGAAAAGAAGAATTAAAGAAAATTTTACAGAAAGTCAGAAAATTCTTAAAAGTAACCTTAGATTTAGAAAAACAAATAGAAGAATCAGATCTAAGAATTAATATAGAACCAGGAGATATAGTAAAACATAGTATTAGTACAGAGACAATATCCACTTTAGAGTGGGAAATACAACATATAGAAAGATGTGACGACCCGGCCAGTCATCTCATGAGTTGCCACTCCATTTTCCCCATTTCTGCTTTTTTATGCTTTGTTCATCCGTGTTTTGCGGTATCGGGTTGGTCGGATCGAGTCCGGAATAATTTTGGTAAGGTTTGAGACACTTAGTCTCTTTTAAGGAAGTTTAAGTTGGAAAGGTCAACCGGATGTTGACTTATGTGTTAGAGGGTTCGGATGTGAGTTCCGGTGGTTTGGTTAGCTTCGGGAGGTGATTTGGGACTTAGGAGTATGATCGGAATGAGTTTTGGAGGTGCGAAGTAGATTTAGGCTTGAATTGGTGAAGTTGATATTTTGGCGATTTCCGGTTGGTAGGCGAGATTTTGATATAGGGATTGGAATGGAATTCCGAGAATTGCAGTAGCTTCGTTGGGTCATTTGGGATGTGTGTGCAAACTTTGAGGTCATTCGAACGTTGTTTGTTTGGATTTTTGATCGAAATCAAAATTTGGAAGATTTAGAAAGTTTGGCTTGAATCCGATGTGTTTTGGGTTATTTAATATTGTCTGGGGTGTTTTGATGATTGGAACAAGTTTTAATAAGGTATTGGGTTATGTTTGTGCTTTTGGTTGAGGTCCCGGGGCCTCGGGGTGATTTTGGATGGTTAACGGGAAGTTTGGATTGTGGTTGCAACTGCTGAATTGCTGCTTCTGGTATTTCCGCACCTACAGATTGGGGACCGCAGGTGCGATGAGGGAGGTCGCAGAAGCGGAAAGGCTGAGGGAGTCAGGGACCGCTGAAGCGGTGAGATGGACCGCATCTGTGACGAAAGGATGATCGCAGAAGCGGTTTTGGCTGGATAAGTGATTTTCGCAGAGACGGAGGAATGACCGCAAATGCGGTATCACAGAAGCGGTTAAAGAGTCGCAAATACGAAAATGTCTGGGCAAAACATATAAGTTATTCCATTTCGCAAAATTGAGCTATTTCACCATTTTTGACTTCGGCTTGTGAGATTTTTGGACGATTTGAAATATGGATTTCAAGGAAACTTCATTGAGGTAAGGGCTTTGGACTTAAAACTCATTCCTATGCTATTATTTCACGGATTAAAGTTAGAAATTATGGAAATTAAGGATGGAATGTGGGGGAACCTAGGGTTTAGTATTGGAGACCTATGATTGAGGATTTGAAGGACCATTTGTGGTTGGATTTTTGAATTTTTGATATATATGAACTCGTGGGGAGATAAGAAAACTATTGGTGTAAAAATTATTGAATTCTGAGACGTGGGACCGGGGTCAGGTTTTAGTAATTTCGGGATTTGTGCCCTTTATTGATCGTTTTCGCTTGGGCTTCATTCCCTTAGCATATTTTGACGTACTCGTTCTGATTTTGGATAGATTTGACGCGCGTGGAGGCCGATTCGAGGGGCAAAGGCATCGCGAGCTAGAGATTTAGCCGGTTCGAGGTAAGTAATGATTGTAAATGATGTTCTGAGGGTTTGAAACCCTGGGTTGCACATCGTAGTGCTATATTGAGGTGAGACACACGCATGATGACGAGCGCGGGGTCGTGCACTATTAGGGATTGTGACTTGGTCCGTCCCGATTGATGATTTTACCGCGTATTTGATTGAAAACTATTTGCTATCATCATTATTTGGGCTGAATGCCATATTTGGGCTTAGTGCCAACTATTTGAACCCTTCGGGGATTTTTATTGATATTTCCTCACTGTTTTGACTTTATACTTGAACTCAGTCATGTTATTTCTCATTGTTTTACTACTCAGTCATGTTTACTCAGTTTTAAGACTTAAATGATATTTTAAATGATGTTTGGGCTGAGAAACACTGTTTTATTATTGCCCGAGGGGCTTGTGAGGATTTTGACTGAGTAAGGCCGAGGGCCTATATTGTGAGAAAACACTGATATTGATTTGAGGCCGAGGGCTTGAGATATGTACGCCACGAGGTGACTTGATTGATATGAGGCCGAGGGCCTAGTTTTGATGCCACGAGATAGCTTGTCCTTGTGGTTGGGTCGTAAGGGGCCCCTCCAGGAGTCTACACACCCCCAGTGAGCATGGGTACCCATTGTGATGTGAGATTGAACCCGATGGGCTATTATTGTTCTGAGATGTTGCCCGAGGGGGCGGATTTGTTGATATTGTGCCCAAGGGGCTAACTTCTATTTGTTTTGCTTTACCTTAACTACCTGTCAATTACTTGTTTACTTGTGAAAGAGGATTTTACTTGATTTTTCACTTTTTTACTATGTTAAAATGATTTTACTGCTTCATTATAGAATGCCTTGTGCCTTACATGTTTTCTTACTTTTAGTCATTATTTACATTTGTTACTCACTTATTTGGAGTACTCACTTTACTCCCTGCACCCTGTGTGCAGATTCAGGCGTAGCTGGTCCTGCTCCCGAGTGCTGATTCATTCCAGCTTCAAGAGGATCTCGAGGAGTCTTTAGGTAGTTGTTGGCGTTCGCAACCCGGAGCTCCTCCCTGTCTCCTTTCCTTTATGTCCTTAGTTCAGTATTAAACTCTGTAGTTACATTTGAGTATTCAGCGTTGTTAGATGCTCGTGACTTGTTATCCGCTACTTAGTATTGCTAAATCATGTTTTAGATTACTTTTATGTTGTTTAACTGTTTATAAAGTGAATTGGGTTTAATTGGCTGGCCTTGTCTTCATGAGAGGCGCCATCACGATCGGGTTCGGGTTTAGGGTCGTGACAAGTTGGTATCAAAGCCTAGGTTACATAGGTCTCACGAGTCATGAGCATGTTTAGTAGAGTCTCGCGGATCTGTACAGAGACGTCTGTATTTATCCTCGAAAGGCTGTAGAACCTTTAGGAAAAACTTCATATCCTTGAAATTCTTGTCGTGTGAATTTGTTGATCTGAGTACTAAACTTCTGTTATTCTATTCTCTCACAAATGGTGAGGACACGTGCTACAGGACAGAGTAGATGACCACTAGTGCCACCAGATGTGGCCACCAGAGGCCGAGGACGCGGTCATGGTCATGGTAGAGGCAGAGCAGCGAGGGAAGAACCTGTAGATCCACCAACTGCCCCAGTTCAGGACCAGGTCCCAGCTATAGACGCTCCAGCAGCACCAGCTCAGGAACCAGCTGTGCCCATTGTGATTTCAGGTCTTCAGGAGGCCTTGGCACAGATCTTATCAGTTTGCACTGGCCTGGCTTAGGCGGTTTCAACCACTACATCCACAGCTACTTCTCAAGCCGGGGGAGGCAATCAGACTCCCGCCGCTCACACACCTAAGAAGGTCGTGCAGGGACTTCAGACATTGGGGGTGCATCTAGCCCAACCGGTTGTAGCTGCTCAAGACTATGTAGTTCCTGGCATGCCGGAGGATGAGCAGTGTAGGTTGGAGAGGTTTGGTAGATTGCAGTTTCCGACCTTCAGTGGCGTAGAGGGCGATGATGCCCAGGGCTTTTTGGATAAGTGTCAGAGGATGCTTCGTACTGCAGGTATTCTAGAGATCGGCGGGGTCGCTTTTACCACCTATCAGTTTTCAAGAGTTGCTTTCACTTGGTGGGAGGATTTTGAGAGGCGTAGGCCTGTTGGTGCAGCACCTCTTTCATGGCAGCAGTTCTCCGTTCTTTTTCTGTAGAAGTATGTGCCGCAGTCTCGCAGAGAGGAGCTGCATAGGCAGTTTGAGTGGTTGCATCAGGGGAGATGACCGTGTCGCAGTATGAGTTTAGGTTCTCTGAGTTGGCTCGTCATGCCATCTGGTTGGTTCCGATAGATCGAGAGTGGATTAGGAGATTTGTTGATGGTCTTACTTATCAACTCCATATTCTCATGACCAGGGAGAGGGTATCTGGTGCTATGTTCGAGGAGGTTATGGATATCGCCCGTGAGATTGAGTCTGTTCGTCGCCAGGAACGAGAGGAGAGAGAGGCTAAGAGGCCTCGAGGATCTGGTAGCTATAGTGGTGCTCCTTCGAGGGGTCAGTTTCAGCACAGCAGAGGCCATTCATTTAGGTCTGCTCAGCCAGCTCGCCCAGGTTATCGTGGGGCATCTTCGGGTCAGGGTTATCACGGCTCTCAACAGCGCCAGTCATCACTTAGTGCCCTTCCAGCTCAGAGTTCGACCCTTGATCCATCAATTCAGGGATCTTTTATGCCGAGTGCATCTACTAGTCACTCTGGTGCGAGGGGTTCCCTTCAGTCCCCTTCTCCAGCACCTATGAGTTGTTATGAGTGTGGCGAGATGGGTTACATGTGGAGGCAGTGTCCTCATTGATTTTCTAGGTCATCTCAGCAGAGAGGTCAGTCATCTGCTTCAGCGCCAGTTTCTTCACCACCACCCACTCAGTCAGCTAAGGATGGGGGTCAGTCGGCCAGGGGTCGCCCCAGAGGAGGAGGTCGATCAGGGGGCGATCAGGCCCGTTTCTATGCACTTCCAGGAAGACCCAATACTATTGTTTCAGATGCTATCATTACAGATATTATTTCAGTCTGCCACAGAGATGCCTTTGTATTATTTGATCCCGGTTCCACCTTTTCTTATGTGTCCTCGTATTTTTCTCATTATTTTGGTATGCCCCATGAGTTTCTTGCTTTACCTGTTCATGTATCTACCCTGGTGGGCGATACTGTTGTTGTAGACCGTGTATACCGGTCGTGTGTGGTGAGTATTGGGGGTCTAGAAACCCGAGTGGATCTGTTATTATTGAGCATGGTGGATTTTGATGTCATTTTGGGCATGGATTGGTTATCTCCGTGTCGTGCTATTCTGGACTGTCATGCTAAGACAGTCACTTTGACTATGCCGGGTGTGCCACGGGTCGAGTGGCGAGGTGTGACTGATTATGTTCCTAGTAGAGTGATCTCTTTCTTGAAGGCCCAACGTATGGTTGGGAAGAGTTGTCTCTCGTATCTAGCATTTGTAAGGGATGTCGGAGCTGAGGCTCCCAGTATTGATTATGTTCCAGTTGTGAGGGATTTTCCCGATGTGTCTCCTGCAGACCTGTCGGGCATGCCACCGGACATGGATATTGATTTTGGTATTGACCTAGTGCCGGGCACTCAGCCCATTTCTATTCTGCCATATCGTATGGCACTAGCGGAGTTGAAGGAGTTAAAGAAGAAGCTTCATGAACTCCTGGATAAAGGGTTCATTTACCCTAGTGTGTCACCTTGGGGTGCCGGTTCTATTTGTGAAGAAGAAGGATGGCACAATGAGAATGTGCATTGATTATAGGAAATTGAACAAGGTAACTATGAGCACATGATTTTTGCCCTATATGTATTACTCCAACAAATTCAAAACAAAATAATTTCTGTTAGTGTGTGCAATTTTGGGGATTTTCGTGGCATTTTCTGGTAATTGTTTGCATTTGTCTGTGCATTTTTATTTTTATTTAATTAATGAAAATTGCAAAAAATATGTTGCATTTGCATTTAGGATTTAATTTTACATTTTAGGATTAATTGACAAATTATTTTATAAAAATGGGAAAAAATCACAAAAATAGTTTATTTTGCACTTTTAATTTTAATTTTAAATTTTGGTAGTTTTTCCTTTAATTTGGTTTTTAATTATTTGTAGTAGCAATTATTAGGGTTGATTAATTTAATGTGGTAGGATAATTTGGTTTAGGATGTAATTTAGGTTTTAATTTTAATTTTGGAAAGAAGAAAAAGAATTTTTAAAGAAAAATGAATTGGAAAAAAGAAGGAAATAATGAAAAGGAAAATTTGGGATAAAACCCATTTAGCTGTCCCCAGCCCAAACGAATCGCCCCAGTACCCGGCCCAAATCCACGCCTCACCCGGTCCAAAGTCCCCAATACCATACGACGTCGATTTCTGGAGTTCAATCTCAGCCGTTGATCCTATATGATCAGACGGCTAGGAACTGATCCATATATATATATATATATATATATATATATATATATATATATATATATATATATATATATATATATATATATATATATATATATATATATATATATATGTCCTAACGTCCTAACGCCCCTACCCCCCTTCATTTCATCGTCCCAAACACCCCTGTCTATCAGAAGGCCCAGACCTAACCCTAGCTGAGCCGCCCCTAAATCCACCACCGTCTGGTGGCGGCGCCACCTCCAAACGCCACCAAAACAACACCCCATGACCCCCTCACGCCCCTCTTTCTAAATCCCGGACCAGTTTCCTTCGAATCTGCCTGGAGCTCCGCGAATCTTGAATCTGAGGTCAACCCCAAAAGTTTGAAATCATTGTTTTTGTCAATCCTGGTAGCATGCATGTTCGGGTCAAACTTTGAGGTTCGTACTCGGCGAAACAGATGTCGCTCTGTTGTTCTTGACAAAGAACAAAGGATTGACATAAGTTTGGCTTAGTTCTTGGTGCCTGTCCGATTTCGAGTTCGATTGGTGAGTTTCTATCCCTCTGTGTGACCAATTATGTTTTAGTTCACCTTTTCGTCCATCTTCTTTTATTCTCCTTTTCTCTGTTTGAAGGCTTGACCTATCTGCCGATGTTTTGAATTGTTTTCTGTTCCCTCTATTTTTCTTTCAAGTCCTTTTAAAAAAAATGTGTGTGTTCTTGATTTGTTAAGTTTTATTAAGGTTATAGTCAAGCCTCTGATTTTCTCCCGTTTTATGTTGGCCTCATTAGTTTAGTTTAATTAGTTTATTCTGGTCTATTCATTGGGTTAGTTAATTCCTTGTTTGTTTGTACTGGTCAATCAATCAACCAGTTCAGTTTTAAGAAATCGTTTGTGTGTTATTTTTGTTGTTACCAATTTAGTTGGGTTCATTTAGCTATTTGGGCTTTGGGTCTGACCCATCTATAAAGGAAGGGCAGCCCGTTCACTTGATTCAGCCGTGGGTAAGTTTGACCCATATCTCAATTGGGGTTTAAGGTAAATAACAGGGGTATGGGGGTTAGTTTGGGTAGTCTTAGGGAGGGAATCTATTTGTAACTATGTGGGAAGCTTCTAGGAAGCTGGGGAGGGACTACTTTGCAAAAACTGAATTTAAATTAGAGGTGTTTAAGCTAAAATGAAAACTAAAAAGGACTTAATGGCAAAAACATATGTCCTTGGGTCTGCCCTATTTGCTTGCCTATAAAGGCATCTTTTCCTTGTCATTCAAGGCAGAATTAGAGGGATTAGAGAGCTGAAATTCAGAAAAGGCAAAACAACTGAAAATTAGAGTAAAATTATTGTTTCATTGAAATTCACTCTGTAACTCCTTCAGTTTTAAAATCTTGAAAAAAATTTCTGATTGATATAGTCTTAAAATGGACTGAGATTGGGTGTTTGAGGTTTAATTTTGAAGTTGTTTTGGGTATTGTTTGAGTGGGATTGTCTTCATTTTGTTTTCAAGTTCATCTTGGTTAAGCTGGTGCTGCTGGTATTGGTTTGCTACTCCTTCGGTTGCTGATTCTCCATTTTCTGCTTTTATTTTCGAATTCCAGGTACAAGTTCTGGACCTTCATGATGTAAGACTTGATTCAAGGATGAAATGGAAGCACCATTATGCTTTAGTTCTTTGTTTCTTTACTTGATGTTTATATTCCTTCATTTATTCATAGTATAGTCATAGTTAAATTCTCTTTAAGTAATCAAATTCTCATGCTATAATTAGTTGTGAACTATGGAGACTATGACATATTTGGATCTTGTTGTTTATTTAGTTTTAGTGTTATAGGTCAATTTTGCAATCCTTGTTATCTGTATGTAGAAGTGTAAGCTTGAGATTATAGCAATTTGGACGAACCTTGATAATTGAGCTATGTTGTTCACAAAGTATGGAAGTCATCAGTGGTTTGATTTATAAGGGTATTATTTCCGGTCAAGTGTTTTCAAGGTTGCTTCATGTTTAAATGTTAGTTTAGGTTTAAAAGTTTGAAATATTATGTGAGCATGCTTAGTTTAGATTAGCTGTTTCAATTTAGAATGTTCAATTAATGGGCTAAAGCTCAGAAGCATTAGTCTATCTTGGTGTTGATTATGAACATGTTTGAGTTAGATTTGTTGTTTGCCAACTCATAATGGTTAGTTGATAGTTAAAGTTCAGTAATAAAGGGTTAGTTTCATTTCATGTTTCACCGAGTTTCTTAATTGAAGTGCAGCAGTTAATTGTGCATTGAGCATTTTTGCTGAGAATGGTTGGTCACCTCAGGCTTGAATAATCGAGATTCAGAAGTGGGGGGGGGGGGGGGGTCAATTCCATCTTATGTTTCATGTATTATCTTGAATTCTTTACAGTCACTCCACTATGCACAAGGGGTGAGTCTGAACTTGGGCCTAGCGATGGACCAGTTAATGAGATCAGGGCCAGTAATTCAGATATTTCTGATGTTTCGCCTGCGTAGGTACTCGATCTGGAGTCCCGCACCTGTCGATGCCCGTTCTCTACGGTTTGGGCTTGCGTTGGGCCTGTATCAGGGCAGGCCAGGTCTTTTGTAGTAGGGCCAGCCTTCCGAGCCCAATGCTCTTTAATTCCACTCGCAGGTCTTCCGAGAAATATGTCTTCCGAAACTTTAGTCTTAAAAGCATTAATAATTATGTACTCTAATTAATTGGATTCTCACTAGTTACATTACGAGGTGAGCTATAATGGATAATAAAAGTGGCTTATGGTCCTCCAAAGTCTAGTCCGAGTTCCCTTTTTAAAATTGGAATTGAGGGGTCGTGCCAAATAAAATCATCAAATGCATGGCCTTCGCTTAGTTAATACTTTAATTCTTAGAATTCGAGGCGTGCCATTTAGCGAATTTTTCATGGCCCTCGTAAAGTTAAAAACGCATAGTTGTTTTAGGGTGCGTTAGTTAATAATTTTACTTTCTTAAACTCGGGTGCGCATTTCATGTGACCCAAATCAAATCTTAAAACGTTGAATAAGATATGTTCCGGATTGCGGGTGCATTTCATGTGGCACAATCCAACGGCATGTTTTAAACGACGTTCGATCTTCTTTAAAAATCAATTAAAAGCGGTTAAAAGGTTAAAATTGTACATAGGTTCAAAATGTTCTAAAATTAGATAATTAAGACGATTATAACAGTTGAGCGACCGTGCTAGAACCATAGAACTTGGGAATGCCTAACACCTTCTCCCGGGTTAACAGAATTCCTTACTCGGGTTTCTGGTTCGCAGACTGTTAAATAGAGTCATATTTTCCTCGATTCGGGATTCAACCGGTGACTTGGGACAACATAAATCTCCCAAGTGGCGACTCTGGATATTTTAACAATAAATCCCGTTTCGATTGTCCTTTAATTGGAAAAAATTCCTTATATTATAGCCCTATACGGGGTATAGGTAAAAAGGAGGTGTGACAGCTCTGGCGACTCTACTGGGGATCGAACCTAGAATCTCTGGTTCAGGGTTCAAGAATTCGAGCTTAGAATAATTGTTATAGTTGGCTTTATCCATTATCTGATTTTGTTACCTCATTTGAGCCTAATGTGCTAATTGATTGTTTTTACCGTTTTGATATTCCGTGAACTGTATATAAATTGTTGCGAAATCCCTCTTCTCTCTGGGTCTTCTAAATCATGAAGAAGTGTGCACTTCGTGTGACTTCTTTTCTGTTAGAGTCATATTCCAAATTTAGAACGAGGTTCGAACAAGTTGCAAAGCCGGCGAAGCTTCTGTATTCCCGGTACGTTGTCCCCCCTCAGCTCGAGCTGTCCGCTCGGGTAAGCCAGGTCTAGAACAATAAACCCAAGTTTTAAATCTAGTATAACAAGACCTCATGCCGGATCCCTAGTAGGAACGTTTGTTCCATCATGTGCATCTGACTTTGGAGACTCAACACAGAGGTTGGGTCTGTCTAGGACAGGTGCACCCGAAACAAAAAGACCATCCTGATGCATCCTACTTGCTACTTGTGCATTTATTTGCTTCGGACTTGCATGCTGACCGGCTTATGAATATTGGAAAGAGAAATAGCAGTATGAGGGTTAAAGAGAGTTAATCGCCTGTTCTGAAAAAAACCAATGTCCAAATAGTGCCGAAACTTTACCGAATTTTCGAGAACATAAAAAGGGAAGAAAAAAAAGGGTTTTGTTTTCAAAATAGTTTGTTTTATTTACCAATGAAATGAAAAAAAGAAGAAAAAAAGTTGTTGTTTTCAAAAAATAGTTTTCTTTGCCAATGAAATAAAAAAAAGAAGTCTTGCTTTCAAAAAATAGGTTGTTTTGCTTGCCCGAACTACGCCAATTTGATTCTCACAGGGTGTGAGATACGTAGGCAACCCCCATCGGATCCAACTTCCTTTTGCGAAAGTAGCCAGAAAATTTTTTACTTTAATTTGAAAATACTCAGGGTGATGTCATTCTTGTCAGAAATAGCCGAATGTCCCTAAAAGGGCGCCGGAAGGCTGTTTTTGCAAGAATAGCCAAATTTGTCACTGTTAAAAGTTTTGGCTGGTTAGCTGACACAACCTTAAAATCTTCGTTTTTGAAGTGCTGAGAGGCCGTGTTGGCAAGGCCGGATGTTTTGTGGAAATTTTGAAAACGGTCTTTTCTCTTAAGTCGAGATGAGTCATAGTTTTCTTTTGATTAAAATCACCTTAATAAATGTGCAGGATGAGCACAAATAAAAATGAACCTTTCTCAGTCCGTGAAGAGATCCCTTTGGAGCTACATATGTGGTGGCATGATTTGGGAGACGACAGCAGAAAAGTTATGACAAAAACACTAGGCGGTCTTATTGGGCTTTTGAAGGTCAAGCCTAGAAAAGAAATGAGGCCTTGATACCGTTTTGGGACCTAGCACATAATGTGTTCCACTTTGCGGATTTCGAGTTAACTCCTACGCTAGAGGAGATAGCAGGCTATGCCGGTTTCGAAGGAAATCTCAGAAGTCAATACCTGGTAGCACCAAGAATAGTGACCCCCCACAAATATTTGGACTTGTTAAGCATCAGTCGGGATGTCCGAGATGGAAATTTGGCCAAAGGATTTTGTACCTTCTATTTTCTGTACCGACGATACGGGAATCCACGTGGCTTCGAAACACCAGATACTGGTCTTACTCATGCTGGGAATCAAGACAAGTGGGAAGCTCGGAGAGGATTAGCTTTCATAGTGGCGTTCCTGGGTATTTTGGTTTGCCCGAGAAAAGACGGGAATATAGAGATGGGGTTATTAGGGATATCTGACTTTATGGTGAAAAAGGCAAATGGGACTATAGTGTCGTTGATCTTGGCAGAAATTTACCGAGCTCTTACTCGTTGTCGAGAAGGGGCAAAGTTCTTTGAAGGGTGCAATATGCTGTTACAAATATGGATGGAGGAACACCTTTGCCACCGTCCCGGATACTTGAATTGCGGTATGACTGGCCTCGAGTGCATTGAAAAACATGAAAAGCGAGTAGAGGGTTATGAGTTTCCAGATGGTACGGAAGCATGGCATGCTCATTTGATATCTTTGACCGTAAATAAGATCGGATGGACATTCGGATGGCTCTCGGTCAACGAAGTAATCTATATGTCGGTTGAGGTGTGTTTCTTGCTGTTGATGGGTCTGCGGAGTATCCAGCCTTATGCTCCGCACAGAGTCTTGCGTCAGTTGGGCCGATACCATACCATTCCACACAATGAATATTTGAGTTAGCAAGTCATTGAGTTAGATCCAAAAGTTGCTTTCCCAGAAGAAAAAGTGTGTCGGGTTTGGCATCAGTGCAGATTCTTAGGGCCTAACACGCAAGTACGAGACCTATCCAGAGGCGAGGTGGAGCCCAGTTATATTGCTTGGTATGGTAAAAGATCTCGAGTTCAACAAGAGCCTGACAGGCCCGCAAAGAGACCCCATGTCCAGCAATTCACCGACGGAGCTCAGGTACAATGGGATTGGCTGACCAAAGAAAACGAGTACAAGGCTACCATAAGCAAGTGGTAAAAGCAAGTCAGAGAACTTTAAATCGAGAATAGATTGCAAGTGGCAGCGGACGAAGGAGAAAATAAAAAGCTAGCCAAAGAAAATGAGGCCCTTCGCGTTCAAATTCAGAAATTGAAAGTAGCGGCAAAAAATCCAGCCCGAAGTGACAAAGATGAAAAGCTCATAGCTAACCTGAGGCAGAAAGTGAGTGACTATAGTTTCGATTTGAACAAAGCAGAAAGTGAACTAGCCAAGGCTCAAAAACAATTGGCTAAAAATGCAGATGAACGGGTACGTCTGGTTAAGCAGTTGAGAGAAAGGTACGATGATGAGGTCGCAGGGTTGAAGAAAAGGGTCATCGCCACGGAAAACAAAATGATCAAGTAGGCAAAAGACTTTAAGGTTGAAAGGGAACATTGTTATACGACATTAGCATAATTAGAAATAGACTTGCAACAACTTTAGGAACAAAATTATGCAGCTGAGCAAACTTTGGAGGCCAGGGCCCAGCAGATTGGGCATTTGTTACAAGAAAAGGGCGCCATAAGAGAGAGAATTAGAAGCATTGCCGACTACATCGTTATGAAGTGCCACATTTGTGAGGATATGACTCGCACTACATTCTTTGCAGCAGTGATGAACTTTGTTAAACAAATAATGAACGACTTGGACCGACTTCAAAGGGATCTTGCACATAGGCCCGTGGCGTGACCGAATGATGTCCCGCGGGCACCAGGAGCTTTGATGTATTCGTGATTTTTTGTTTGAGTTTGTATTTCCTTTTCTGTCAGAGTTTGTAAGTCATGTTGAGTTTGTATTTTCTTTCTATTTTTAAGTCTGTATTTCTTTGGAGTATGACAGCTTATTTTCGGAGTCTGTACTTTGTCTTTGCATCAGAGTCTGTTAGTCTTTTGGAATTTTTAGTATTGAGTCTTTGTAATCGAAGCATCTGTTTTTATAAAAACTGAAAATCCCAAAAATGTTTTATTTCGCACTTATCTACAAGAACTACGCTTGGTCTGATTCATGCGGGGTCATGATACGTAGGCAATCTCCATAGGATTCGACCGCAACAAAAAATAAAGAGAGAGAGGAAAAGAGGGAAAGAAAATAAGAGGAAAAACAAGAGGAAAGAGCGGAAAAACAAGAAAGAAAAAGAGAAAATAAGAGAGAGTAAAAACAAAGAAAGAACAGAGGCCAGAATGAGAGGAAAGGAAAGAAAAGAAAAGAAAAGGGGGAGGTTTGCCATCAAAGGTAAGAAAAGGCCGGAATGACGCATGCAACCGATCAAATACATAATCGAGACGGTTAACTGTTTAGGTGCATTCATGCCCAATGTGCGGTTACCAGTCTGTTAAAACCTAATTACTAACAAGGTTGTTGTTTGATGTATTAAGTTCAGGCATGTGGTTAGTTGACTAGCATTCTGGAAACTCACTCCTACAACACCCGATCGAAAGATAGGCTGAATATGGTCGACCAGGAACCAGAAACAAGTATTGTCGACCCATCGAAAGAGGTGGAAGAAATGGACGTTAATGCAATGAGGGAAGAAATGTATAAGCTAAAACAGCAGATGGCTGAAATGTACCAAGCTTGGGCAAAGGAGCATCCACCACCGGTTTATCCCGCCAATCCTGCTTATATCCCACCATTAGCCCAACCTCCGGAACCTCCCACTGTGAACCCATCTCTAGCCTTTCCCCTCTACCAACAATGTCATGGCGCCACTTCCCATACTTCTCAAGCTCCACCACCCAAACAAGTCTCATACCCTCCTCCACCAATTACACCTGTTTTTGTGGCACCTCCACCTGCTACATTACACCGATCTTCCAGTGAACCCATGTTCCAAACTCACGACAACCAGTACTATCCCCCTAAACCCACCTTCAAAGTCCCAGAACCATACCCTTACACTCCTCATCTTGATATCTTGGCAGAGACCGAGAAACCACCCAAAAATCCCAAGCATGAAGAGATGATCAGAAAGGTCAAAAGCTTAGAGCAATCGTTCCGAGATATGACGGGGCTGGGAGGTCAAGTGAGTGTAGCCTATAAGGACTTATGTTTGTTCCCAGATGTTCAGTTGCTAGCAGGGTTCAAAATGCCCATGTTTGATCTGTACGATGGGCATGGTGACACGGTAGCACACTTAAGGGGGTTCTGTAGCAAGATGAGAGGAGCAGGTAGAAGAGATGAATTGTTGATGGAGTATTTCAGCCAAAGTTTGAGTGGGTCGGCGCTAGAATGGTACACCAGACAAGATCATAACAGGTGGTATACATGGGACGATTTAGCCCAAGCCTTCGCCTGGCATTTTCAGTATAATCTCGAAATCATCCCAGATCATCTGTCGTTGACAAAACTTGAGAAGAAGTCCGATGAGAGCTTCAAGGAATATGGATTCCGTTGGAGAGAGCAAGCGGCAAGGGTTGACCCTCCGATGAAAGAAAGCGAGATAGTTGATTATTTCTTGCAGGCTTTGGAGCCTACTTATTTTGGTCATTTGGTGTCAGCAGTGGGCAAGTCCTTTAATGAAGTTGTAAAAATGGGAGGCATGGTTGAGGAGGGACTCAAGTCCAATAAGATCATGAGTTATTCAGCAATCAAAGCAACCACTCAGGCCATTCAAAACGGTACTGGGGGTGTGCTCGGAAAGAAGAAGAAAGAGGATGTTGCAACGATCAAGTCGGTGGCTTAGGGTGGATCCAGGAACCTTCCACCGTTCTACAACCAGCCTCGACCCTATCCCCAAACATACTCTCACACTCCATATAGCCCACCACAACACTACTACCCACCGCCAGATCCCCATTTTTCTGTCTATCACGCACAAACCTATACCCAACCTCCCGCTCACGCACAATGGCATGCGCCAGCTCCACAGAGTCCCTGCCAAGCTCCACAAAATACCCATCCACCCCCAAAATCCTACAAAAACCCTCCTGGAATAGGTTTTCGACCCAATCAAACCTTTAAGAATGAAAGGTTGCAGAAGCAGAAGACTTTCACTCCATTGGGAGAATTATATACCAGCTTATTCCACAGACTGAGACAGTTGGGTATGTTGAATCCGATCGAGGCCAAATTGCCGAATCCCCTTCCCAGAAATCTTGATCGCTCGGTGAGTTGTGAGTATTGTTCAGGGGCCCTGGGCCATGACACAGAGAAATGCTGGAAACTAAAAAAAAAATAACAAGAGCTCATTGATACTCATCGGCGGATCGAGGTTCAGGCCCCAGAAACACCAAATATCAACTAGAATCTGCTACCAGCTCACCATGAGACCCATATGATTGAGTTGATACACAAGGGAGGGGAGGCTAAGAAACCCTCGCAGACGGTGATGATGATCCTCTCCAGTGAAACCAGTTTAAAGAAAAAGGTAACCAGTGGGAAATCAGTGGTCCAGTTGAAAAGGGTAGACAATAAGCCAGATGTGTTAGCCGAGAAAGGGTATTCAAGCACTGTTGCAGTAAAACCAGAGAAAGCTAAAGTGGTGGTATCAGGGGTTACAAGTAAACCTGTTGTGATCGTGAAGGGTGCTCGCACAGAGCCTGTTATTATAAAACCAATAACTCAGCTTCCAGTGATCGACAGCAAGGCGGTCTTGTGGAATTATGAATGAATGACAGTAACTTACCAGGGGAAAGAGGTTAAAGAAGAAGTGTGTGAGACTCATGGTTTGACTCGATCAGGGAGATGCTTTGCCCCCGAAGAGTTGAGAAAAGCTAAGACCTCAAAAGATAATCCAATATTGGTGAAGAAAGCAATAACTGAGGAAGAAGCAGAAGAATTTATGAGAAAGATGAAAGCGCAAGACTATTCCATTGTGGAACAGTTAAGGAAGACACCAGCTCAGATTGCAGACGTAAGAAGAGCTAGAAAAATGAAACAGAAAGCATGGGCATTGCCAAAGCCAATCTCGCGTCTGTTTAGGTCATTCGTCAGGTCGGGTATCAAAAAGCAACTGTTGTCAAAGGTCCCTGGACCACTGATTGGTGTCGATGGAGACTTGGAGAAGGGGTTCGAAAGGTTATTTGCCGAGGTCAATATGGTTCAGGATGCGGAAGGATCCAGCAAGGTAGATGTGCAATTTGTGGGACCACGTGCAAAAGTCAACAACTGGGAAGCTACTCCTCTTCCTATCCGCAGGGAGTCTTGGTAGTGGGTTTTGATTTTCTTTAGTTGTCTGGATTATTCCAGGGTCTGTAATTCAGATATTATGTTCCATCCAGTTGGATGTGTTAAAACCCCGTTATCTTTATATTCAATGAAATGCAATTGTTCCTTTTCATTCATTTCTTCTAATTTTATTTTTGTTTTCTTCTTTGTACAGTTCTTTTTATGCTGATATCAATAACATGACATGCATGAGGAATCTTTGGCCCAATTTTAAAAGCCAATCTAACTCTGAAATAATAATACAAGAAATCGAGTGTGATGACGAGTTGGAATTTGAGGAGGATGAGGCCTATGAAGAAATTAGTAAGGAACTAAGTCATTTTGAGGAAAAGCCCAAACCTAATTTGATCGATACAGAAGCAGTTAATCTAGGGGACCAAGAAAATGTCCGTGAAACTAAAATAAGTGTCCATTTGGAACCTCAACTCAGGGAAGAGATAATTAAAGCATTGTTCGAATACAAAGACGTTTTTGCATGGTCCTATGATGACATGCCGGGTCTAAGCACTGATTTAGTGGTTCACAAGTTGCCCACTGACCCGGCATTTCCTCTTGTCAAACAGAAGCTGAGAAATTCAAAACGAATATGTGTAAAGATCAAGGAAGAGGTCACCAAGTAGTTCGATGCCAAAGTCATTCGGGTCACCCGGTATCCCACCTGGTTAGCCAATGTTGTGCCTGTACCGAAGAAGGATGGCAAGACTAGGGTGTGTGTTGACTATCGGGATCTCAACAAGGCAAGTCCAAAAGACAATTTCCCGTTGCCTAACATCCATATCTTGATTGACAATTGCGCCAAACATGAGATTGGTTCTTTTGTGGATTGTTACGCGGGTTATCATCAGATCTTAATGGACGAAGAAGATGCAAGAAAGACGGCTTTCATCACGCCGTGGGGAACGTACTACTATCGGGTCATTCCATTCGGTTTGAAAAATGCTGGGGCAACCTACATGAGGGCAATGACAATAATATTCCATGATATGATACACCAGGAAATTGAGGTGTACGTGGATGATGTGATCGTGAAATCTAGAAAGTAGTCTGACCATGTCAGGGATCTGAAGAAGTTCTTCTGAAGGTTTCGCAGGTACAATATCAAGCTTAATCCTACAAAGTGTGCTTTTGGGGTGCCGTCTGGAAAGTTATTGGGGTTCGTAGTCAGCCGCCGGGGCATTGAGTTGGACCCATCGAAAGTCAAGGTCATCCAGGAATTGCCACCTCCGAAGAACAAGACCGAGGTGATGAGTTTGTTGGGGAGATTGAATTATATCAGCAGGTTCATCGCTCAGCTCACGACAACTTGTGAGCTATCTTCAAGCTGTTAAAGAAAGACGTTGCGGTCAAGTGGACAGATGAATGTCAGGAGCCATTTGATAAGATAAAGGGGTATTTGTCAAATCCACCCGTGTTGGTCCCACCAGAACCAGGGCGACCTTTGACTCTATATTTGACGGTATTGGACAATTCATTCGGCTGTGTATTAGGTCAACATGATATCACCGGCAAGAAGGAGCAGGCCATATATTATCTCAGCAAGAAATTCACACCGTACGAGGTCAAATACACTCAGCTTGAGAGGAAATGTTGCGCCCTAACCTGGGTGGCGCAGAAGCTGAAACATTATTTGTCATCTTACACTACCTATCTCATATCTCGCTTGGATCCATTGAAGTATATCTTTCAGAAGCTTATGCCCATTGGGAGGCTTGAAAAGTAGCAGATCCTGCTCAGAGAGTTTGAAATTGTCTACGTGACTCGAACTGCAATGAAAGCATAGGCCTTGGCAGACCATTTGGCCGAGAACCCGGTTGATGAAGATAATGAATCTTTGAAAACTTATTTCCCTGATGAAGGGGTGATGCACATTGATGAGTTGGAACAAGTCGAGAAGCCTGGATGGAAACTTTTCTTTGATGGATCTGCAAACATGAAGGGCGTGGGGATAGGAGAAGTACTTATTTCTAAAACAGGGCAGCACTACCCTGTTACGGCTCAACTTCGTTTTTACTGTACTAACAACATGGCTGAGTACGATGCATGTATTCTGGGTTTGAGGTTAGCTGTGGACATGGGTGTCCAGGAAGTTGGTCTTGGGTGACTAGGACCTCCTGGTGCACCAAATTCAGGGAGAATGGGAAACACGGGATTTGAAACTCATACCGTACAGACAATGTTTGCATGATCTTTGTCAGCGGTTTCAGTCGATAGAATTCAGGCATATCCCGAGGATCCATAATGAAGTTGTCGATGCTTTGGCCACTCTAGCGTCAATGTTACATCATCTAGATAAGGCTTATGTGGACCCTTTGCAGATTCAGGTCCGTGATCAGCATGCTTACTATAATATGGTGGAAGAAGAACTGGATGGGGAGCCATGGTTCCATGATATCAAAGAAAACATTAGGATGGGGTTATATCCGATACAGGCCACTAGTGGTCAGAAAAGAACAATTCGACGATAGGCAAGTGAATTTTTCTTTAGTGGAGGGGTATTGTACAAAAGAACTCCAAATCTGGGATTGCTAAGATGCGTAGATGATAGATAGACCACAACAATCATGACTAAGGTACACTCCAAATTTTGTGGACCGCATATGAGTGGGTACGTTCTGGCAAAGAAGATTCTCCAAGCAGGTTACTACTGGCTCACTATGGAGCGGGATTGCATCAGTTTTGTGCGTAAATGTCATCAGTGCCAAGTGCATGGAGATTTGATTCATTCTCCACCATCTGAATTACATACAATGTCTGCACCATGGCCTTTTGTTGCTTGGGGCATGGATGCCATTGGGCCAATCGAGCCGACAGCATCGAACGGACACAAGTTTATCCTGGTAGCCATTGATTATTTCACTAAGTGGGTTGAAGCGAAAACGTTCAAATCTGTGACCAAGAAAGCAATGGTCGACTTTGTGCATTCAAATATCATCTGTCGGTTTGGGATTCCGAAGGTAATCATCATGGACAATGGCGCTAATCTCAACAGTTATCTGATGATAGAGACGTGTCAGCAGTTTAAGATTATACATCGCAATTCCACCCCATACCGCCCTAAGGCGAATGGAGCAGTCGAGGCAGCCAACAAGAATATAAAGAAAATACTTCAAAAAATGGTGGAAGGTTCTAGACAGTGGCATGAAAAATTGTCGTTTGTATTGTTGGGTTATCGTACTATTGTCCGTACTTCAGTAGGGGACACTCCTTATTTGTTGGTGTATGGCACGGAGGCAGTAATACCCGCAGAAATTGAAATCCCATCCCTTCGGATTGTCGCTGAGGTAGAAATTGATGACGTTGAATGGGTCAAAACCCGCTTGGAACAATTAAGTCTGATTGATGAAAAGAGATTGGCAGCAGTGTATCACGGCCAATTGTACCAACAGAGAATGGCGAGGGCATATAACAAGAAGGTACATCCACGGAAGTTTGAAGTAGGTCAGTTAGTGTTGAGACATATCTTGCCTCATCAGGCTGAAGCAAAAGGAAAGTTTGCCCCAAATTGGCAAGGGCCATTTGTCGTAACTAGGGTGTTGTCCAATGGCGTGCTATATTTGACAGATGTGGAAGGGAAATGTGTAGAAATGGCTATCAATTCCGATGCGGTTAAGAGATATTATGTATGATTTCTTTGTTTGATTGTACTTGGTTGTATTTGGCATATTTTGAAGATTGAAATGACGAGGGCATTTTGTTCTGCTATCTAAAAACTTTATCCTTTGTGACTCCCTTTTGAACCTTATTTATCTTTTTTCTTACCCCTCATTCGGAATCAGTAGTGAATATCAGAAACACAAGCATGAGAGATAAGAAAAGGAAGAAAGGAAAAGAGAAAGAAAAGGAAAGAAAAAGAGGAAAGTAAAAGAAGAAAAAAGAAGGAAAGAAAAAGAGGAAAGTAAAAGAAGAAAAAAGAAGGAAAGAAGAAAAAAAAGAGGAAGAAAAAAAAAGAAAGAGAAAAGCAAGAGAGAAAAAAGAAGAGAAGAAGAAAAAGAAAAGAAAATCACAACAACAAAGTAATTTCTATGTCATGAACTACGTTCGACCTGATTCCTTTGAAAGATACGTAGGCAGCCTCACGGTTCGGTCTCATCGAAACAAAAATCCAAAAGTCCCCAAGCAAGAAACTGTGGCAGAAGTTGTGGTTGTTGTGGGAAACCGGATTCTGAAAGTTGTAATTCTAACTCATTTAAATTGTTTTGAGCGTTTTATACCCTTCCTTCCTAGCCCTGTCCAAAGGCCCACATTACGGTCCAAAGAAATACCTTCTGATCAGTCTTTGAGAAATGTCAAGTCAAGCAGGTAAAAGGTAATTCATGTCGGGGTCAACACTCTGGTTCAAGCAAAGAGGGAAATAAAATGAGAGAGTCTTATTGGTGAAAACCCTCACGGGCACCGTAAGGCGATGGGAGTTGAGAGAAATTAAAATGAGAGAGTCTTATTGGTGAAAACCCTCACGGGCACCGTAATGCGATGGGAGTTGAAAGAAATTAAAATGAGAGAGTCTTATTGGTGAAAACCCTCACGGGCACCGTAAGGCGACGGGAGTTGAGAGAAATTAGAATGAGAGGGGTCTGCTAGTGAAAACCTTTCCAAGTGCCGCAGGATGAACAAGATCAAGGTTTGGGTAAAGTAATCAGGTCATGGAAATTCTGGGGCAACGAAGTACGGCAACTGAAAGTTGATTGGTTGGACAGATTGGGCCGATTAATCTGAAATGCATGTCATGATCATTGGTACCAGCTGTTCCACTCAGATAAGTTTCTTTTTCTTTCTCCTTTTGTAGCAGTCATCTGGTTTTAGATTCTTCTTATCCTTAACCTGCAGTCATTGCATTTCATTTTCTTTTGGGTACTTATCTAAAGATGTTTCAGTGACAGTTTTTGTTCAAATCAAGTGAAAGGGATTTCAAAGCTCACTACCAACTTCCAAAATTGCAAAGCACGGAGTGGTCAAAGCATACTAAGGATAACATGATGTAAGAGAGAGGTACAAGGAATCACCGGAAGTTTCATCGGTGGAATAGATTGGTAATGTCATGGGAGATGCAAAGGTTCAGATAAAAAGGTCAGAGGTAAAACAAGCACCCGACCATACTTGCCAAGCACCAACGTACATTTTATTTAACCTTTTTTTATTATCTTTTAGGGTTGACGAGATCAATATAAATGGTAGACATAGATTATGGACAACCAACAATAAAATATGATGGCATGAACATACATAGCAGGGGATGACCAGACAATCAAGAAACTACATATAAGGTATGAGCTACCACGCTACCATGAAAGACTATACAACAAACACCAGCCGACAAAGCATACCAAACTATACATGAGTCGACACTTGTCTATGAGCCTCTAAATGAACATAAGTGTTGCAACATAGCCAGAACAGGGCCCCGACATACCCATAATGTCTATAATAAAAATGCATACCAAGACCACGGCAAGTCCAGAGAAGGGATCTTGCCAATCACTACTGAACCAGACAACCTACTGTAGTGGGGGAGCTGCACCTGCCTGTCTATTAGGGCCTGCAGCACGACATGCAGCGTCCACAAACAAAAGGATGTCAGTACGAATAAAGTACTGAGTATGTAAGGCAGGGAACCATAAATACGAACAGTAATGTAAGCAGGGATAGAGAATATACAACCTGGAACATCTGAGTACCTCTGAGGGCTACTGACATGAAATGCATGATACATATGTATGTATACATAAACTTTTAAAACATACGCCTCTGTGGGCATCATCATCATCATATCATACCCAGCCATAATAGGCTCGGTAAAAACGTACCTGGCCATCATATGGCTCGGTAGAATCGTACCCGGCTACGTGGAGCTCGGTAAAACCCAACTGATCAGTGGTTGCACAATATGTGTCGTACCCGGCCGACTATAGCGCGGCTCGGTAGAGTAAAATAGATACATATATATAATGCATGCTCGACTCATGGAATCACATTCTAAACCTTTCGGAGTGACGTAAGGTCGGTATCCTCTGTACACGTTATTAGGACCAACTCTTCATTACGAACCTTATAAGAATCAGGAAGTACCAACAACATTGATAACATAAGAATAAGAGAAGCAACATTAACATCAATCATTCCATAAGAGGGAAAGCAATGTAAGTACTGCTAGCTTCTAAGAGTAGAGTATCTTTGGAAGCTCGTTCATTACATTATGTACAATCGGAGTAGTGCAAAAGAAGAAAAGGGATAGCCTCACATACCTTGTATATACTTCCCCAATCACAAGCTATGCAATTGTCACAACTCCTTAGTCTACAATAAGAGAAACGATACTATCGTTATCATTTAAGCGTCATAACTATTATGTATCGACCACAACCTATTTTACGTTGAAACGGACAACCCCTCCCCTATATATATGACTTCACACCATTCAAAACAATCACCAAACAGCCCAAACAACATCAATAATAAACATATTGAGCCTCCCAAAATAGTTCACGCACAACCTAATTACATCGTACATACGACGGCCACCGTAGGCATGTCAAACGACCCGGAAATATTACGAATAACTATCAGCCCACAACCCTACATATTTATGGTGTTTCTCCACACCATTCCACCTCCAAAACTCCACAAAATAGTAGTAAAACATCAGCCCAATAGCAACACAAAACAATCCACAAAATAGTCTGCTACAAGTGAATAACTCGAACTCACGGCTTCCGATCACCGTCCCGTGAGTTCTTACATGTATAGAACAAATTACCATGAATTCACAGCAGATAAAAATGTATGAAAGATGGCAGTAACTTGCCTTACTTGTTGGATAACTCAGCCCTTCCCTTGGTTCTTCAAACTCTAGGTTTTACCTTCAAATAGAACTTGAAAGAGAGGGAAAATCGATTAGGGTTTGTGTGGGATTTTTGGGGAGGAGTTGCAGGGGTTAACTTTGTTTTTGAGGGTCTGAAATATGGATGAAATAACTGAGTTCATAACCCCTTAAAATTCCTCTCTTGGCTGACTTAGGTCTTTTAATTTTGTCCTATCATTTTGGCAAGTAGGTGATGCACCTACTTATCATCTACCAATCTGCGCAGGCTTGCAAAAATATGAATATCTCTACACTCCGAGATCGTATTGACAAACGGTTTAATGAGTTGGAAACTATACTCATAGATCTTTAATTTGGTGGATAGATCACCCTGTATTTCCTTGTATATTAGGAGAAAAGCTTAGAAATATTTAACCTAATGTTTAAGTAAAATTATGAACCTAAGTTGCGACAACGTTTGTCAACTTTTGTTTCATAACTCTGTTTGACTTCAAGACTTATGATACGGATATTATATGATTCAAATACCTTAATACATGACCTCTTGAGTGTATTAAGAACCTATAGGTTTACCTGAAAATACGAGTTACAACATCCTTGATTCGTTTAACTTCTAATACTTGTTAATCACCCTTATACACCCTTGTATCACTTAAGACCAATAGGATTAACTTCTTATCATCTCAAAGGTAATTCCTTCTTTGATTTATGTTAACTAATATATGGCATGAACTAACGTGTGTGGATATGGGTTGTAACACCCTTCCCCCATTAGGAACATTTGTCCTCGAATGTAAGGGTTCATGGGGAGTTTAAATCATCGTGGATTCCGGCCAAGTTTCTCCCATAAATAGAGGACAAACTTGCAAGCGGTTAAATCAATGTATGGCCTTACAAGAGTATGCAAAGCATTATGGACATGTACATTATCTGCATATCGCCATTTTGTATTAAGGAAGAGTATTCTCAAGTTATTGCTTACCTCATAGAGCTATTTCACCTTCCAATGTATCATGTGTTCCGCTAGCATCCTTGTCATCTTCATTCTGGAATAGGTACAGGTTTTTAGACTTCATCTCCTCTTCTGCTTCCCATATAATTTCTTTCATATTCTTGTTCCTCCACAATACTTTGATGGAAGCTACATCTTTTGTTCTCAGCTTGCGGACTTGTCTATCTAATATAGCTAATGGCACTTCTTCATATGATAGGTCCTCTGTAACCTGTAAATCTTTGATAGGGACGACTCGAGAAGGGTCTCCAATACATTTCCTCAACATTAATACATGGAATACCAGGTGGACAAATTCCAATTCGGATGGCAATTCTAACTCATAAGCAACCTGTCCAATCCGTCGAAGAATTTTATACGGCCCGATATACCTTGGACTCAGCTTACCTTTCTTACCAAAATGCATAATACCCTTCATTGGTGAGATCCTCATGAAAACCCAATCACTAACCTCAAACTCCAGATCACGACGTCGGACATCGGAATAAGATTTTTGCCTACTTTGTGCCGTCCTCAATCGCTCCTGTATCACTTTCACCTTCTCAATAGCTTGGTGAATCAAATCTGGCCCATATAATTCTATTTCACCAACTTCGAACTATCCAACTGGTGATCTACATCTTCTCCTGTATAGTGCCTCGTATGGGGCCATTTTAATACTGGAATGGTAGCTATTATTGTAGGCGAATTCTATGAGTGGATGATGGTCATCCCAATTTCTCTTAAAATCTAGAAACATATCTTCCAGTATCTGAATGGTACGTTCAGCCTATCCGTCAGTCTACGGATGAAATGTAGTGCTGAGATTCACTTGTGTGCCTAAACCCTTCTGGAAAGATCTCCAAAAGTTAGCTGTAAATTGAGCTCCTCGGTCTGATATAATAGATACCGGCACACCATGAAGCCTAACAATCTCCTTGATATATAACTTCGCATAATCTTCAGCCGTGTAAGTTGTCTTAACTGGTAGAAAATTGGCACATTTTGTAAGTCGATCAATTATCACCCAGATGGAGTCAAACTTATGATAAGAGCGAGGTAATCCAATAATGAAGTCCATATTAATCACCTCCCATTTCCAGGTCGGAATCTCTATATTCTGAAGCAATCCACTGGGTTTCTGATGTTCTATCTTTACTTGTTGACAATTGGGACACTGGGCTACAAATTCTGCAATAGACTTCTTCATGTTATCCCACCAATACTGCTCTTTGACATCACGATACATCTTTGTCGAGCCGGGATGGATGAAATATCGGGATAGATGAATCTCATTCATAATCTTCTCTCGCAACCCTGCCACATTAGGCACACATAATCGGCCCTGGTATCTCAGTGCCCCATCTCTTCCGATCTCAAAAGCCATACTTTTACACTGCTGAATGCTCTCTCTTAATCGTACTAAGATAGGATCTTTATATTGCCGTGCTTTTACCTCAGCTACCAAAGATGATTCTGATATATTCTGTACAGTAACACCTCCGTCATCAGAGTCTAACAATCTGATTCTCATATTGGCTAGCTGATGAAGCTCTTTAGTCAACCCCCATCTACCTGCCTCAATATGTACTAAGCTTCCCATTGATTTACGGCTGAGAGCGTCTGCCACAACATTGGCTTTACCGGGATGATACAATATCTCGACATCGTAGTCTTTCAGTAATTCAAGCCACCTACGCTGCCTCAAATTCAACTCTTTCTGCTTGAAGATGTATTGTAAACTCTTGTGATCTGTGTAGATGTCAACATGGACGCCGTATAAGTAGTGCCGCCATATCTTCAAAGCATATATTACTGCAGCCAATTCCAAATCATGGGTTGGATAATTCTTTTCATGCTTCTTCAATTGTCTTGATGCATAAGCAATCACCTTCCCACGCTGCATCAATACGCACCCCAAACCTATACCTGAGGCATCACAATATACCACATAACCTTCTGTTCCTTCAGGGAGAGTGAGCACTAGTGCGGATGTCAATCGATTCTTCAGCTCCTGAAAACTACGTTCACAAGTGTCAGACCACTGGAACTTGGTAGCTTTCTGTGTTAACTTAGTCAATGGTGATGATATAGAGGAAAACCCTTCTACAAACCGCCTATAATATCCTGCTAGCCCTAGGAAGCTGCGGACTTCTGATGGTGTTGTAGGTCTCGGCCAATTCTTTACTGCATCGATCTTCTGAGTGTCGACACTAATACCCTCTTCATATATCACATAGCCAAGAAACGCTACTGAGTTCAGCCAAAATTCACATTTGGAGAGCTTAGCATATAACTTACGATCCTGAAGCGTCTGTAATACTATCCGCAAGTGGCCCCCATGTTCCGCCTCCGAACGAGAATATACTAGAATGTCATCAATGAATACAATCACGAACACATCAAGATAGGGCCTAAATATAGTATTCATGAGATCCATAAAAGTTGCTGGGGAATTTGTTAGCCCGAACGACATCACCAAGAACTCAAAGTGCCTGTATCTTGTCCAAGGCCGTCTTTGGAATATCCTTCTCCTTAACCCTCACCTGATGATACCCTGAACGTAAATCAATCTTGGAGAAATACTTGGCACCCTGGAGTTGGTCAAACAGGTCATCAATTCTTGGAAGTGGATACTTGTTTTTTATAGTAAACTTATTCAACTGTCGATAGTCGATACACATCCATAACGACCCATCTTTCTTCCGCACGAATAGGACTGGTGCACCCCAAGGTGAAGTGCTAGGTCTAATGAAGCCCTTATCCAGCAAGTCCTTCAACTGTACCTTCAACTCTCGGAACTCTATCGGGGCCATTCTGTATAGAGGGATAGAGATCGGTTGAGTGTCAGGAAACACATCAATGCTAAACTCAATCTCCCTTTCAGGAGGAAGGCCTGGGAGTTTATCTGGGAAAACATCTGGGAATTCGTTGACCACGGGGATTAATTGTAAAGTAGGCGCTTTCGCCTCCGCATCCCTAACGCGAATGAAATGATAAATGTAACCTTTTGAGATCATTTTCCTTGCCTTAAGATAGGAAATAAATTACCTCTTGGTGTAGCAATATTCCATTTCCATTCAATGATGGGTTCACCAGGAAATTGAAACCTAACCATCTTCGTACGACAGTCAACATTTGCATAGCATGAGGCCAACCAGTCCATTCCCATTATCACATCAAAATCAACCATTTCTAACTCAAATAAATTTACCGAGGTTTGACGACTACAAATCATCACAGTGCAACCTCTATATACCCTTCTAGCAATCACAGAATCTCTTATCGGAGTAGATACCGTAAGGGGTTTACTTATCAATTCAGGTTCAATGCCAAACTTATTAGCCACAAAGGGTGTAACATATGATAATGTAGATCCCGGATCAATCAGCGCATATACATCATAAGAAAACACAGATAATATACCTGTAACAACATCTGGAGACGACTCGAGATCCTGTCGACCTAGCATAGGTTCGATTTTGACCACCACTCAAACTCGGCACTGCACCTCTACCTCTACCACGATCTGTCGACTGCTGAAAACCCCGTGTTGGAGGTCGAACTAATGAGGAAGAAGCAGACACAGATCCAGTCGGCTGAGCCATACCATCACCTCCCATATTTGGACAATCCCGCATCATATGGTCAGGCTGTCCGCAAGAATAACATGCATCAGAACCTCGACGGCATAGTCCAAAGTGGGCCTTGCCGCACTGATCACAACGTGGTGTTGTGGGTCTCGTCTGACTAGTATCCCTGTCATGTTGCGAGCCTGATGCTTGCGAACTCTGACCTTGACCAGAATGGGTAAATCGATCATATTGAGGCCTCTAAAACTGTGGAGAAGCACTAGCTACAGGTGGCGCCGAACTCCTTGAAGACTGGGGCCTGACGCTGCCTCTGAAGTCATTAGAATACCTTGTTAATCTCGCCCTCTTATGCTGGCCCCTATCCTGCTCCATATCTGCCCTCTGCTGGCGATTACGATCCTCTAGGGTCTGGGCATAAGCCTGAATACGGGAAATATACATGCCCTCCACCAAGGAGGCTGTCGTACACTCATTTATCAAATGTCGTCCTAATCTGTTCACGAACAAATGCACCCTATCACTCATCTCGGCCACCATATGGGGAGCATACCTTGCTAAAGAATCGAACTGCATACTGTACTCTCCCACACTCATATTACCTTGTCTAAGGTTCAAGAACTTATCAGCTCTAACTCGTCGTATCTCAACTGGCAAGTAGTGATGAAGAAAGGACTCAGAAAATTCCTTCCACATAGCTAGAGGACCTTTCGGACCCCTGGATCTCTCCCAACTATCATACCAGAGAATCGCTAAAATCCCGTAGCCGATAATAAGCCAACTCTACTGCCTCTGTATCACTAACATGCATAACCCGCAGTGTACGATGAACCTGGTCAATAAAAGTCTGCGGGTACTCCTTGGGGTCTGATCCGGTAAACAATAGAGGGTCTAAATTAATAAAATCACGAACTCTCGTACTAACTGGTTTATCAGCAGCACCTGTATTCTGCCTCTGAGCCTGAGTAGCTACTAAGCTAGTCAATAACTGCAAAGCACTCCGCATATCCTGGTCTGTAGTGCCAGACGGAGGAACTGGAGGTGCTGGGTGCCTCCTAATATTCTCTGGAGGAGACGAGGTAGATAAGGTATGAGACGGCATCTCACTCTGAGCCTCACTTTGGCCTGCTCTGGCTTGGGGCACCTGACTGGTACCCTCTCCCGCAGTTGTATCAAGCCGTCTACTAATTGTTTGCTTCCTAGTCGAAGGCATCGCTGAAAGAAAACAAGGTGAATATTATAGACGAACACTTACGACTCAACTCTACACACGATCTAGATTCAGGAAGAAGGTAACAACCCTAGATGCCATGTAGCCTCCTGATTATAAATGTGGCGCGCTACACATCCATAATCAAGACTCTACTAGACACGGCTCATAGAAAATCCCTAGGACAGACTTGCTCTGATACCAAGTTTGTCACGACCCAAACTGGAGGGTCATGACTAGCACCCGACCATACTTGCCGAGGACCAACGTACATTTTATCTAACTTTTTTTTTATTATCTTTTAGGGTTGACAAGATCAATATAAATGGTAGACATGGATCATGGACAACCAACAATAAAATATGATGGCATGAACATACATAGTAAGGGATGACCAGACAATCAAGAAACTACATATAAGGTACGAGCTACCACGCTACCATGAAAGACTATACAACAAAAACCAGCCGACAAGGCATACCAAACTATACATGAGTTGACACTTGTCTATGAGCCTCTAAATGAACATAAGTGCTGCAACATAGCCGAAACAGGGCCCCGACATACCCATAATATCTATAACAAAAATGCATACCAAGACCACGGCAAGTCCGGAGAAGGGATCTCGCCAATCACTACTGAACTGGACAACCTACTATGGTGGGAGAGCTGCACCTGCCTGTCTATTAGGGCCTGCAGCACGACATGCAGCGTCCACAAACAAAAGGACGTCAGTACGAATAAAGTACTGAGTATGTAAGGCAGGGAACTATAAATACGAACAGTAATGTAAGTAGGGATAGAGAATATACAACCTGGAACATCTGAGTACCTCCGAGGGCTACTGACATGAAATGCATGATACATATGTATGTATACATAAACTTTTAAAACATACGCCTCTATGGGCATCATCATCATCATATCGTACCCAGCCATAATAGGCTCGGTAAAAACGTACCCGGCCGTCATAAGGCTCGGTAGAATCGTACCCGGCCACGTGGAGCTCGGTAAAACCCAACTGATCAGTGGTTGCACAATATGTGTCGTACCCGGCCGACTATAGCGCGGCTCGGTAGAGTAAAATAGATACATATATATAATGCATGCTCGACTCATGGAATCACATTCTAAACCTTTCGGAGTGACGTAAGGTCGGTATCCTCTATACACGTTATTAGGACCAACTCTTCATTACGAACCTTATAAGAATCAAGAAGTACCAACAACATTGATAACATAAGAATAAGAAAAGCAACATTAACATCAATCGTTCCATAAGAGGGAAAGCAATGTAAGTACTGCTAGCTTCTAAGAGTAGAGTATCTTTGGAAGCTCGTTCATTATATTATGTACAATCGGAGTCGTGCAAAAGAAGAAAAGGGATAGCCTCACATAACTTGTATATACTTCCCCAATCACAAGCTATGCAATTGTCACAACTCCTTAGTCTACAATAAGAGAAACGATACTATCGTTATCATTTAAGCGTTATAACTATTATGTATCGACCACAACCTATTTTACGTTGAAACGGACAGCACCTCCCCTATATATATGACTTCACACCATTCAAAACAATCACCAAACAGCCTAAACAACATCAATAATAAACATATTGAGCCTCCCAAAACAGTCCACGCACAACCTAATTACATTATACATAAGACGGCCACCGTAGTTGTGTCAAACGACCCGGAAATGTTACGAATAACTATCAGCCCACAACCCTAAATATTTATGGTGTTTCTCCACACCCTTCCACCTCCAAAACTCCACAAAATAGTAGTAAAATACGCAGCCCAATAGCAACACAAAACAGTCCACAAAACAGTCTGCTACAAGTGAATAACTCGAACTCACGGCTTCCGATCACCGTCCCGTGAGTTCTTATATGTATAGAACGAATTACCATGAATTCACAACAGATAAAAATGTATGAAAGATGGAATTAACTTACCTTACTTGTTGTATAACTCAGCCCTTCCCTTGGTTCTTCAAACTCTAGGTTTTACCTTCAAATAGAACTTGAAAGAGAGGGAAAATCGATTAGGGTTTGTGTGGTATTTTTGGGGAGGAGTTGCAGGGGTTAACTTTGGTTTTGAGGGTCTGAAATATAGATGAAATATTTGAGTTCATAACCCCTTAAAAGTCCTCTCTTGTCCGACTTAGGTATTTTAATTTTGTCCTATCATTTTGGCAAGTAGGTGATGCACCTACTTGTCATCTACCAATCTGCGCAGGCTAGCGAAAATATAAATATCTCTATACTCCGAGATCGTATTGACAAACGGTTTAATGCGTTGGAAACTAGACTTATAGATCTTTAATTCTGTCGGTAGATCACCCCGTAATTCCTTGTAAATTAGGAGAAAATCTTAGAAACATTTAACCTAATGTTTAAGTAAAATTATGAACCTAAGTTGCGACAACGTTTGTCGACTTTTGTTTCATAACTCGTTTGACTTCAAGACTTATGATACGGATATTATATGATTCAAATACCTTAATACATGACCTCTTGAGTGTATTAAGAACCTCTAGGTTTACCTGAAAATACGAGTTACAACATTCTTGATTCATTTAACTTCTAATACTTGCTAATCACCCTTATACACCCTTGTATCACTCAAGACCAATAGGATTAACTTCTTATCATATCAAAGGTAATTCCTTCTTGGATTTATGTTAACTAATATATGGCATGAACTAACGCGTGTGGATATGGGTTGTAACACAAAGGTTCAGATAAAGGGGTCAGAGGTAAAACAACAACATGGGTATAGAACACTCGGCTCGTCAAAAGGTCATGGAGTTTGAAAGTCAGTCAGAAAGTCAAAGTGGTTCAAGGCCAGTTCGGAGAAGCCAGTCAGAACAAAACATTGCAGCAGAAATATCTTCAGCAAGTATGCCATCAGCTAACCACCACTTTAAACTGACAAAATTTGCTTTGATTGAAACAGGGGCAGAAAATTCGTTTGATGGAGAAACCTTCCGTGGAGAAAGGCAGTCATCAAAACGGGTTTGATTTTTGATTTTCAGGACCCTCCTGGAAAATGAGACCTAGTTTAAATGTCAGAAATAGCATAATCTAGCATAAATGCATCCCAAAGGAATATAAGTTGGCTTAGAAATGTGCATGTTCGAGATAGGATTCAATTAGGAGTTTCCAGGACCCTCCTGAATAATGGAACTTAGCTTTGAGAGTTCAATTAGATAACAACATTTAGCGTAAAGTCTGTTGCAGGGTAGTATAATTTAGACATAAAAGTTGTCACTCTTAAGATAAAATTGGACTTTTGATTTTCAGGACCCTCCTGGATAATGGGGAGTAGTCTAAAGACCTTCTTAGATAACAAGATTTAGCAGAAGTCACACTTCTAGAAGATATAACTTAGATTTAAAATTGTCGTTTAGTTAAGAGTTGTCAGGACCCCCCTAAATAGTGGGACCTAGATTTCAAATTCCTAGTGATACTTTGTAATATGATTTAGTTTTACATTCACATCTATGCCCAGCCACCAAATCAGGGCAGAAAATTTTCTTTGTTTTGTCTATTTTGTTGAAGTCAGGAGCCCGCCTGGAGAGCACGGAATACTTTCAAATGCAACAGTCAGGAGCCTGCCTAGAGAGCAAGGGAGTACCATTTAAGTTCTAGCTTTCAAATTCCTTGTTTCGTCTAAGTTGCAATCAGGAGCCCGCCTGGAGAGCAGGGAATACTTTCAAATAAAGCAGTCAGGAGCCCGCCTGGAGAGCAGGGAATACTTTCAAATGAAGCAGTCAGGAGCCCGCCTGGAGAGCATGGAATACTTTCAAATGCAGCAGTCAGGAGCCCGCCTGGAGAACAAGGGAGTACCATTTAAGTTCTAGCTTTCAAATTCCTTGTTTCGTCTAAGTTGCAATCAGGAGCCCGCCTGGAAAGCAGGGAATACTTTCAAATAAAGAAGTCAGGAACCCACCTGGAGAGCAGGGAATACTTTCAAACGAAGTTAGGAGCCCGCCTGGAGAGCAGGAAATACTTTCAAATGAAGCAGTCAGGAGCCCGCCTGGAGAGTAGGGAATACTTTCAAATGCGACAGTCAGGAGCCCGCCTGGAGAACAAGGGAGTACCATTTAAGTTCTAGCTTTCAAATTCCTTGTTTCGTCTAAGTTGTAATCAGGAGCCCGCCTGGATAGCATGGGAATACATTCACGTTTTGAAATCAGGAGCCCGTCTGGAGAGCAGGGAATACGTTTCAAGTCAGCAGTCAGGAGCCCGCCTGGATACCATGAGAATACATTCACATTTTGAAGTCAGAAGCCCGCCTGGATAGCATGATAATACATATCAAGTTCAGCAGTCAGGCCCCACCTGAAGAAGGGGAAAACATCTCAGTTTACAATTCAAGGTGGCAACAGATGGATGCCTCTGGGAGAATGTAGGACAACAAGGCAACAACAAACACAAAAGCAAGTTTGAAGATATAATAGGACTTTTCTAATCCATAGACCATAGTCTAGTCTAGCTTCTTGTTTTATTTTGACATGGTGTAATAAGGGGGTTCAATAAGCAGTAGCAGCAGCAATAGCAATAGCGGAAGCCCAGCTTCGTGGTAGTCCCAGCTACCAAAACTTTCCGAACTACACTGACCTGATTCCTTTTTAGCCAAGGATATGTAGGAAACCTTAGAAAGCAGGGTGCGGTCAAATCTTTCAAAAATGCTTCACGCGGAGTATTCAAACGGGCAAAAATCGCTCGTATCCGCTCACTTATCTTTGCACGAAAACACTTCGTGTTTCCGAGCAAAGAGGGGCAGCTGTGAGCACGTGATTTTTGCCCTATATGTATTACTCCAACAAATTCAAAACAAAATAATTTCTGTCAGTGTATGCAATTTTGGGGATTTTCGTGGCATTTTCTTGTAATTGTTTGCATTTGTCTGTGCATTTTTATTTTTATTTAATTATTGAAAATTGCAAAAAATATGTTGCATTTGCATTTAGGATTTAATTTTACATTTTAGGATTAATTGATAAATTATTTTATAAAAATGGGAAAAATCACAAAAATAGTTTATTTTGCACTTTTAATTTTAATTTTGAATTTTGTTAGTTTTTCCTTTAATTTGGTTTTTAATTATTTGTAGTAGCAATTATTAGGGTTGATTAATTTAATGTGGTAGGATAATTTGGTTTAGGATGTAATTTAGGTTTTAATTTTAATTTTGGAAAGAAGAAAAAGAATTTTTAAAGAAAAATGAATTGAAAAAGAGAAGGAAATAATGAAAAGGAAAATCTGGGCTAAAATCCATTTAGCTGTCCCCAGCCCAAACGAATCGCCCCAGTACCCGACCCAAATCCACGCCTCACCCGGTCCAAAGTACCCAGTACCATACGACGTCGTTTTCTGGAGTCCAATCTCAGCTGTTGATCCCATATGATCAGACGGCTGGGAACTGAGACCTTACTTGATATATATATGTCCTAACGCCCCTACCCCCCCCCCCCTTCATTTCATCGTTCCAACACCCCTATCAGAGAACCAAAGCCTAACCCTAGCTGAGCCGCCCCTAAATCCACCACCGTCTGGTGGCGGCGGCACCTCCAAACGCCACCAAAAAAACACCCCATGACCCCCTCACTCCCCTCTTTCTAAATCCCGGACCAGTTTCCTTCGAATCTGCCTGGAGCTCTACGAATCTTGAATCTGAGGTCAATCCCAAAAGTTCAAAATCATTTTTTTTGTCAATCCTGGTAGCATGCATGTTGGGGAAGTGCTGTTCTATCAAGCTTTGAGGTTCGGACTCGGCGAAACAGATGTCGCTTTGTTGTTCTTGACAAAGAATAAAGGATTGACATAAGTTTGGCTTAGTTCTTGGTGCCTGTCCGATTTCGAGTTTGATTGGTAAGTTTCTATCCCTCTGCGTGACCAATTATGTTTTAGTTCACCTTTTCGTCCCTCTTCTTTTCTTCTCCTTTTCTCTGTTTGAAGGCTTGACCTATCTGCCGATGTTTTGATTTTTTTTTTGTTCCCTCTATTTTTCTTTCAAGTCCTTTTAAAAAAATGTGTGCGTTCTTGATTTTGAGAATCTCCTTATGCAATCAATTTAAAGGTTTCACTGACCATCATTTCGTGAACACTACTTTAACAGAGACTACTTCCCATGAAATCCTCATAGGACTTCCAAAAACCTTCCAAGCATTTTGGGCTGGTTATCCTTCCATAAATGTATGTTGTATAGTCTCCCCTTGAGCCATTGTACAACAACAATTTGTTTCTACTTGAACAACCTCCATAAAAGGAAATACATCTTAAAAAGGGAGGTGTTTATGCCACAAATTCTGAAGTGAAGTTACTATCCTCTCCCCTGTTTCTGTCTAGTAAGTTTCCGGGTAGAAGATGTTGAAATGGCTATCGGTACTAGACATCCAGATAGGCGAGTCTGGACTAGAAGGGTTCCAATAGGTTTGTTGAGGATATGTTCAGCTAAATACTTTGGTAGATGCAAGTGTTCTATATTCCAAACGCCATCTCTAATGACATCATGGACAAGCTAGTCCCTAGGGGTAATGTCTTAGTTGGGGTTTAAGGTAAATAACAGGGGTATGGGGGTTAGTTTGGTAGTCTTAGTGAGGGAATCTATTTGTAACTGCCTGGGAAGCTTCTAGGAAGCTGGGAGGGGACTACTTTGCAAAAACTGAATTTAAATTAGGGGTGTTTAAGCTAAAATAGAAACTAAAAAGGACTGAATGGCGAAAACGTATCTCCTTGGGTCTGCCCTATTTGCTTGCCTATAAAGGCATCACTTCCTTGTCATTCAAGGAAGAATTAGAGGGATTAGAGAGCTGAAATTCAGAAAAGGCAAAACAGCTGAAAATTAGAGTAAAATTACTGTTTCATTGAAATTCACTCTGTAACTCCTTCAGTTTTCAAATCTTGAAAAATGTTTCTGATTGATATAGTCTTAAAATGGACTGAGATTGGGTGTTTGAGGTTTAATTTTGAAGTTGTTTTGGGTATTGTTCGAGTGAGATTGTCTTCATTTTGTTTTCAAGTTCATCTTGGTTGAGCTGGTGCTGCTGGTATTGGTCTGCTACTGTTCGGTTGCTGATTCTCCATTTTCTGCTTTTATTTTCGAATTCCAGGTACAAGTTCTGGACCTTCATGATGTAAGTCTTGATTCAAGGATGAAATGAAAGCACCATTATGCTTTAGTTCTTTGTTTCTTTGCTTGATGTTTATATTCCTTCATTTATCCATAGTATAGTCATAGTTAAATTCTCTTTAAGTAATCGAATTCTCATGCTATAATTAGTTGTGAACTGTGGAGACTATGACATATTTGGATCTTGCTGTTTATTAGTTTTAGTGTTATAGGTCAATTTTGCAATCCTTGTTATCTGTATGTAGAAGTGTAAGCTTGAGATTCATATAGCAATTTGGACGAACCTTGATAATTGATCTATGTTGTTCACAAAGTATGGAAGTCATCAGTGGTTTGATTTATAAGGGTATTGTTTCCAGTCAAGTGTTTTCAAGGTTGCTTCATGTTTAAATGTTAGTTTAGGTTTAAAAGTTTGCAATATTATGTGAGTATGCTTAGTTAGATTAGCTGTTTCAATTCAGAATGTTCAATTAATGGGCTAAAGCTCAGAAGAATTAGTCTATCTTGGTGTTGATTATGAACATGTTTGAGTTAGATTTGTTGTTTGCCAACTCATAATGGTTAGTTGATAGTTAAAGTTCAGGAATAAAGGGTTAGTTTTATTTCATGTTTCACCGAGTTGCTTAATTGAAGTGCAGCAGTTAATTGTGCATTGAGCATTTTTGTTGAGAATGGTTGGTCACCTCAGGCTTGAATAATCGAGATTCAGAAGTGGGGGGGGGGTCAATTCCATCTTATGTTTCATGTATTATCTTGAATTCTTTACAGTCACTCCACTGTAATGAGATCAGATAATTCAGATCAGGCCTAGTTAATGAGATCAGGGCCAGTAATTTAGATAATTCTGATGTTTCGCCTGCGTAGGGACTCGATCTAGAGTCTCGCACCTGTCGATGCCCGTTCTCTAGGGTTTGGGCTTGCGTTGGGCCTGTATCAGGGCAGGGTAGGTCTTTTGGTAGTAGGGCCAGCCTTCCGAACCCAATGCCCTTTAATTCCACTCACAGGTCTTCCGAGAAACATGTCTTCCGAAACTTTAGTCTTAAAAGCATTAATAATTCTGTCCTCTAATTAATTGGATTCTCACTAGTTACATTACGAGGTGAGCTATATTGGACAATATAAGTGGCTTATGGTCCTCAAAAGTCTAGTTCGAGTTCCTTTTTTAAAATTGGAATTGAGGGGTCGTGCCAAATAAAATCTTCAAATGCATGGCGTTCGCTTAGTTAATACTTTAATTCATAGAATTCGAGGCGTGCCATTTAGCGAATTTTCCATGGCCCTCGTAAAGTTAAAAATGCGTAGTTGCTTTAGGGCACGTTAGTTAATAATTTTACTTTCTTAAACTCGGGTGCGCATTTCATGTGACCCAAATCAAATCTTAAAACGTTGAATAAGATATGTACCGGATTGCGGGTGCATTTCATATGGCGCAATCCAACGGCATGTTTTAAACGATGTTCGATCTTCTTTAAAAATCAATTAAAAGCGGTTAAAAGGTTAAAATTGCACATAGGTTCAAAATGTTCTAAAATCAGATAATTAAGCCGATTATAACAATTGAGCGACCGTGCTAGAACCACGGAACTCGGGAATGCCTAACACCTTCTCTCGGGTTAACAGAATTCCTTACTCGGGTTTCTGGTTTGCGGAAACATAGTCATATTTTCCTCGATTCGGGATTCAACCGGTGACTTGGGACACCATAAATCTCCCAAGTGGCAACTCTGGATCTTTTAACAATAAATCCTGTTTCGATTGTCCTTTAATTGGAAAAACTCCCTTATACTATAGCCCTTTACAGGGTATAGGTAAAAAGGAGGTGTGATAGTAACAATTAAGAACAAGTATCCTTTGCCTCGCATTGATGATTTATTCGACCAGCTTCAGGGAGCGAGAGTGTTCTCCAAGATTGATCTTCATTCAGTTTATCACCACTTGAAGATCAGGGACTCGGATATTCTTAAGACAGCTTTCAGGACCCGATATGGTTATTATGAGTTCTTGATGATGTCTTTTGGGCTGACCAATGCCACAGCAGCGTTCATGCATTTGATGAACAGCGTGTTCCAGCCTTATCTCGATTCGTTTGTCATAGTCTTCATTGATGATATTCTGGTGTATTCGCATAGTCAGGAGGAGCACGCGGAGCATTTTATGGTTGTGTTGCAGAGATTGAGGGAGGAGAAGCTTTATGCAAAATTCTCCAAGTGTGAGTTTTGGCTTAGTTCAGTGGCTTTCTTTGGGCACGTGGTGTCCAGCGAGGGTATTCAGGTTGATCCGAAGAATATAGAAGCGGTTCAGAGTTGGCCCAGACCATCCTCAGCTACAGATATTCGCAGCTTTCTTGGTTTGGCATGCTATTATCGCCGGTTTGTTCAGGGATTCTCATCTATCGCATCGCCCTTGACCAGGTTGACTCAGAAGGGTGCTTCATTTGTATGGTCGGACGAGTGTGAGGAGAGTTTTTAGAAGCTCAAGATAGCTTTGACCACAGCTCCAGTGTTGGTTTTGCCATCAGCTTCAGGTTCATATACCGTGTATTGTGATGCTTCGAGAGTTGGGATTGGCTGTGTATTGATGTAGGAGGGTAAAGTTATTGCTTATGCTTCTCGTCAGTTGAAGCCTCATGAGAAGAACTACCCCGTTCATGATTTGGAGTTGGCTGCCATAGTTCACGTGTTGAAGATTTGGAGGCATTACTTGTATGGCGTATCTTGTGAGGTGTTCACTGATCATCGCAGTCTTCAACATTTGTTCAAGCAAAAGGATCTTAATTTGAGGCAGTGGAGATGGTTGGAGTTGCTTAAGGATTATGATATCACTATATTGTACCATCTGGGAAAGGCCAATGTGGTGGCCGATGCTTTGAGCCAGAAGGCGATGAGTATGGGGAGTTTGGCATACATTCCAGTTGGGGGGAGGCCTCTTGTAGTTGATGTTTAGGCTTTGGCCAATCAGTTCGTGAGGTTAGATATTTCGAAGCCTAGTCGGGTATTGGCTTGTGTGGTTTCTCGGTCTTTCTTATATGATCGCATCAGAGAGCGCCAGTATGATGATCCGCATTTGCTAGTCCTTAAGGACAGAGTTCAGCATGATGATGCCATGATGCGACCATTGGTGATGATGGGGTATTAAGGATGCAGGGTCGGATTTGTGTGCCCAATGTGGATGGGCTTCGAGAGTTGATTTTGGAGGAGGCCCATAGCTTGCGGTATTCCATTCATCCGGGTGCCGCGAAGATGTATTAGGATTTGAGGTAGCACTATTGGTGGAGAAGAATGAAGAAAGACATTGTGGGATTTGTAGTTCGGTGTCTCAATTGTCAGCAGGTGAAATATGAGCATCAGAGATTGGGTGGCTTGCTTCAGCAGATGGATATTCCCGAATGGAAGTGGGAGAGGATCACTATGGACTTTGTTGTTGGACTTCCACAGACTTTGAAGAAGTTCGATGCTAGTTGGGTGATTGTGGATCGGCTGACCAAGTCCACATACTTTATTCCTGTGTGTACTACCTATTCTTCAGAACGGTTGGCAGGGATCTATATCAGGGAGATAGTTCGCTTGCATGGTGTTCCAGTTTCCATCATTTCAAAAAGAGGTACTCAGTTTACTTCGCAGTTTTGGAGGGCCTTGCCGAGAGAGTTGGGTACTCAGGTGGAGTTGAGCACAACTTTTCATCCTCAAACGGACGGGCAATCCGAGCACACTATTTAGATATTAGAGGACATGTTGCGTGCTTGTGTCATTGATTTTGGAGGGTTCTGGGATGAGTTTCTACCGCTTGTAGAGTTTGCTTATAACAACAGCTACCAGTCGAGTATTCAGATGGCTCCATATGAAGATTTGTATGGGAGGCAGTGTAGATCTCCAATTGGTTGGTTCGAGCCCGGCGAGGCTAGGTTATTGGGGACTGATTTGGTGCATGATGCTTTGGAGAAGGTGATTCAGGAGAGGCTTCGTACAGCGCAGTCACGGCAAAAGAGTTATGCTGATAGGAAGGTTCGAGATGTGTCCTACATGGTTGGCGAGAAGGTTCTATTGAAGGTTTCACCCATGAAGGGTGTTATGAGATTTGGAAAGAAAGGGAAATTGAGTCCGCGGTTCATTGGACATTTTGAGGTGCTTCGGAGGATTGGGGAGGTGGCTTATGAGCTTGCTTTTCCACCCAGCTTGTCGAGTGTGCATTCGGTATTTCATGTTTCTATGATCCGAAAGTATATTGGGGATCCGTCTTATGTTCTGGATTTCAGCACAATTCAGTTGGATGATGATTTGACCTATGATGTGGAGCCATTAGCTATTTTGGGTCGTCAGGTTTGGAAGTTGAGGTCAAAAGATATAGCTTCAGTAAAGGTGCAGTAGAGAGGTCTGCCCGTGGAGGAGTCTACCTGGGAAACCGAACAGGAGATGCGGAGCAGATATCCTCACCTATTCGAGGCTTCAGGTATGTTTCTTGACTCGTTCGAGGATGAACGTTTGTTTAAGTTGGGGAGGATGTGACGACCCGGCCAGTCGTCTCATGAGTTGCCGCTCCGTTTCACCATTTCTGCTTATTTATGCTTTGTTCATCCGTGTTTTGCGGTATCGGGTTGGTCGGATCAAGTCCGGAATGATTTTTGTAAGGTTTGAGACACTTAGTCTCTTTTAAGGAAGTTTAAGTTGGAAAAGTCAACCGGATGTTGACTTATGTGTTAGAGGGCTCGGATGTGAGTTCTGGTGGTTCGGTTAGCTTCTGGAGGTGATTTGGGACTTAGGAGTGTAATCGGAATGAGTTTTGGAGGTACGGAGTAGATTTAGTCTTAAATTGACGAAGTTGATATTTTGGCAATTTCTGGTTTGTAGGCGAGATTTTGATATAGGAGTCGGAATGGAATTTTGAGAGTTGTAGTAGCTTTGTTGGGTCATTTGGGATGTGTGTGCAAACTTTCAGGTCATTCGGGTGTGGTTTGGTTGGGTTTTTGATCGAAAGCGAAATTTGGAAGATTTTAGAAAGTTTGGCTTGAATCCGATGTGTTTTGGGTGATTTAATATTGTTTGAGGTGTTTTGATGATTGGAACAAGTTTGAATAAGGTATTGGGTTATGTTTGTGCTTTTGGTTGAGATCCCGAGGGCCTCGGGGTGATTTCGGATGGTTAACGGAAAGTTTGGATTGTTGTTACAGCTGCTAAATTGCTGCTTCTGGTATTTCCGCACCTGCGGATTGGGGACCGCAGGTGCGATGAGGGAGGTCGCAGAAGCGGAAAGGCTGAGGGAGTCAGGGACCACAGAAGCGGTGAGTTGGACCGCATCTGCAATGTCGCAGATGCGGAAGGATGATCGCAGAAGCGGTTTTGGCTGATAAGTGATTTCCACAGTGGCGGAGGAATGACCGCATATGCGGTACCACAGAAGAGGTTAAAGAGTCGCAGATACGAAAATGTCTGGGCAGAACATATAAGTTATTCCATTTCGCGAAATTAAGTTATTTCACCATTTTTGACTTCGGCTTGAGAGATTTTTGGACTATTTGAAAGAGGGATTTCAAGGAAACTTCATTGAGGTAAGGGATTTGGACTTAAAACTCATTCATATGCTATTATTTCACGGATTAACGCTAGAAATTATGGAAATTAAGGGTGAAATTTGGGGGAAGCTAGGGTTTAGTATTGGAGACCTATGATTGAGGATTTGAAGGACCATTTGGGGCCGAATTTGAGAACTTTTGATATGTATGAACTCGTGGGGAGATAAGGAATCTATTGGTGTAAAAATTATTGAATTCCAAGATGTGGGCACGGGGGTCGGGTTTTGGTAATTTCGGAATTTGTGCCTTTTATTGATTGTTTTTGCTTGGGTTTCGTTCCCTTAGCATATTTTGACGTCCTCATTCTGATTTTGGATAGATTCGACGCGCGTGGAGGCCGGTTCGAGGGGCAAAGACATCGCGAGCTAGAGATTTAGCCGGTTCGAGGTGAGTAATGATTGTAAATGATGTTCTGAGGGTTTGAAACCCCGTATTTGCACATCGTAATGCTATATTGAGGTGAGACACATGCTTGATGACGGGCATGGGGTCGTACACTATTGGGGATTGTGACTTGGTCTGTCCCGGTTGATGATTTTACCGCGTATTTGACTGAAAACTACTTGTTATCATCATTATTTGGGCTGAATGCCATATTTGGGCTTCGTGCTAACTATTTGAACCCTTCGGGGATTTTCATTACTATTTCCTCACTGTTTTGACTTATTTCTTACACTCAATCGTGTTAATTTTCACTGATTTACTACTCAGCCATGTTTAAATAATATTTTAAATGATGTTTGGGCTGAGAAACACTATTTTACTATTGCCCGAGAGGCTTGTGATGATTTTTGACTGAGTAAGGCCGAGGGCCTACGTTGTGAGGAAACACTGATATTGATTGGAGACCGAGGGCCTAAGATATGTACGCCACGAGGTGGCTTGATTGATATGAGGCCGAGGGCCTAGATTTGATGCCACGAGATGACTTGTTATTGCGCTTGGGCCGTAAGGGGCCCCTCGGAGTCTGCACACCCCCAGTGAGCGCGGGTACCCATTGTGATGTGAGATTGAGCCCGAGGGGCTGGTAATGATCTGAGATGGTGCCCGAGAGGCGGATTTGCTGATACTGTGCCCGAGGGGCGAACTTCTATTTGTTTACTTTACCTTAATTACATGTCAATCACTTGTTACTTGTTGAAAGAAGTTTTACTTGATTTTTCACTGGTTTACTTCTTTTAAATGATTTTTTGCTTCATTATAGAATATCGTGTGCCTTACTTGTTTTCTTACTTTCAGTCATTATTTACATTTGTTACTCACTGAGTTGGAGTACTCACTTTACTCCTTGCACCCTGTGTGCAGATTCAGGCGTTGCCGGTTCCGCTCTCGAGTGTTGATTCCTCCAGCTTCAGGCGTCGTTCGGAGATTACGAGGTAGTTATTGACGTCCGCAGCCCCCGTGTCTCTACTCCTTTATTGCTTCTGTTCCTTTTCAGGCATTTGTATTAGTTTATGGTTTTAGCATAACTTTATTATGACTTATAGATACTCATGACTTATGACACCCTGGTTAGGGCTGTGTCGGGTTGTATTTCCGCTACTTATTATCATTAAATCACGTTTAGACGACTTTTGTATTGATTAACTGTTTTAAAAGTGAACTAGGTTTAATCGGCTGGCCTTGTCTTCACGAGAGGCGCCATCACGACTGGGTTCGAGGTTAGGGTCATGACAGCTTTTGATCAAGATCTAGGTAAAAAATTATTCAATAAACTACCAGGAGTTTTAGGAAGAGAAATAGAAGAACGATGGTATAAAAGAGAGGGAGTAATACAAAATCCAAATGCAAAATGGTCTATAGGACACAAAGTATAACATATAATGGAAATACTACAAGAAAAATGTACTCATATACAAATACAAAAACAACTAAAACAGAATAACATGAGTTTCTGTAGATCAACTGTATATACAACACAAAGTTATGACAAAAATGAAGATAAAAAGAAGAATTAGAAAATATAAACCTCAATATAATAGGGGATATAATAGAAAAAATTATTATCTTAGAAAATCATCAGCTAGAAAATCATACCTAGATAAAAATAGACATACTAGAAAATATAGAACAGAAAGAAACTATAAAAATAAACTAGAATGTTTTACTTGTGGAAGTGTAGAACACTTAGCAAATACGTGCCCAACACTTAGCAAATACGTGCCCAAAAAGAATTAATAATAAAACAAGAAATTCACAATTAATAGAAGATTTTCAAGAAAATTTAATAAACGTAGACGAATACATGTCAGATACTGAAAGTATGTACTCTATAGTAAGTGTAGATATAGAAGAAAAAACTCAAATAGACACCTCAAAATCAGAAGAAGAAGAAGAAGAAGAAGAAGAAGAAGAATTGATAAATGGGATAGGATTAGAAAAATTAGATTTAGAAGAAATACAAGCAAATACCTTTGTAAATATATCAGAAGAATGTACTCATAGTTTTGAAAGGAATAAAGGAATTATATAGTTATTAGTGTTTTATATGCAAATGGTACCCTAGTAAAGATAAAAGGGTTAAATGTAAACTATGCTATCTAGAGGGATGTATTTCATGTATAGAAAAGGAATTTGAAACAAAAATAAATAAAGAAGAAAAATACCAAGAGATAAATGATTCTACTATGAATTTGAGAATAATAACATTGGAAACCAGAATAAATGAATTAGAAAGAAGAATACAAAAAGGGGAAAAGGGAAAACAGAAATTAGAAGACATTAGAGAAAATATAACAAAAGTAGATGAAGAACTAATGAGTATAGAAAACTATGACACTCTGATATGTAATGAAGACAAAAGATTAAGTACAATAAAAAATTTAGCAAGAATCAAAATAGAAGATTACGAAATAGAAATGTTAGCTTTAGTAGATTCCGGATGTACAAGATGTATAATAAATAAAAAGATAGTTCCACCAAATTTAATCAAAACCTTAGATAAGCCAGTTGCGGCTATGCAGATGGATGGAACCCACAATATATACAGACATTATGTAGATAAATCACATATAAGCTTTATAAACACATATTTAGATTTTTATAAACCTAGCTACAAGGTAGATAACATCTGGGTGAGAGACTTAAATATAAACATAGACTTTGTATTAGGATTAAGTTTTATATTACATAACAATGGTAGCTGCCTACTCAGCAGAAATGGAGTAATATTTTTTAAAAATATTACACATACACCAGTACAAACAATAGAAACTGCAACCAGGATAAGGATACGACTGAACGCAAATCAAAAAAACCTGCAAGAAAATCAACAATAATGTTGTAAAGAATGTAAAGATAAAAATATATGTTGTAAGATTAAAGAAGAATCTAAAACTTTAATGCTAAAAAAATGAAGACAAAGATATATTAGAAAAAGACTATACTTTAATAGATATCGAAACAAAATTATATAATTTTAAAATAGGAATACAAAAAATAGGAATAATAAAAAATGAAAAGGATCTAGATAATATAATAAAAATATTAGATGAAATAGAACCCTTAAAACATTGGAAAAACAATAAAGTTATGTGTAAATTAAATATAATTAATCCAGAATATATAATTAAAACAGCTTCAATAGAAGCTACAAATCAAGATCTAGAAGACTTTAAAATTCAAATCAAAGAACTCATGAATTTAGGCGTAATAAGGAGATCTACTTCTAAACATAGGTCAGCAGCCTTCATGGTTAGAAATCATAGTGAAATAATAAGAGGAAAAGCAAGAATGGTAATAAACTATAAGTGACTTAATGATAACACCAGAATAGACAGATATAAGTTACCTGATAAAACAGAACTGATAAATAGAATACAAGGAAAAAAAATATTCAGTAAGTTTGATTGTAAATCAGGGTATTGGCAAGTAAAAATGCATGAAGAAAGTATTGAAAGGACAGCATTTACTTGTCTAGAAGGGCATTTTGAATGGTTAGTAATATTGTTCGGATTAAAAATAGCTCCACCAATTTTTCAACAAAAAATGGATAGTATATTTGGAGAATATAAGAGATTTGTTTTAGTATATGTAGATGATATATTAGTATTTAGTAAGGATATTACAGAACACTTAGCATATCTACAGAAAATATTTAGATTATTTTTAGATAATGGAATAATAATTAGTAAAAAGTAAATGGAACTATGTAAAAATTATATAAATTTTCTAGGAGTAGTTTTAGGGAATGAAAAAATTAAATTACAACCTATATAGCTAAAAAGGCTCTAGAAATGCCAGATAAATTAGACAATACTAAAGAACTACAAAAGTTTTTAGGAATAGTAAATTATGCAAGAAATTTTATAAAAGACTTAGGAAAAATAGCAGGACCACTATATGCTAAGACAGGCTCTACAGGACAAAAATATTTCAACACAGAAGACATTAAATTAGTACAAAAAATTAAAGAAAAAATAAAAAATGTTCTTGATTCAAATATGCCATAAGAAACAGACTACTTAATTATAGAAACAGACGGGAGCTTTGAAGGATGGGGAGCAGTTTTGAAGGCAAAACCAAATAAATATAATGATAAGAATACAGAAAAAATATGTGCTTACCAAAGTGGTAAATATAGAGAAAAAGAAAATATAAGTAGTATAGATGCAGAAATTTTAGCTGTAATCTACGGATTAAATAGTTTTAAATTATATATATTGACTAAACAAGAAGTAACAATTAGAACTAACTGTGAAGCTATAATTAAGTTTCACCAAAAGATAAATGCAAAGAATAGTAGTAGAAGAAGATGGCAAAATTTTATTGATACTATATCAATATATAATTTGGTTTTTAAACATATTAAAGGAAAAGATAATAATTTACCAGATCAGTTAAGTAGGCTTAAAATTACTGTCAATTAATAAATATTTTACATGTACAGCATGAGACCAACAGTTCTCACGACTGAAGACAAGGGAAAGGGCATTCATGCATTACCCTCAGACAAATACTTACAGACAGTATTAGGTAATCTTCATTTTAAGCCACAATTTTTTGCAGAACAAACTAATATGGATAGGATAATTTTTGGAAAACATAATTTAATATTCTTTCCACCATCAAACATATCATTTAGAGTTTTACCAGAATGTGTCATAAATAGATCTCAAAGATGTTTAATTGATAACTTATGGATAGCATATAATAAAAAAGACACTAAATATTTTTTAGCGGCTCTTAATGCCTTAGAACAGTATTTTACAAACAAAAACCAAGAAAAAAGATTTAAATACTATGTATTTATACATGATAAGACAAATGGTATTTTTCATACATGGTTAGAAGTACTAGACTCTATTAAAGATTTAGAAAAATCGCTTTTCAAAGGTTTTAATGACTTCACTGAAGCATTAGACTATGCAAGAGGAATACTAGGACCAAACTACTATATCTCCCCAGCACTCAGACAAAACCCAGAAAAAATCCCCCAATATAACATCCAAAAAGACAACGATAAGATAATATTCTGTGATCATTGCTCATCAATGACGGAAGCCTTCAAACGAATAAACCAGAAGAATGAAATCCTGGCACAGGAAAAAACAAAACTTATGGAGCAAGTGAAGGTACTAGAATAGAGAGTACATGCATTAAAATTTGAATTGACACAATCCCAGACTCAAGTTATTTCTCAACAAGACACAGAGATGAGTAGTCCAAAACAGAGTTCTCCATCTCAAGAAAAAATGGATGAGAAGGGTGTGCATTCCCCAATGAATGCAGCAAAATCTACTATATTGGATAATGATACAGCTAGTCCGGTTCAAATGGTGACCGGTAAAGACACATCAAATTCGTTTATGGCTGTCACTTTGCCAAAAAGTGAAGATGAAGGTTCATCAAGACGAAGACTACCTAGAACACTAACACAGGGAGAAGCATTAAAAAAGAAGGGCATAATTTATAAAAAGAAAAAAATGAGAAAATAAAAAACATAATTAAACAAATATTAGAAAAAAAAATTCAAGAAAAAGAAAAACAAGACAAACATATGATTAAAAATCTCAGTCTTAATCCAAGTCCAGAAAGATCTCAAAGCTCAGGGGAAGATGATAATTACGAAGATGAAAACCACCTAAATAATTAAGATACTTAAGATCCATACGAAGATGATTCAGGAATGAGTTTTGACTCAATAGCTCTACATAACTTAGACACGTAAAAAGATGCAAGGTCTCAGTCAGAAGCAATTAAGAGTATCAAAGACAAAGAAAATCAAGAGCAATAATGCGGAAGACAATTGAAAAAGAAGAAGTGACATAAAGAAAAGAAGATGTGACAAAAGGTAGTGCTACAAGACAAGCTGAATTTTTGAGTGGAAGAAATAGTTACAAACACTAAAGAAATCTCTACCCAAGCCATGTGAAGATGGGGCCCAATGAAGTACCCTATAAGGCTAGACAAGAAAGATTTCTGAAAATGTTTGAAGTCCATTTTCAAATTCATTTCAAAAAATTAGCTATAAAAAGGGGAAGAAATAAGAAGAGAAAGACACAAGTAGAAGAAAAAGAACACTTCTAAGAAAGCCTTCAAAAACAACCTCTTTCATCACCCACCATTCTCCAACACCTTGTATTATACCTTTGTAAAATATTTCCTTATGTATGCCTTAGTATTTCATACTTCAAGCCTGTAAGATAAATAAATTCTTACACTTATGTGTGTTCGTTTTTAATTCCCAAGTCCAGTAAACTCTTTCGGGTTCCCCGAAAGGAAATCTCTCTCCTGTAAACATGTAAGTTACTTATTTTTATCTAAATTATGTTCTAGATATTACCCCTGTTTTTACATTTTTATTTTATTATGTATAACTTTATGTTTATTATTCCTCAGTTATTAGTTTGTAAATAACTAGACATCACTCTTAGTATATGGTTATCTTTCTAATTTCTTAACAATTTTGATGGATTAACCTATAAATTCCTAGGAGAAACCGGTTAAGTCAAACCCGAAATTAACCAAGAATGGGTATACGTGTTTAACCGTGCCTAGGGTGAGGTTAAAGAAAAAGGAGTTAAGAATAGATTTATTTCTTTAAAAGGTTGGGAAGAAGAGATGAACAGAGTGAAGTGACCTAAAAAAAAGAGTATAGAAGGGGTAATTTCAGTTCATAATTCTGATAATACTGTAACAATATAGGTCTATAGAAAAAGACAGAGAGAGTACCGAGTAGGATTTTACAACATAAGACTTTAATCACAAAAATATTTTTACCGCAAAAAATTCTTACCTTTTTACCTTATAAATTTTATCGTATCGTAAAAACAAAAAAGAAAAAGTAATAACTAAAACAACTGCATCTTATATTTTTAATTTTATCATATCATCAATCATACCATCTAAGGTCATACCATCTAAGAAGAAGATTATAATCTTAATAAAGACCATACCTTACCATTTTATATGCTAGACATTAATTATTTTATATTAGACTCTATTTTATTTCCAACCCCATCTTATACATCTTATATTTATACATCTCCATCTTATACATCTTATATTGGTATCAGAGCAAAATTTTGATTTTATATATATATATATATATATAGCAGTCCTGGAATATGGAGACTATTCATGGTAGACATTATTTTATGGAGCCTGCGTGAATGCGGAATACTTTATGTACTAAGCTGCCCCTTTTTTGTAAGAGGCTCAACAATAAGGATGGTAGAGATACATCATTATTAGCTTTCCCTTAGTTTGAAAAGATATAGGGCTTGTATGTTACTCTACACAGCATAACTGAAATTCTGTATCTGGTGCTAAGTTAAAGACAGTTGAAATCTTCTATTTCTCTTATGATATCGCAGAAAGAGTTGGAGAGAATATGAAATCCATAGACTTCCTGAAATGGTTAAGATTGAAGACATTTATAGTTATGTAGAAAGTCTTTTTCCAGTGAATTTTTTTTTGTTGTACTCATAGCTAAGTTTAAACTTTGGCAAAACCTCCTTGTGTTGTATATAATGTGTAATTGTTCTCTCTTTACCCTTTTAAAGGGGTTATACGGATTTCTAACTTAATATAAAAATGGTGCATTACTCTTATTTTCATTGTTGAATAATCTTTTTCAGATATTTTGTTTAAACTCTGCAATGGAGACAATGAAATATTGGACTTCTTTTGGGTACTGAATTTTGGATATAACTTTAGAATCGGATGACATTTCCCCATTTGCTTATGTGCCACTTACGTATATTGTTATTTCCAGATTAGCCTGCATGGAAAATAGATTCTTTAAGTTTATGTTCCAGTAAGGTACATTTTTTACTCATGTTCCCGCTGATCTTACAATAAAAACTGCTTTAAGTTTATGTTGAACCAGGCTATTTCTGCGCTTTTTTGAAATTTCTTGGCTAATGAGATAAGACTATCATTATGTTGTAATTTTTGCCACCATGGGATTCTGTTTCCAGCATTGACACAATTTTCTCAAGAATCCCTTTTACGCCTCACCAATATTTCCTGATGTTAATATTTTGTCTTTGCCATTGCTTTTATTGCAGATCATCATGGATTTACCTTCGTATACTATGTTTTATTTCTAATGCATGCTTTTCCTTGTCTTTCAGTGAATAGCAAGATGAAGCATGGGTTGCCAGTTGCAGCTCCTAATTTTGATCTTTCTAACAAGCTTAAGAATGTACCTGTACAACTTTGTTCCGCAAATACATCTATATGTATGATGTACTTTATGTTAATATTAAACCCATTATGCCAATATTTAGCTTTGCGGTACTACTTTCTATTATTTTTTCATTGTCTAATTAAATAATGAAGCTATCTAGCGCACAACAATTTCGCACAAATGCCCGTGCAAAAGCCATCTAGTTTATTATATAAATGAAAGTTTTTTTTTTTACATAAATAGCATTTAGCCATAGGTTTTAAAAAATATAAATGGAGACACACTAGTTGAGGGATCTATTTTGATCCTTACAAACCCCGCATCCATTCTTCCCTTTTTTTGTGGCAAAAGCATCCAACTTTTTTCTCAATTCTCCCGCCTCTCAATTGTTGCCCTTTGTACATGAAAAAGAAATTGTGTATACTTGTGGCATTTATATAATTAAATATTGCTAATGAAACGACCCGACTGGTCGTTTTGCTTTTTAGAACCCCGATCCCCTAAATAAAATTTTTCGCGCTTGCTTTAACTAATTGACGAACTGCGGGGATGGTTGGTTCGGAATTTGAAAGAATTTGGGTTGAAACATGCTCATTTGATTCCTTAAGATTTTCTTAAAAAGGTTAAGTTTGACTTTGGTCAACATTCTTAGCAAACGGACCCGGATCGTATTTTGACGGTCTCGGAGGGTCCGTAGGAAAATATGGGACCTGAGCGTATGCACGGAATCGAATTCCGTGGTCCCTAGCCCGAGTAATAAACTTTTTATTAGAAATTGTTAAATTGAAATTCTAAGAATTTAAAGAAACTAAATAATGATTGATCACATTGGTATCGGGCTCGTATGTTGGCTCCAGAGCCCAGTGCAGGTCCAATATAACATTTAAGACTTGCCCGCAAAATTTGGTGTCAATCCGAGTAGTATAAGTACGTTTCGGCACGTTAGAAGTGAATTTAAGAACTTGAAGTTCATAAATTTGATTCAATTGGTTTTAGGGGTGATTCGTAGATTTAGCATTGTTTCGGGTGTTCCGAAGGTTCGAGTGAGTTCTTTTCATGATTTCAGACTTGTCGGTATGTTCGGGCGGGGACCGGGAGCCCCGAGCGTCAGTCGGACAAGGCTCGAGTGAAGTTGGAAAAGTTGAGAAGAGCTGAAGCTTCTAGTTTCTGTCATAACCGCACCTGCAGTTGGTCAGCCGCAGGTGCGAGACCGCAGAAGCGGTCGTCCTCTCGCAAATGCGGCCAAGGCCCAAAACCGCAGAAATGGCTTCAAGACCGCAAAAGCGGTCCCAGCCCGCTTGGCCAATTCCGCAGATGCGGCCTCTTCCTCGCAGAAGCGGACACCTGACCGCAGATATGGAAAACACTGAAGCAGTGAGCTTCATTTATTACGGGCTCTAAGTCATTTTGGCCATTTTTCACTCATCCATTGGGCGATTTTGGAGCTCTTGAGAGAGTACCTTCACCTAGCATCTTGAGGTAAGTTTATCCTACATATTTCTAGTTTAATACTTGAGTCTTGGGTAGATTAACACACAAAGATTAAGGTAAAATCAGGGGGTTAGAGCAAAACCTAGGGTTTTGACAAAAGTTAAATTTGACCATGAAATTTATTATGAAATGAATTAGAAATCATATATTATTGATCCTTGGGTTATAAAGAACAACTTTCTTCCAAAAATTTCCGAATCCGAGCATGTGGGCCCGGGGTTGGATTTTAGGAAACTTGTGTTTAAGGTTGGGGAATTGCTTAAATAGTTAGAATGCGATCTTGTGAGCTTGTACTAACTAGTTCCTACCCCATTTATCTAGTTTTGGATCGTTCGGCTCCAAATTGAGAGTTTGAGCTCGTTCTTGGTATTGGAAGTACGCTTCAGAGCGAGGTGAGTGTCACGACCCGAATTTCCCACCTTCGAGAGTCGTGATGGCGCCTACTAGTGAAAGTTAGGCAAGCCAACCAACTGAACTATTTACCTTGTTTCCATTTTTAATCCGATAACAGTTAAGAGCCAACAATTAGATAACAACAGAATTGGATAAGCGGAAGGCTGCATTGTAAAGTCTTAATAATACTACTAATACCAATCCATAACAAATCTACCCAAGACTGGTGTCACAACTTCAAAGACTTTCTAGGAGTACTACAAATAAAGGTCTGGAAAAAAAACACAACACTGTCTCTGGAAATACATGAAAGAAACAGGAATAGTAGATAGAAGGAGACGTCAAGGCCTGTGGATGCCTGCAGGACTACCTCGGGTCGCCTGATGAACAAGAAATAGCAATCTCACTGCGGTCCGAAGTCTATAGCACTGGGATCTACACAAAAGAGTGCAGAGTGTAGTATCAGCACAACCAACCCCATGTGCTGGTAAGTGTCTGGCCTAACCCCGACAAAGTAGTGATGAGGCTTGGACCAGACTACCAACTAAACCTGTGCAGTTATATTATACATAGCGGAAAATAAAATAGAAATAAACAATTAAAGATGGGAGGGGGACATACTGCGGGGGAATATCATTTATCAAAAGTAATTCAAGAGAAAAGCATAAAGACAATTTAGAATTGACAACAAAAGAATAAGGAAATCATAACCAACCAATAAACACTTATATTATCTACTGTTGCGGCGCGCAACCCGATCCAAATCATAAAAATACTGTTGTGGCGTGCAACCCGATCCGTATCATTTATCACTGTTGCACCGTGCAACCCGATCCAATTATATTGTTGTTTCAGCGTGCAACTCGATCCATATCATTTATCACTGTTGCGGCGTGCAACCCGATCCAATTATATTGTTATTTTGGCATGCAACCCGATCCATATCATCTATCACTGTTGCGGCGTGCAACCCGATCTAATTATATTGTTGTTGCGGTGTGCAAACCGATCCAAAGATAATATTGTTGTGTCGTGCAACCCGATCCAAATATAATATTGTCGTGGCATGCAACCCGATCCACATATGCAGTTCAAGACCAATCGCTAAGAGAGTCCCGACAAAGGATCGATAAAGAAACAACACTATCCCGGCAAGGGAATCGACAGAATAAGTAAATACGTCCCGGCAAGGGAAAATCAGCTATAACCAGACTTGTTCCAACATCTAACTTCCTCAACTAGCACTAATACTCAATCATAAGTAATGTCCACGAGAATAATCATAATCCTTGCTCAACACTGAGAATCAACAACTTAGGCATTCATAGTATTTATTAAGAACACAACAATTTCAATTTAAGACTCATGGTCATGCTTGACACCAACGTATAGATACTCGTCACCATGCCTATACGTCGTACACAACAAGTAACACGTAGAAAATAGGACACAACTCCTAATCCCTCAAGTTAAGGTTAGACCAAACACTTACCTCGATGTCACGAACACAACTCAAGCCTCAACTATCACTTTACCTCTTGATTCCACCACCAACTCGCTCGTATCTAGCCACAAGTTACTTAATTATATTAATAAATTCTAAATGAATCAATTCTAATGCATGGAAATAAGCTTTCTAAAGTTTTTCCCAAAAAGTCAACAATCGACCCCGGGCCTGCTTGGTCCAAACCCGAAATTCAGACCAAAACCCGATTACCCATTCACCCCCGAGCCCGGATACATAATTGGTTTTGGAATCCGACCTCAATTTGAGGTCTAAATCCCTCAAATTTCAATATTCTTAGGGTTTTCCCAAATTCCCAATTCCACCATGAAAACCCTAGATTCTAGGATGAAATCTTGTAAAAAGAAGTTAAGGAGTAAAGAAAATGAGTTAGAAATCACTTACTAATATTTTGGAGAAGAAAGGTTGTTTGAAAAATCACCTCTTATGTTTTTGGGGTTTTGAAAAATGAAAAACAACTGAAAATCCCGTTTAAATATACCCCTATAAGACCCTCTGTACGGACCGCACAAAAAGGAGTGCAGTAGCGGATCTCACAATGTAGACTGCAGCGACATGTTTTAGTATATTGGCCATAACCTTCTCTACGAATGTCCAAATTGTGATTTCTTTACTTTTGTAGAAACTAGACACGAAGGGCTATAACTTTTGTTTATAAATCATCTTAAAATTCCTTGTAGATCAAAAGATATAGGCTTCCGAAGTCAGACCAGTGAACCTGCGGATTCTTCCTCACCGCGGACCGCACAAAATTGAGTGCGACCGCAAAGGCCCCTCTGCGGTCAGCACAAAATAATTGCGGACCGCACTGGCGGGTTCAGAGATCTGCAATATCTCTGGACCTTCAACGGCTATATTTTAAGCCTAAAACATCGCGGAACCTACCCGAAACTCACCCGAGCCCTCGGGACTTCAAACCAAATGTGCATACTAACTAAAAAACATCATATGGACCTACTCGTGTGATCACATCATCAAAATAACATGTAAAACCACGAGTTAAACCTCAAAACTCATTATTTTCATCAATAACACTTAAAGCTCATGACTCTTCAATCGGAAGTCCAGCTCACGTCAAATAGACTACAATCTTCACCAAATTTCACAGTTATCATTCAAATACTATAACAAGTTTGTACTGGGCTCCGGAATCAAAATACGGGCCCGATACCAATGGTTTCGAACATTAATTCTTTTCTTCATTTCTTAGATAATTCAGCAAAACAATTTCTTTCAAAAATTGATTTCTAAGGCTTGGGACCTCGGAATTCATTTTCGGGCATACGCCCAAGTCCCATATTTTACTACGGACCTCTCGGGATTGTTGGAACACGGATCCGGGTTCGTTTGCTCAAAATGTTGACCAAAGTCAACCAAAATCAAATTTTTAATCCTAGAAATTTTCTATTTCTCATCTTTTCACATTGAAGGCTTTCCGGATATAGGTCTGGACCACGCACACAAATCAAGGTGAGGTAAACGGGAGGTTTTTAGGCCTCGGAACACTGAATTTGTTTTTAAAACAAGTGCACATCCTCCACCCCTAAAAAACCTGTTCATCCTTGAACGGACATAAGAAGGAAGTACCTGAGTCGGGAAAAAGATGGGGATAACGGCTCCGCATATCGGACTCGGACTCCCAGGTCGATGCCTTAGAAGGTTGACCTCTACACTGAACACGAACAGAAGGGAAACTTTTTGACCTCAACTGACGAACCTGCCGGTTTAGAATAGCTATTGGCTCCTCCTCATATGACAAGTCCTTGTCCAACTAGACAGTGCTGAAGTCTAACATGTGGAATGGATCACCGTGATACTTCCGAAGCATGGACACATGAAACACTGGATGCACGGCTGATAAACTCGGCGGCAACGCAAGTCTGTATGCCACCTCCCCCACTCAATCAAGAATCTCAAACGGGACAGTGAACCTAGGTCTAAGCTTGCCCCTCTTTCCAAATCTCATCACGCCCTTCATAGGCGACACCCGAATCAATACCCGCTCACCGACCATGAATACCAAATCACAAGACTTACGGTTGGCATAACTCTTTTGCTTGGACTGAGCTGTACGAAGCCTATCATGAATGATCCTGACCTTGTCCAAGGCATCCTACACTAGATCCGTACCCAACAACTGAGTCTCTCCCGGCTCAAACCATCCAACCGGAGACCGACACCGCCTACCCTACAAAGCCTCATAAGGAGCTATCTGGATACTCGACTGGTAGTTGTTGTTGTAGGCAAACTCTGCTAAAGGCAAGAACTGATCCCACGAGCCTCCAAAGTCAATGACACAAGCTCGGAGCATATCCTCCAAAATATGAATGGTCAGCTCGGACTGCCTGTCCATCTGAGGATGAAATGTTGTGCTCAACTCAACCCGTGTGCCCAACTCTCGCTGAACTGCTCTCCAGAAATGTGACGTAAATTGCATACCTCAATCAGAAATAATAGACACGGGCACACCATGAAGATGAACAATCTCCCGGATATAGATCTCAGCTAACTTCTCAGAAGAATAGGAGACTACTACATGAATGAAATATGCTGACTTGGTCAGCCTATCAACAATAACTCACACTGCATCGAACTTCCTCTGAGTTCGTGGGAGTCCAACAATGAAGTCCATAGTGATACACTCCCACTTCCACTCAGGAAACTCAATTTTCTGGAACAAACCACTAGGCCTCTGATGCTCGTACTTAACCTGCTGACAGTTCAAACACCGAGCCATATGTGCAAAAATGTCCTTCTTCATTCTCCGCCACCAATAATGCAGCCGCAAATCCTGATACATCTTAGCGGTACCCGGATGAATAGAGTACCGAGAACTATGGGCCTCCTCTAAAATCAACTCTTGAAGCCCATCCACATTAGGCACACAAACTCGACCCTGCAATCTCAAAACTCCATCATCACCTAGGGTAACCTGCTTGGAACCTTCGTGCTACACCGTGTCTCTAAGGACACACAAATGAGGATCATCAAACTATCGATCTTGGATACGCTCCAATAATGAAGAACGAGCGATTGTGCAAGCTAATACATGGCTAGGCTCAGAAACATCCAACCTGACGAATTGATTGACTAAAGCCTGAACATCCAAAGCAAGCGTCTCTCACCGACTAGAATATAAGCAAGACTGCCCATACTGGCTGACTTCCTACTCAAAGAATCGGCCACCACATAGGTCTTTCCCGAATGATATAAGATGGTGATATCATAGTATTTCAATAGCTCCAACCACCTTCTCTGCCTCAAGTTTAGCTCCTTCTGCTTGAACAAGTACTGAAGACTCTTGTGATCCGTGAACACCTCACATGCCACGCCATACAGATAATGCCTCCAAATCTTCAATGCGTAAACAATGGCTGCTAACTTCAAATCATGAACCGAATAGTTCTTCTCATGAATCTTCAACTATCGCGAAGCATAAGCAATGATCTAGCCATCCTGCATCAACACCGCACCGAGTCCAATACGAGATGCATAATAATAAACTGTATATGGCCCTGAACCTATAGGCAAAACCAACAGTGGTGCCATAGTCAAAGCTTTCTTGAGCTTCTGAAAGCTCGCCTCACACTCGTCTGACCACCTGAATTGGGCACCCTTATGGGTCAACCTAGTCATCGGGGCTGCGATAAATGAAAACCCCTCCACAAACCGACGATAATAGCCTGCCAACCCCAAGAAACTCTGGATCTCTGTAGCTGATGCGAGTCTAGGAAAGTCCTTGACTGCCTCTATCTTCTTTGGATCTACCTGAATACCCTCTGCTAAAACAACATGACCCAAGAAAGCAACTGAACTCAACCAAAACTCTCACTTTGAAAACTTAGCATACAACTGACTATCTCTCAAAGTTTGAAGAACCACTCTCAGATATTGCTTGTGCTCCTCCCGGCTGCGGGAATAGATCAAAATATCGTCAATGAAAACTATCACGAATGAATCCAAGTAAGGCATGAACACTCGGTTCATCAAATCCATAAGTTCCCCATTGCCTAAAAAGAAAATCCTTGTTACTTTAGAATAATCACATACTAGTCTGATTTCATAATAATGTACGTGAGGCCTTATATTAATTAGATGATATGATTTGTGTGTCAAGTTTTACAAGTGTGAAATGACAATGAATTAGTTAACCATAATCATAATGTGTTGATATGTGCAGATACATAATCTAAAACTTTCTGTTTGTTCTAAGGAGGTGCATAAGAACATGAATCATATTTGATGTTTAGGCATCGTGTTTTTAAAATTGATAAAGATTTCCTTGTGCAATTTTGGTGGAAGTTAGGCGTGAGGGTTAGACATTTGGATACAATATTGAAAATTTAAATAGGCAGTAAGTGTGGGTGATTTCTTTGGTTACTGGATTGGTCATCATAATATTTGGTTCAATGGCATTAAGAGGCGATATATGGGGTGGGTATTGGTTAACAATTTAGAGGCTCTTATCATGTTTTAACCCACTTTTCTTTTATTGTGTTCTATTTTAGTTCTCAAATTATTTAGATGTTTTTCCTATTTAAATGTTTGTTTTGTTCGGACAATACATGTATGAATGACCGATGGGCCTTGGGAATTGGGAAAAGATCGAGCCCACTAGTACTTAATTAAATCACATGCTTTAGGATTGGGTTTGGTCAGGTGCATGAAATGGGTCTTTCAATGGCATGAGATTAATTTTTATTTCCTTTAGTAGTATTTATTTCACTTCTATTACTTGTTCGCTAGGAGTATGTTTAGGCCGTTGATATCCATGAGCATTCGTAGTTTACTTTAGGTATGTAATTATATTATTACAACTACGGGTATGGTTCCCGTGACGTGGTTGTGATACTTAGCTTTAAATTAGATATAAGTAGGAGTATTTTTGGTTTCCCTTAGCAAAATACAAATCTTTTCCTTTAAAATAAATTGAGGTGCGGCATACGCAAACAAAATCCATACTCTATAGCCCTCATATTAATTATCTTAATTAATATAGAAAATACCTTGAAATTTCGTATTTTGCTTTAGGCGCGTTAATTGAATGATTGTCATGGCTACGGGTACGGTTCCCATGGCATAGTTGAGATGCTTAATTTCTAAAAATTCGGGGGTACATTTATGTGACCCGGCCCCAATTTAATCTTGTTAATAAAATAAACATGTTGTAGATCGTGGGTACGGTTCCCGTGATTTGATTCGCAATATGCAACACTAATTTATTAAAAGCGGTTTAAAAAGAATAAAATACACATAGGTTTCAATGATTTTCCAAAATTAGATAAATAGGCCAATAATAATAGTTGAGCGACCGTGCGGAAATCATGGAACCCGCGATTGCCTAACACCTTCTTCCGGGTTAACAGAATTCCTTACCCAGATTTTTGTATTTCACGGACTGTAAAACAGAGTCAATCCTTCCTCGATTCTGGATTTTAACCGGTGACTTGGGACACCAATAAACTATCCCAAGTGGCGACTCTGAATTTGAATAAATAATCCCGTTTTGATTGTCACTTAAATTGGAAAAACTCCCTTATATACCCTTTCGGGGTAGTAAAAAGGAGGTGTGACGCTAATTACAAGCCCATATTGGATAAAACCAGGTATTTTAATCACTTGAAAGGGTTTGGGCCAGCGATATGTCCAATATCATCTGAGGATTTTCGAAAAAGGGCACTAGAAGAGGCAGGGCGTGATGTGAAGCCTAGCATTAAACGAGAATGGCCACACAGTATTTAAAGATAACCCCTTTCACTATATCAATTACAAAACTAATGAGTTAAGGCCTGATTGATAGAATAGGGCTCAAAATTGGGCCCAAGGAGTGACAAGGGCGGAAACCGACATGAAAGGCCTATTTCCTAGCAGGCTACCCGTATTGGCCCAAGCCAGGCCCAATCCCTTAAGAATTTTTAGAAAAACGTATAAGACAAGAACTAAATATGCATCACCAGACTATGAATTTAAATTTTTACACCTGCTTACAAGCAACAGTAAGATGAATATGGATCCAAAGCTACTCTTTTACAACATACTAATTCTTGCACTAACAGAATACTCTAACAGTGCTAAAAGTTATGTAATTTCAACAGTCAACTAATATTGCTAGAATTAAATGACAACATTAGCATGATGTTCAAATTAACAATATAAAAGAAACTACAAAAATCAACTACTTATTCAACCAGCTGAACAATTTATGAAAATAAACTAGTTTAGATTCTATAATATGCAGTTCCTCTTGAACTATTGTGTACTCCTCAGATCCCATAACAGACATAATAAACTGAATGAAAACAGACTAAACAAACACAGTAATTCAAAGGAACACATGTAAAAAGGAACTAAAAGTCTATGTTATATCCATTGAAATTCTTATTACAAGATACTTCAAAGTACTTTACACTTCAGCAGTCATTACAGTCCAAGAAATACCTGGAGATCAAAGCAAAATGGTGAGAAATCAGGCATTTCAGTGCAGTCAAGCTAGTAAAGAAGCAGCAGTAACCAGCCAACAAACAGCTTCAACTCAATTCATATCAAAATCAAAAATTCAGAGGAAGGATTTCAGAGTAGGTCTATTTTTTAGAAAAAGGGATCAGAAATGAAAACAGAACAGCTCAATAATGCAGAAATTTTCTGTATTTTCTAGGGGTCTGAGTCTCTGCCCAAAAATGAAGGGAAAGAGTCCTTAAATAGGTCCTTCTAAGGCAGCCCTAGCATGGTTTTCTAGTTCCCTATCTACCCCTTCTTTTCTTAGTCATTTTACCCTTTTTACCTCTTCAAAATATCTGACCCTCCCTTATCTCTTAACAAACCAGCTCCAACCTTATCCTCTAAAAGTTTCCCCATAACAAAAATTATTCCCTAACCTCAAATACCCAAAACAACCCTCGACCACTCTGTATTTGCATTCAGAAAATTCCTCCTATGTCAAATTAACCCAATACCCAAACTAAACTCATGGGCTCGTGCACTAACAGCCCAAACTGAATCTTAAACCATCAATATGAGCATTGAAGCTCAAATTGTGACCCAAGCTGAACTAAGGTCAAATCGAAAGAAAAGGAGGAAGAAGAAAAGAACCGGGTCACAGATAGAACACAAGCAATTTAACCAGAAATACATAATCATTTTTTTGAAAAATAACTCGAGACCTATTCACTCAACTGGATGAAACTGATAAATGAATAAAACAACAGACAAAAAGAGAATGGGAAAACAAAATAACTCTAATGCAATTAACAAAGATAGATTATTAATATATATTTTTTAAAACAGAACTAGGTCCAACAAAAATCCAACTGATACGGGAAGAGAAAAAAGCGACATGCAATCAAAGGGAAAAGTATGTACTTTATTTACCGGAAACAGATGAGTGACTCGATGAACGACATCGTTTGACGAAGCTTGCCGGAATCCGGTGAACTTTTGAAACGAATCGAAATTAATGCCAATCGATTATTCTTAGGGAGAACGATCGATTGTCATGAGTTTTGATTCATTATCAAACCAAAACGCTTAAACTCTGAAAAGGGAACAAAACTAGGGTTTTCGAATTTTGGCGTTAGATTTAGGGTTTGCAGAAACGGGTGGAGATTTTGGGGAAATTTGTGTTGGATTAATATTCAAGGGAATGTGGGGATTGTGAAGGAGGAATTTGGGATTGTTTGGTGGTGTTTAGGGAGTCGCTGCCGGCAGAGAATGTAGGGGGTTTAGGGGCGGCTAGGTCTAGGGTTTGAGTTCAGAGAGATAGAGAAGTGAAAAGGCTCAATAAGGTTTGGGGGATTTGGGGGGGGGGGGGGTTCTGACAATTATAAGAAAAGGGTTGATGAGTTCTCCGCCGTCCGATCTTAGGAGGTCAACGACCAAGATGGCCATTACTGAACGACGTCATTTTGGGTTTAAAAAAGGTTTGGACTGGGTTGGGTAAGGGGCTCGGACGGGTTTGGGGAGAAAAGGGATTGGGCTTTGGGTATTTAGTCAAACACCAACCCTTTTAACTCTAATTCTTTTTTCTTTTTCCAATTTTCATTTCCTATTTTAATTAATTCAAACCTAAATTAAACTCCTAAAATAATTAACTTGAAAAATAAAACTGATCATCTACTAAAATATTTATGAAAATTAATTATTCCTAAATTAAAAAAGGAAATTACTAATTTAAAACTAAAAGGCTAAAATGCAAAAGTAAACCAATTTTTGTGATTTTTAATTTTGATAAAGCAACTAATTACTAATTAACCTTAAAATTGTAAAAATGAAACCTAAATGCAATACATGGTATTTTTGGCATTTTTCATGATTTTCTTTTCAAAAAAAAACATGTACAGAAATGCAAATAATTAGCACAAATTCCCACAAAATCCTAAAAAACGGGAAAATTATTTTCTTGAATTTTATGGGAGTGATTCCTATAGGGAAAAAATCATGTGCTCACAACTGCCCCTCTTTGCTCGGAAACACGAAGAGTTTTCGTGCAAAGATAAAGTGAGCGGATACGAGTGATTTTTGCCCGCTGGAATACTCTGTGGGAAGCATTTTTGAAAGATTTGACCACACCGTGCTTCTAAGGTTGCCTACATATCCTTGGCTATAAAGGAATCAAGTCAGTGTAGTTAGAAAAGTTTCGGTAGCTGGGACTACCAGGAAGCTATGATTTCACTATTGTTGCTGCTGCTGCTGCTTGCTGAACTCCTTATTACACCAACACAAAATAAAAGAATCTAGACTAAACTATGATCTATGAATTACAGGAATCCTATCTACACATCTTCCAACTTGATCTTGCAATTTCTGCCGCTCTGTTGACTTGTACTCTCCAGGTGAGCTTCCTTTGTTGCTGACTTGAATTGTATTTTGAAGTGAATTCTCTTATTCTCCAGGTGGCGTCTGATTTCCAACACTTGAACTATACTCCCTTTGTTACCTTAAACTGTTTTCCCTTGAAACCTGTGTTGTCTTCCTTTGAAACTTAAACTGGTTTCCTTATTCTCCAGTTGGATGCTTGATTGTCAAAACTTGAACTGTGTTCCCTTGCTCTCCTGGTGGGCGCCTGATTTCCAACTTTAATTGTATTCCCTTGCTTTCCAGGTGGGCGCCTAATTACCGAAACTTTAACTGCATTCCCTTGCTCTCCAGGTGGGTGCCTGATTGCCGAAACTTTAATTGTATTCCCTTGCTCTCCAGACAGGCTTTTGATTGCCGAAACTTTAACTGTATTCCCCTGCTCTCTAGGTGGGCGCCTAATTTCCAAAACATTAACTGTATTCCCCTGCTCTCCAGGTAGGTGCCTGATTGCTGAACTTTGAAATGCTTTTCCCTGAAACTTGAGTTGTTTTCCCTTGTTCTCCAGGTGGGCGCCTGATTGCCAAAACTTCAACTGTATTTCCTTGCTTTCTAGGTGGGCGCCTGATTGCCAAAACTTGAACTATATTCCTTACTTTCCAAGTGGCCGCCTGATTGCCTAAACTTCAACTATATTCCCTTGCTCTCCAGGTGGGCGCCTGATTGCTAAAACTCTAACTGTATTCCCTTGCTATCTAGGTGGGCGCCTGATTGCTAAAACTCTAACTGTTTTCCCACGGAACTTGACCTGATTTTCCTTGTTCTCCAGGTGGGTGCCTGATTTCCAAAACTTCAACTACTTTTCCCTCGAAACTTGACTTGTTTTCCCTTGTTCTTCAGGTGGGATCCTGATTGCTGAACTTGAACCATATTCCTTTGAACATTGCTACTTTCCCTTTGTTCTCCAGGTGGGTGCCTGATTACCAACATTTGCACAGCTTTTCCCTCAAAACTTGACTTGTTTTCCATTGAAGCTTGAACCATTTTCCCTTTTCTCCAGGTGGGTGCCTGATTGCTGAACTTGAACTGTCCTCCTTTGAACATTGCTCTTTTCCTTTGTTCTCCAGGTGGGGCCTGATTACCAACATTTGAATTGTATTCCTTTCCTCTGAAACTTGAATTATCTTCCCTTGTTTTCCAGGCGAGCGCCTGATTGCCAATACTCGAACCATCTTCTCTTGCTACTTGGAACTGTTTTCCCTAGAAACTTTCACCATTTTCCCTTGCTCTCCAGGTGGACGCCTTATTGCTGAACTTGCACTATTTTCCTTTAAAACTTGACATGCTTTCCTTCGAAACTTGAACTGTCTTCTCTTGTTACTTGAAACGGTTTTCTCTTGTTCTCTAGGTGGGTGCCTGATTACAACAAAACAGACAAAATAAAAGAAATTTTCTTCCCCAGTTTGATATTGGGAACATTTGTGAGTGTTAACCGATTCTTGTTATCAAAATAAGCATTAAGCTAAATTCCTTTATCCTGAAAATTTCAAACCAAGTCTCATCTTAAAAGTGAAAAACTTAAATGCTAAATTATACTTCCCAAAAGTAGAACTCTCGTCAGACCTTGTCATTTGCGAGGGTCTCAAAACTTACTAACTCTCGTCATCCAGGAGGGTACTGGAAACTTACTGCCGAGCATGTCTGGCACCTGCTTTCCTCATGGAGGGTTTCTCCGGAACAAATGAAATTTTCTGCCCCTGTTTCAATCAAAGAAAAATTGTGAGTTTAAACATGGTGGTTGGTCTGTGGCCTTGACTTTGAGGGCAATTGCTCCTTTACTTCCCATGATAACTTCTATTTCAACTCAAAAGAACTTGCTCGTTTATTGACTGACCACTTTCTCTGTCACCCTTATCACGGAAAATACCTCTGATCCGTTTAAACCCAATATCATTCATCTGCTGCATTGTGCTCATGCATTGATATATACTAAACCTTTGTGTTTCACGTGAACCCCAAAGCACATCAATTGCCACTCACTTAGTGCGCATGCTGTTCTTTCCTGACTTAAACCACTGGCCTTGGTCTTGAGGTCTATTGCTCATTCACTTGCCATGATAACTTTGATTTCCACTTAGAAGACATTGCTTGTTATTGGTTAACCACTTTCTCCGTCAACCTTATCACAGAAAATACCTTTGATCCGTTCAACCAACATCCTTTATCTGTTGCATTGTTCAGGAATTGACATATACCAAACCTTTGTATTTCACATGAATCCCAAAGAAAGTTGATTGTTACCAACTCAGTGCATTTTCTGCTCTTTCTTGACTTATACCACTTTGATGTGCTAGTCAGATCCCGCTTTGTGCAATTGGAAAGCTGGTGGCAAATTTTGAAGTCATTTCTCACTTGTTTTGTCCAAACAGACCCAGGAAGAGGAAGTAAACAAGACAAAAGGAACAGAGTAAAGGACAAAGGAAATAGATGATTCCTAACAAGAAAACTACAAAGTAGAAACTTATCAGATGTGGATACCAACTCTAATAAACATGACCTGCACCTTTGGATTAAGTGGCCTAATCTGTCAAGCAAGTCTAATGTCCAACCCTTGTTTTATGGACAAACAGTGAAACTGGCTTCAATGCTCCGATTATCCAATCTGATTCACGATCCTTATTCAACTTGTAGTGCCCGAAGGGTTTTCACCATCAAGCCTCTCTCATTTTTTCTTTCTCTTAACTTGCCATCGCCTTATGGTGCCTGTGAAAGTTTTCACCAACAAGACTCTCTCATTTTGTTCTTTTCTTCTTATTCTCCTCTGATTCTGCAAATGACAAGGCATTAACCATGGTAAAAACAACATATACTCTTGGCATGTCTAAACTCGGCACTCTCAAAGATTATCTGGGAGGTCTTTTTGGACTGAAATGTGGCTTTTGGACACAGTTGGAAAGGAAGGATATCATAAAAGCTCAAAATAACTAAGACAACGGGGTTAATTTATTTACAACTTTTGGAATCCATTCTAAAAATTTTGCCCAATTTCTAAAACAATGGAATTTGATTCTCTTTTTTCTGTTTTTCTTTTTGATTGAGTTACTAAGAAAGAACGCCCCACTTTCGACTTCGTGGGATTATAAAATATTTTATTTGGTATGACCGAACCGTAAGGCTGCCTACATATCTTGTGGTGACAAGAATCAGGTCAAACATAGTTCATATGACTACTTTTTGTTACTATTTTCCTTTTTCTTTTTCTTTTTTTTCTTTTTTTCTTCTTCTTTTTTCTTTATCTCTATATTTCTCTTCTTTTTTTTTTGAATTTTCCTTTTGGAATGATCTTTCTAAAATAAACCTATGGGGACGTGAACTTTTTATATTTTTTTTTTGTATAACTCTAACTTGATTCCAAAAGAGGGAAGGTCAAAGAAATCAGTACAGGCTCAAAAGGGTATCGAATGGTATAAGTGCTTGGATAGCTGAAAGAAGGCCTCCCAACCCCTAAAAATGTCAAGTACAACACATGCAACTTGAAATGAAAAAGGAAGAGCACACACAACATTTCTTTTACAGCTTCGACGTTGATATCACTGATATGCTTTTTACTTTTTTAGTGCCTTGTTAAGTACAAAACTCTCATTGGGTGATTTCTTCACGATGGATACCCTCCGTCTGTTTGGAGAAAACTCCCTTGACTTTATCTTGTAAATTGAGGTGTACTTGAACTCAAAACTGCTCGCTTCAAATTGTCTGGGATGCACTCTCCTTTAACGAATCCTTATCATCCTATTAACTTCCCAAATTATCTGCCCCAGTTTCACACTGTTCGGGCTTCAAATGATCTCAAAATGTCCAAATCTGTACTTCATGACCTCAAGTGTCCCTATCATCTTCAAAATTATTTCATTGTTTCATGATTAAACCAATTTTTTAAGACCAGGCCTAGAATTATGCGTTCATGTCATGTCACTAGAGCCAGCATGAAAAGAACTATAAAAGGAAAAGAGAACTAAACAAAAATGACTAGAAATAACAGAAAACAAAAAATTGCATTAGACAGACGGTGAAAGGGTTTGAACAACAAAACAAGCAAAATAAACTGGGGTACAACTTTGGAACAAACCTAGATAACACTAAATGAGTTACTACAACTAAAGGAACTAGGAAAAATAAAAGGATAAGAGGGTTTGAGTCACAAGAAAATATCCGGATTACAACCCTGAAATAATACGGACAACAGAAATGACAACAAAATAAACCACCAAGACTCCTCCCCGACTAGCCAAGAGATGGAGCGTCTTTCTAATTATCAAGCACGACATCTTAGCCACTGCGTTCCACATCAATATCACCAAGACCATTACCAATTTCAACATCATTAACATTCACCAAGTGGCTCATTGGCTCCTTTGACCAAACCTTCGTTATTGCAAACCATCCCAACAATCTGTGCGTTCTCATGTACCTGCGGAGGATTATGTGTGACACTTGGGGTATTACTGCCTTGGACCACAATTATTCCTTCTTGAATCATTCTTTCTATTTCCTTTTTCAAAGCACGACAATCTTCAATGTTATGCCCTTGGACATTAGAGTGGTACATGCACCGTAGGATCAAATGCTTTTGCATATGGGTCCGGAGTATAGCCGAGGAGCGGCTCAATCAGGCCAGAATGTTTTAACTTTCCAAACAGGCTTGTATAGGATTCCTCAATTGGCGTGAAACTATTTCTTTGCCTTTGTTTCCCTCCATGCCCCAATTTACTAGGGTTGTTAGATGCTCGAAAATGTTGTGAAGGCAAAAGTGCATTATGCGGTGCTAGCGTTCGCCATAAGGAATGAACCAGTGGTTGGACAGATGACCGAACTTTGTTCGGAGGATAATACTGGGCGTGAATTATGTGGAGCTCAGGGATGTTCATGGGGTCGGTATTGAGGCTGAAAGAATTTAGCAGGAATGTCCACTGGATCCTGTCGTTGGCGGGGCTCAACAACATCTTTTCTATCAATGGGAGGACTGTCCCGAGCAACTTGTTCGTTCCATCTGAACCAAAATTCCCTAAAACTTTCCTTGGGTTTCTTTTCCATCTGAGATAGGGAGGAACGGTCTGGGACAATGTTTATATTGTACTGAAAGTGTCGCACAAAATCTTGAGTCATGTCACCCTATGTATGCCACTTTTCAACATCTTGACGAGTATGCCATTCCAAAGCTGCCCCAATCAGGCTCTCACTGAAATATGCCATCATCAACTCATCTTTCCTTCCAACATTTCTCATCCCACTGCAATAATCCCTCAGATGGGCTATTGGATCTCCACACCTATCATACAAATTAAACTTTGGTATCTTAAACCTTTTCAGCTTTCTGGATATCTCATCTTGCTCCACTGTCTTAGCAGGCTTTGCAGTCTCACCGGGAGGCTCAAAATGAGGAGTGTAATAGTATGGACCCGAGACTTTGAAAATGGGTTCTGGAGCATAGTGTTGTGCATCGGGGATTTTGAGCACAGTCTCGCTAGAGTATCGAGGAAAGGTATCAGGTGAATGAGCTACAAAAACATGAATGGTCAAATGAGCGAGATATGAGGTGGTTCTGTGGGGTGGAGTGTGAAGAGGTTATGGGGAGATATCCTAGACTCGTGACAGTGGCGGAGTGGTGACAAGGCTTTTAGTGTAGCCTGTGGAAACTAATGGTGGAGGACGCCCACTAATCCATCCTTGGTATATTTCGGCCATCTATCCTTTCAACCTTAAGACCTCTTCTTTCAACTCAGATTCTGATTCAACAATTACCTTAGACGGATCAATAACCCTTGTGTCCAAGTCTTTGCTAGCCATGGCTACCTTGCTCTTTGACCTTATGTTGTATAGACGAGTTACTTAAAAACCACAAACTAACCACCCTTCTGCTATGAAGATAACAAAAGAAACAAAATAGGGACACCCTGTTAGCATTAGGGCATTTAACAACTAAACATATCACATTGCGTGCAATGCACCTAGTAGCAATTAACGGTTCTAGAATGACTTTTAGGGTCACAAGGTCACTTGGCATCATCCCAATTTTGTTCTTTTCAATCTTCTCTTTTCTTTCTTTTCTAGCACTTCTTGGCTTGCTCATTTTCCTTCCTTTTCTTTTTTTTTTCTTCTAATTATCACTCTTTTTTTCTCCTCTCATTTCTCATATCCCATAATTCATCTCCTTTTTTTTCCTCTCTTTTTTCTTTTTCTTTTCTTTTTTTTCTTTTAATAATAAAAAAAATAATTCGATCGAACCCTATGTAGGTTGCCTACATATCATGACGCCTCATGAATCAGATTTTTGCGTAGTTGGGGAAGATCGGGAATAAAGAAAACAAACTAACGTTCTCTTCTTTTTTTCTTTTTATTTTCTTTTTTTTGTTACCTTAATGACTACTTTGACGAGAAAAGGGAAATAAAAGAAACAAATCACTTTTTTTGTTTTCTAGACATAATGTTCTATAACATATTCTAAACTCAAGCTTAACGAACTTTTTTTTCCTTTTTCTTTTTGAAACAAATACTCTATTAAGGAAAAATCCTAGAAGAGAAAAATATTTTTTTGACTTTTTTTAGGAAGAAAATCTAAAAAATTAACCAAAGGAAAACATTTTGAATGTTAATTTGATATCCCTGAAGAAAGATTGCGAAACGAGAAATGAACAAGATAAAAAAAAATTTGAATTTCACTTTTTGATAACCTAAGGAAGAAACTCTGAAGATAACACAAGATAAGATATATTCTTTTTTTCTTCTATGTACAATATCCTAAAGTTTTAGTGAAAAATAAAAAGATTTTTTTTTCATTTTTTTGTTAATCCCAAAGAAGAACCTCAAAAGAAAATCTTTTTAGATTTTTGAAATTAATACCTTAAAGAAATCCTTTTAAAAAGGTATTAAAAGAAAATTATTATTTTTTTGAATTTTTAGTCCTAATATACTAAAGGAAAAAAATAATTTTTATTTTAAGTTCTAGATATTAATTACCTAAAGGAAAAACCACCTCAAATGATTTTTTTTTAATTCGTAGAATTAGTATTCTAAAGAAGACTTCTAATGGAAATATAAAAAGGCAAAATCTCTTTTTTGGATTTTTGATTTATAATACACCTTTTCAAATGCAAAATAGAAAGTACAATAATAATAAAAAAAAACTCGACATTACTATACAAAACTAGATGGTAAAAGGCGACATAAAATGAAAAACAAACTCAAAACATAAAAAAAGAAAAGAAAATCTTCTTTTAATTCACTCCTAAATGAGCGATCCTGACTAGATGGTCCTGGGGCTCTGTCATGTTCAAACTCCGGTAAGTAAATCCACACTTGTATGAGAAAATTAAGACCAAATAAGTTAAAGACCTAGAACGCTATGTGAGACAATAACCCTTCCTATTGGACACATGCAAGACATGATTGTGACTATTTTTCTAAAAACTAACCTATGTGGCTAAAGGTGGCTAAAAATACAAGATTTGACTAAGACCCTGCAAAGCCAAGAACCTAAGATTCACTAGAAAGACCGGACCCTATGTGGGTTGCCTACGTATCACGCCCCAAAAGACGAGAATCGGGTATGCGTAGTTCGGGCAGATTGGATATGGGCGAGAATAAAAAAACAACTAATTTAGAGAAACAAATATATTTTTGTCTTTTTTTTTGAAAAATGATGAAACATGTAAACTCTTTTTGGATTTTCTTTTCTCTTTTTTTTGGATTTTTTTATTTTCGAAAAATAATGAAAAAGTGCAAAATCTTTTTTTGAATTTTTCAAGTTTTTCTTTTCTTTTGTTTTTTATTTTTCTTAACAAAATGTGACTAAAAACATAACTGAGCCCTACTTGCTTTATTTTTCACACTTCACCCTCTCTTTTTTCTTTTTTTTTCATTTACCCTCAACTATCATTGGTCCGCCAAATGACCCTTTTACCCTTGAAGAAGTGCAACATATAGCACATAGGATGCATCAAGATGGTTTTTTATTTTGGGTACACTTGTCCTAGACGGACCCAACCCCTGTGTTGAGTCCCCAAAGTCAAATGCATGTGATGCAAGCAAACGTTCCTACTAGGGATCCGGCATGAGGCTGTATTTTTCTAGGTTTTAAAACTTGGGGTTGTGTTCTAGACCTGGCTTACACGAGCAGACAACTCGAGCCGAAGAGGGAGCAACGTACCGGGAGCACTGAAGTCTACCCGGCCTTGTTGCTGGCCACGCCTCGTTCTATTTGGTATAACTTCTACAAAAAAAGCGGGCCACGCGAATGTATGCACCATTTTCAGAAGACTTAGAGGGGCGGCGTAAGAAGACAGTTATATATAATTCAAATAATATTAAGGCGGTAAACATATAGCATTTAGCACAAAGGTTCACAAAATATAGTAATATTAACAATAAATAAAGCCAAGTAAAAATCATATTAACAAGCTCGAATTCCTGAACCCTGAACCAGAGATTCTGGGTTCTTATCCCCAGCAGAGTCGCTAGAGCTGTCACACCTCCTTTTTACTGCCCTTGGTGGGGTATACGAGAGTTTTTTTGCAATTTAAGTGACAATCGAAACGAGATTATTTATTTAAAATTAGAATCGCCACTTAGGATAATTTATGGTGTCCCAAGTCACTGGTTCAAAATCCCGAATCGAGGAAAGAATGACTCTGTTTATAGTCTGCGAACACAGAAATCCGGGTAAGGAATTCTGTTAACCCGGGAGAAGGTGTTAGGCATTCCCGAGTTCCGTGGTTCTAGCATGGTCGCTTTGATCATACTTGGCTTAATCAAATTGTCTAATTACTCATTTTTAGAGCCTATATGTATTTGCCTTTTTTAATTAAGAAATTATCTTGAAACGGGTCACGCATACATGTACCCATTTGTTTGGCGCGTCAAAAATCATGTCACGCGAACGTGTCCACAATTAATAACGCTTTATTATTATTAAGAAAGTTTGGCCGATGTTGCGCGAACGCATACTCCTATTTTGTTTTTAGGATCGTAATTATGTCACGCGAACGTGTCCACAACCAAGATAGTATTTTAAACGTGCATAAAGTAAACTACGAACATTTGTCAATTTTTTATATCTAAATTTATACGAGGGCCATGTATGATTAAATGGTAGATGGCACACCTCGGACTATATGATCTAAAATTAATTAGTGGCCTATTGAAACAAATTTATTATTCAGAAAAGTTTGATCAAAGTTGCGCGAACGCATACTCCGAATTGGTTTTTAGAATTGTAACCATGTCGCGAACGTGTACACAATTACAATTGTATTTTAAACGTGCCTAAAAGCTTTTCTATGGATATGAATTGTAAAACTAGTTATGATATTTATGAGGGCCATGGATGATTTAATTAAATGACACACCTCAATCTATTGGTAGTAGACAATACTTAATTAAAAAACAAGGGTCCAAGATGCTTGGGTTTACTATGGATTAAGGTTCAAATTACCCTTACTAATTACAAGCCCATGTTGGATAAAACCAGGTATTTTAATCACTTGAAAGGATTTGGGCCAGCGATAGGCCCAATATCATTTGAGGATTTTCGGAAAAGGGCACAAGAAGAGGTAGGGCGTGATGCCAAGCCCAGAATTAAACGAGAATGGCCACACAGTACTTAAAGATAATCCCTTTTACTATATCAATTACAAAACTAATGAGTTAAAGTCTGGTGGATATAATAGGGCTCAAAATTGGGCCCAAGGAGTGACAAGGGCAGAAACAAGCATGAAAGGCCTATTTCCTAGCAGGCTGCCCGTATTGACCCAAGCCAGGCCCAATCCCTTAAGAATTTTTAGAAACAATCATCAGACAAGAACTAAATATGCATCACCACACTATGAATTTAAATTTTTACACCTGCTTACAAGCAATAGTAAAATGAATATGGATCCAAAGCTACTCTTTTACAACATACTAATTCTTGCACTAACAGAATACTCTAACAGTGCTAAAAACTATTTAATTTTAACAGTCAACTAACATTGCTAGAATTAAATGACTAAGCTATAGAGTTCAAACAACCAACATTAACATGATGTTCAAATTAACAATATAAAAGAAACTATAGAAACCAACTACTGATTCAACCAGCTGAACAATTTATGAAAATAAACTAGTCTAGATTCTAAAATATGCAGTTCCCCTTGAACTATTGTGTACTCCACAGATCCCATAACAGCCATAATAAACTGAAAGAAAACAAACTAAACAAACACGATAATTTAAAGGAACACATGTAAAAAGGAACTAAAAGTCTATGTTATATCCATTGAAATTCTTGTTACAAAATACTTCAAAGCACTTTACACTTCAGCAGTCATTACAGTCTAAGAAATACGTGGAGATCAAAGCAAAATGGTGAGAAATCAGGCAATTCAGTGCAGTCAAGCAAGTAAAGAAGCAGCACTAACCAGCCAACAAATAGCTTCAACTCAATTCATATCGAAATCAGAAATTCAGATGAAGGATTTCAGAGTAGGTCTATTTTTTAGAAAAAGGGATCAGAAATGAAAACAGAACAGCTCAATAATGCAGAAATTTTGTGTATTTTCTAGGGGTCTGAGTCTCTGCCCAAAAATGAAGGGAAAGAGTCCTTAAATAGGCCCTTCTAAGGTAGCCCTAGCCTAGTTTTCTAGTTCCCTTTCTACCCCTCCTTTTCTTAGTCATTTACCCTTTTTACCCCTTCAAAATATCTGACCCTCCCTTATCTCTTAACAAACCAGCTCCAACCTTATCCTCTAGATGTTTTCCCATAACAGAAATTATTCCCTAACCTCAAATACCCAAAACAGCCCTCGACCACTCTGTATTTGCATTCAGAAAATCCCCCTGGGTCAAATTATCCCAAGACCCAAACCAAACCCATGGGCTCGTGTACTAACAGCTCAAACTGAATCTCAAACCATCAATATAAGCATTGAAACTTAAATTGTGACCCAAGCTGAACTAAGGTCAAATCGAAAGAAAAGGAGGAATAATAAAAGAATCGGGTCACAAATAGAACACAAGCAATTTAACCAAAAATACTTAATCATTTTTTGGGCTGAGATCTATAGACTCAACTGTATGAAACTGATAAATGAATAAAACAACAGACAAAAAGAGAATGGGAAAACAAAATAACTTTAATGCAATTAACAAAGATAGACTATTAATATATATTTTTTAAAACGGAACTAGGTCAAACAAAAATCCAACTGATACGGGAAGAGAAGAAATGGACATGCAATCAAAAGGAAAACTATGTATTGTATTTACCGGAAACAGATGAGTGACTCGATGAACGACATCGTTTGATGAAGCTTGCCGAAATCCGATGAGCTTTTGAAACGAATCAAAATTAATGCCAATCGATTATTCTTAGGGAGAATGATCGATTGGCCTGAGTTTTGATTCATTATCAAACCAAAATGCTTAAACTCTGAAAAGGGAACAAAACTAGGGTTTTCAAATTTTGGCATCAGATTTGGGGTTTGGAGAAACGGGTGGGGATTTTGGGGAAATTTGTGTTGGATTAATATTCAAGGGAGTGTGGGGATTATGGAGGAGGAATTTAGGGTTGTTTGGTGGCGTTTAAGGAGTCGCCGCCGACAGAGAAGGTGAGGGGTTTGGGGGTGGCTAGGTGTAGGGTTTGAGTTCAGAGAGATAGAGAAGTGAAAAGGCTCGGTGAGGTTTGGGGTATTAGGGAGTGAGGGTTCCGACAATTATAAGAAAAGGGTTGATGAGTTCTCAGCCATCCGATCAAAGAAGATCAACGGCCGAGATGGCCGTTACTGAACGACGTCGTTTTGGGTTTAAAAAAGGTTTGGACCGAGTTGGGCAGGGGACTCAGACGGGTTTGGGGAGAAAAGGGATTGGGCTTTAGGTATTTGGTCCAACACCAGCCCTTTTAACTCTAATTCTTTTTTCTTTTTCCAATTTTCTTTTCCTATTTTAATTAATTCAAACCTAAATTAAACTCGTAAAATAATTAACTTGAAAAATAAAACTGATCATCTACTAAAATATTTATGAAAATTAGTGACTCCTAAATTAAAAAAGGAAATTACTAATTTAAATCTAAAAGGCTAAAAATGCAAAAGTAAACCAATTTTTGTGATTTTTAATTTTGATAAAGCAACTAATTCACTAATTAACCTTAAAATTGTAAAAATGAAACCTAAATTCAATGCTTGGTATTTTTGGCATTTTTCATGATTTTTCTTAAAAAAACAAACATGCATAGAAATGCAAATAATTAGCACAAATTACCAGAAAATCCTAAAAAATGGGAAAATTGTTTTCTTGAATTTTATGGGAGTAATTCCTATAGAGAAAATATCACGTGCTCACAACATCAATCAGGTCTGATCATAGAACTGAATTTGGAAATACTAAGTTTGCTGAATTTTGTGATGAGCATGGTATAGATCATAATTTCTCTGCCCCTAGGACTCCTCAACAAAATGGATTAGTTGAAAGAAAGAATAGGACTCTTGAAGATATAGCTAGGACTATGCTTCTTTCTAGTAAACTGCCCCATAGCTTCTGGGCAGAGGCTGTAAACACTGCATGTTATATCATTGATAGATGCATGACTAGACCTCTTGTAGAGAAGCTCCCTATGAGTTACTTAAAGGGAGAAAATCAAATATATCTAATCTTAGGGCATTTGGATGCAAGTGCTTTGTGCACAATAATGGAAAAGACTCTCTGGGTAAGTTTGATCCCAGAAGTGATGAGGGAGTATTCTTGGGATATTCTTCACATAGTAAAGCTTATAAACTGTTCAATAAAAGAACTTTGTGTGTAAAAGAAAGTGTACATGTAGTGTTTGATGAAATTAACATTCTTTCTGAGAGACATGAACATGAAGATGAAGCTATTGGGCTGGTAAAAGATTTGATTGAAGTCTCAACTCAAGCTAAAGTGGAACCAAAAGAAGAAACAGGTGATGGAACAGGTTCTTCCTTCTAGGGCAACCTGACAGGGGGAACTGATCAAAGAGGAACTGAAACCAATCCCCTAAAGGAACCTATTCATGACCCTGTTCCTCAGCAACAGAACATGGGAGAAACATCAAGCAGAAATCAGTTGGTTGTAAAACCTCACAAGTATCAAAGTTCTCATCCCATTGAGAACATAACTACCGATCCAACCTCTGGAGGTAACACTAGATAACAATTAAAGAATCTGTGTTCTTTTGATGCTTTCCTATCTCTTATTGAACCTAAAAATGTTGTTGAGGCTTTACAGGATGCAGATTGGGTAAATGCAATGCAAGATGAACTCAATCAGTTCGAGAGAAGTCAAGTTTGGCAACTAGTTCCAAGACCCAAGGGTAGATCAGTAATTGGCATAAAATGGGTCTTCAGAAACAAGCTTGATAAAGATGGAATAGTTACAAGAAACAAGGCAAGATTGGTAGTCCAAGGTTACAACCAAGAGGAATTTATATATTATGATGAGACTTTTGCTCCAATTGCAAGACTGGATGCAATAAGACTCCTCATAGCCTTTGCAACACACATGGAATTCACTCTTCATCAGATGGATGTCAAAAGTGCCTTCCTGAATGGCTACCTAAAAGAAAAAGTGTTTGTTAAACAACCTCCAGGGTTTGAGAGCAAGGAATGTCCTGAACATGTGTACAAATTAGACAAGGCTCTCTATGGACTCAAGCAGTCTCCTAGAGCATGGTATGAACGATTATCCAAATTCATGCTTGAACATGGCTACAAAAGAGGTAAAATTGATAGTACTCTATTCTTGAGGGAAAAAGGTAAGGATCTTCTTGTGGTGAAAATATATGTTGATGACATAATTTTTGGGGCAACCACTGACAAACTAAGTAAGGATTTTGCCAAATTAATGGGGAGTGAGTTTGAAATGAGTAAGATGGGTGAGCTTAACTTTTTTTAGGCTTACAGATCAAACAAAACCCAAATGGAACCATGATCCATCAGTAGAAATATGCAAAAGAGTTGATTAAAAAGTTTAAAATGGATGAATCAAAGGAAATAGACACTCCCATTGCAACTGCCACTAAATTAGACATAGATGAACCTAGTTCATCTGTTGATCAGAAGTTGTATACGGGTATGATTGGTTCACTTCTGTATCTTACTTCCAACAGACCTGACATAGTTTTCAGTGTAGGGCTTTGTGCTCGTTTTCAGGCTAATCCAAAGGAATCTCACTTGACTGCTGTCAAGAGGATACTGAGATATTTGAAAGGCATTACTGATCTGTGTCTTTGGTAACCCAAAGGTAGTAACTTCAATATAGTAGGGTATGCTGATGCTAACTATGCAGGTTTCCTGGTGGATAGAAAGAGCACCTCAGGTATGGCTCATTTTCTTGGTTCATGTCTTGTACCATGGGCCACTAAAAAGTAGAATTTAGTGGCCTTATCCACTGTTAAGGCTGAATATGTTGTTGTTGCCTCTTGTTGTGCTCAATTGTTGTGGATCAAACAGTAGCTGATAGATTTTGGCATTGAAGTTGGTTGCATTCCTATATTTTGTGATAACACTAGTGCTATAAGTATGACAAAGAACCCTGTTCATCATAAAAGGACTAAGCATAAAGATGTTAGACACCATTTCTTAAGAGATAACTATGAGAAAGGATTGATCTCCATAGAAATATGTGCTACTGATAAACAAATTGCTGACATCTTTACTAAGGCACTGAGTAGAGAAACCTTTGAGAGGAACAAATTTGAATTAGGGATGATTAAGATCACCTAATAAGACCAGCTCAGAATGCACAATGAGAAGACAAAAAATTGAAAAAACAATTTGGCTATGAAATCTGAACATGTGTAAATATCTAGATTAATTTTTACTCAGCTTCATACTGTAATTAGTATACTCATGTGACATGTGTTAATATGACTCAATGATCTCTTACAAAATTTTCTTTATTATGGTAAATTGAGGCATGGTCAAGAGAATTCTAAATGAAGAACCTGGTTCATCAATATGGTTCATCTGAATGCTAAGGTATGTTTTCTATACTCTGCACAATTAGAAATATAAATATTTAAAATTATGAGCAAAATTCCTATAATTGTTCAACTCCTTAGAAAATTCTATCTGTTAGTTTTGAACCAGTTCTGTCAGCCTTAGAACTCTAAACCAAAAAAATTGCCTAAAATCTAGGGAAGCCTAACCGTTAATTCAAACCTGAAATTTCAGGTTGATTAGACCTCTAATTGACCACTGCTAATGCTACCGTTATACATTAAATGAGTATTTCTCTTTAAATACACATCATTACCTCCTGCCATCTTTATAATTCTAAACCGTCAAAACCCCTCTTCATTTTCACTTGCTTTCTTCTCCAAAATTCTAACTCACCAATTCTCTCAAGAAACCAACGATAATGACAAACCCACAAGACAATCCTGAAACTCCTCCACTACCCACTCCCTCTAATTCATCTACACCTCCTCCACCTAGCACATCTCCCAAACCCAGGCTGAGAAGGGTGAAAATTCTTGCTCGGAAAATAATAGCTTCTGGGGCTCTCTCAAAGAAATTAAATGAGAAATTAAAGGCAAGCCAGGTCCAAGACTCTGATTCCAACTCTGATTCTGAGTCGTGCAAATCTGCTAGTGAGGGGGGAGGACCTAGGTCTTCTGACTCTGAGAAGACTCAAGAATACCCTTCTAAGGTAAATTCTTCTTTGACTGAAAATTTAGAAACTAGGTTTGTTCTGGTTGGGCCTATCAGGGATGTGGAATTACCTGAAATATGAAGGAGTGGAGGTAAAAAAGAAATCTAAAAAAGAAAAAAAAAGAGGGTGTATGTGGTGAAGAGAGGGGAAATGGGAAAAGAGTGGTTGATCATTCACCTACTGCTAATTTGTTTGTGCCTGCTATTTGTGGGGTTGAACAAGAAAATGTAGAAGAGAGTGGCAAGAAGTCAGGGGGAAGTGGTTCTGGTAAAGCTGCTGAAGGGTTAGTTAATCTAAGCGCACAAGGAGATGAACCTGGTTCATCAACTGAAGAGACCCTAGCAGACCTTGTTGAAAAAGGTTGGGGCAAGTTAAGATCCAAAGAAAAGAATAACTCCCACACAAAAAGCCCCTAGTGCTTCTAAACCCTCTAGGAAGAGAAAGGCTTCATCCCCAACAACTACTGAAACTTCCTTGCCAAAGGGAAAAGCCACAAGAAGTAGGGCGAAATAGAGTGAGATTGATCTACAAAAGGCTCTGGCTGAGAGTAAGAAGAAAAGGATGGCTAAAGGAAAAGGGAAGGTTGCAGAGTCCTCAAAGGCTGTGAAAGTTGAGGAGATGGAACATGTCCATTAGGAGGAAGTTCCAACAGTGGAGGTTTAGACCCCCAAGCCCAAAAAGCCCAAGACTTCTTCCAAGAAGTCTTCCTCTGTGTCTGAGGCTGCTGAACCTTCATTAGCCAAGAGGATAAGGTCTATAGTGAAAAGTAAACAAGTTAGAGTTTCCGAAGATGAGGAATAGAGTGGTGAAGAAGAAGAAGATGAGTCTGATGGTGAACAAGACAAGCTTGCCATGTTTGGAAAAAGAAAAATTTTGAAGGGTAGATTACTAAAAGACCTGGTGGAACCAGGAATGATAAGACTGGTGGATGCCTTAGCTGCTCAGGGCTGGAAGGACATGGTACTTCAGATGGATGGAAGGCTAGCCAGGAATAAGATCATTGAGTTCATGGCAAATTTAGAGGTTAAGGATGGCAAGGTTAGCAGCCTGGTGAAAGGAGTTCAAGTGACCTTTGATGCAGAAAAAGTGGGAGAGATCTTTGATATACCCTCTGAAGGGTTTGATGACTATACAAGGCAAATGTGGCCTTGTCTGGAATCCCTTCCTACTGCCCTTGAAATTACCAGGAGGTTCTGTGATGCTGAAGATGTGAATGAGGCTAGGGCTATTCAGAAGAGTGGAATGAGGCCACAATACAAAGTCTTGTTTGAATTTGTCAATAAGTGCCTATTGCCCAGGCAGGAGAGAAGGAATATTGCAAATTATATAGAGCTAGTTCTGATGGAGTGCCTGGAAAGTGGGAGGCAAATTACTTGTCCTGCATTCATCATCAAGCTGCTGGACAGGGTCATCAATGGCTCCAAGGCTCATGCTACCCCCTATGGCTTTATTCTGACTACGATTCTAGATAGGTGCAATGTGCCTTTGAAAAAATGGGAAATGGGCTGCAGCAAGGATCATTTGGTATTAATACTCTGCTTGCTTGTGACTATTTAGTCAATGTCATCCCAAATGAACCTGGTTTATCCAAGAAGACTCCTATCAACAGTAAAGTCAAGGCTCTTGTTCAGGAATGTGAAGCCAAGGATGCTGAGATAGCTAGGCTCAAGGCTCGTGTGGCAGAGGTGAAATCTGAGAGGGATAATCTCAGAACTGAGTTTACCAAGGAAAAGGAGAAGAATGATGGAATTCTTCACAATATGCTGAATCTTCTCCATGCCCAAAACCAACCCTCTAGATCCTCCAAGCCTTAGGAATTCTAGCCCTTGTCTCCTGAACCTGTCTAGTACCTTCAATGACCCGGATTAGGGATTTTTCTATTTTCTTTCTCATATTTTAAATATTTTTGCTTTCTAGTTGTGGATTGTGGTAGCATCATATCTTCTATCAATGATATTTTTGCTCTTGTTCAATGTTAATCTTTCCTTGATAGTTTAAATATGTTTGCTTGATTACTGATGATTAAACCATGATTGCACTTGCAGTTGCCCCAATGGCTATGAGTACTTATTAAAATCTGGGACTCACACTTTCTATGCAACTTTTCGATGATGCCAAAATGGGGAAAAGATAATATTGTGCTTTACACATTCTGAATAAGTTATATTTATAACCTAATTAACCTGGTCCTTGGTGAATTTTCTAAACTTTGTATTGATGGTTAAGCTGAGTTATTACAGGATCCAAGTAAGTAAAAAGCACAGAGTTTGTCATCATCAAAAAGGGGGAATTTGTTGGCCCAAGAACAGGTGAATTTTTGAATATTGACAAAAGAACTCAAAAGGACCCAGACATGGACCAGGTCCATCTTGTGAAGCATAGTTATGATCAACCTATACATGTGAGATGCACGTGAAGGAGATAAAGCTAACTGATCAAGAAGCAATATCTCCTGATCTGATCGAAAAGGTTGCATATTGGATAAGGAGAGAAAGACTCCTTATATGAAGAGAATACAGTTTAGGAAGAAGATAGTGATAGAGTTTGAGATCACCTTAAACTCTTCTACGATAGAAGAGTAGCATTTGAATCCCAGTCAATCTCTATTACCAACCCATTAAATATCAGTATTGTTCTTTTTTACAAAAAATGCACATAAGCAGAAGTTAAACTTAAATTGAGAGCAAAAGAGCAAGGCGATTTTGCAAGCAATTTATGTGTGATTTGAGTGTGCAATCCTGTAGCTACTTGAACAACATAGAAGAACCAGTTCCAAGTGTCTATCTTTTATTCTAGTTCAATTGTAGTAGGTGATTTTATATTGTACCTTTCATCTTTCATAAAAGCAATTGTATTAGGTACCTAGAGTGTTCAAGTTAGAGTTAACTTGAAGTTGTTGCAACAGTTGAGACTGTGTGCCACAACGGGATTAGAGTTAATCCTTACGTTTACAAAAAGTTTTGTAAATGTTGTTTTGGCTCAGTGATTTTAGTGGAAGTTTGGGAAAATCCTACTGAGTAATAGGTCGTGATTTTTTCATCTTTTGAGTCAGGTGTCTTCCACGTAAAATCTCTATGTTACTTTATTTTCTTTACCTATTATTCTGCAAACAATAGTCGTTGGAACGCATAGAAGAACCATGTCCTTCTATAGATCAGTTAAGTGAAAATTGGGTACCACAGAAATCACCCCCCTCCCCTTGTGTGGTATTGACGTTTAAAACATCAGAGTTGTTGTCAGCTATACTGTTGAGTTCTATTATGTTAGTCACATGGTTTAATTTGAAGTTTTATTATTATTTCTGCTATTTTTCTATGCATGTTAGGCTTACCTAGTCTTAAAGAATAGGGAAATTGAGGTCGTGACAAGTTGGTATCAGAGCTCTAGGTTCATAGGTGTTACGAGTCATAAGCAAGTTTAATAGAGTCTTGTGGATCGGTACGGAGATGTATGTACTTATCTTCGAGAGGCTGTGGAACTGTTTGGAAAATTGCACTTCTTTGATTCCTTATTATGCGAATTGGTTGACTTCGAAATCTGAATCTTTGAATTTCTATTCTCTCATAGATGGTGAGGATATGCACTAGATTCGACGATTAGACACCTGCGCCCCCTGCTAGAGCCATGAGAGGTCGGGTTAGAGGCCAAGGAGGGGCACGTGGTGGAGGTAGAGCACCTGGATGAGTAGTTACTGAGGATCCATTAGTAGCTCCATTTGGGGGAAAGGCACCCTAGGTGCCTGTTGTCACCCCTGAACTTCAGGAGACCCTAGCACATTTCTTGAGCATGTTTGGTACTTTAGGCCAGGCGGGGTTGATTCTACTTGCACCAGCCACATCTTAGGCTGGGGGGAGGAGCTCACACTCCTGCGGCCCTTACTCCAGTGCAGCGGGTCCATATTGATCACGTCCCGTAGGTTATACCACCGCAGCTTGTTTTCCCGATTCAGTCCGAGGTTAAGGAAGTGGAATATGAGGAGGAGGAGCTTAGACTTGAGAGGTTAAAGAAGTATCATCCTCCTACTTAAAGCGGCCTAGCTACAGAGGATGCCCAGTGTTTTCTAGAGAAGTGTCACCATATTCTATGTACCATGGGTATTGGAGACGAGCATAGTGGCTTTTACTATATACCAGCTGTCAAGAGCAGCGTATCAGTGGTGGTGGGCTTACGAGGAGGGTGGACAAGCCAATGCAACTTTACTTATTTGGGCTCAGGTTTTAGAGATGCTCTTGAGAAAGTTTGTTCCCCAGACCCTTCGGGATTTATGGGGCACGGTGTTTGAGTTACTGCGCTAGGGTACTATGACAATGTCAGAGTATGCCATAAGATTTAGTGAGTTTTCCATACATGCACCTAGCTTGGTTTCTACAGTTAGAGAGCGAGTCCATCAAATCATCGAAGGGCTCAACTTTAAAATTAGATTTAGCATAGCTCGAGATTTAGAGAAAGATACCCCGTATCAGCAGGTCGTAGAGATTGCGTGGAGGTTGGAGAGTATGTGGGGCCTTGAGAGAGAGGATAGGGAGGCCAACAGGCCTCAATGTTCTGTAGGATATAGTGGTACCTGTGCCCCAGTTGCAGCCCGTCATGGTAGAGGCTATGTGAGCATTCCATTTCATTTAGCACTTCAAGCTTATAGTGGTGCTCCGGCTATTTTGAGGTCCCATGTTGCCCATTTTGCTAAGCCATTATCTAGTGCACCTCCTGCACACGGTGCCTTCAATGGTTAGTCTAGCCGGCCAGGCCAGAGCTAGTTTCAGCATACATGCTAATCGAGAGCTTACTTTGAGTTTTGTGATAGCCAACATATGGTGAGGGACTACCCCGGGCTTAGGATAGATGCACCTCCAATGACTACTCAGGCTCCACGAATTCCACCTGGTCCATAGACTTCACAAGCCATGATTGCTGCTCTAGTTGCCTCTCTACCCGCACAGCCAGCTAGGGGTAGGAATTAGGAGGGTAGAGGTCGCCCTAGAGAGGGAGGCCAGGCCTAATTTTATGCTTTTCTGGGTGCGACAAAGGCAGTCGCTTCAAACGCAGTCATTATAGGTATGACTCCGGTTTGCCATAAAGATGCATCAGTATTATTTGATCCGGGATCCACTTATTCATATGTGTCATCTTACTTTGCTCCATATTTGGATATATCTCGTGATTCTTTGAGTTCTCCTATTTATGTGTCCACGTCTGTGGGAGATTCTATTGTTGTGGACCGTGTGTATCGGTCGTGCTTAGTTGTTATTTGTAGTTTTGAGACTAGAGTTTGATCTACTGCTACTCAATATGGTAGACTTTGATGTGATTTTGTGCATGGACTGGTTTTCGCCCTATCACACTATTCTAGATTGTCATATCAAGATTGTGGCATTAGCTAAGCCAGGTTTGCCATGGTTAGAATGGAGGGGTACATTGAATTATATTCCTAGAAGGGTTGTGTCCTTCATTAAGGATCAACGGATGGTTGAGAAGGGGCGTGACGCATATCTAGCCTTTGTGAGAGATGTTAGTGCTGATACTCCTACCGTTGAGTCAGTTTCGGTAGTGAGAGATTTCCCAAATATATTTCCAGTAGATCTTCCAAGCATTTCCGCCTGATAGGGATATCGATTTTGATATTGACTTATTGCCGGGCACTCAGCCCATTTCTATTTCACCACATCGTATGGAACCATCAGAGTTGAAGAAGCTGAAGGAGCAGCTGCAAGAGTTGCTTGATAAAGGTTTCATGCAGCCTAGTGTTTTGTCGCGGGGTGCTCCGATTCTATTTGTGAAGAAGAAGGATGGTTCTATGTGTATGTCTATTGATTATCGGTAGTTGAGAAAGGTTAGAGTGAAGAACAAGTGCCCATTACCGCGCATTGATGACTTATTTGACCAGTTTCTGGGTGCTAGAGTGTTCTCAAAGATTGATTTGAGGTCAGGGTATCACTGGCTGAAGATTCGGGATCTGGATATTCTGAAAAGTTCTTTTAGGACTCGGTATGATCACTATGAGTTCTTGGTGATGTGTTTTGGGATAACCAAGGCCCCAGCATATTTATCCACATGATGAAGAGTTGATAGCTTATATGAGTCCACTAAACTATAGACACCTGATCCTATATGAGTTTCTGCTGAGAATCCTTATGAAGCAGTAAGTAAAAGAGACACGAGATTTTTTCATGAAAAAATCCCACTCAAGGGGACAAAAAACCACAACCTACACTTGTAGGCTTTCAACTTCACTAACTTGTAATCTCACTATTGCAAGCCACTTTGTAATGACTCTATTACAAAGCCTTCAACTTAACTAACTTGTGATACTCTTACCACAAGCCACTTTGTTACTCTCTAGTTACAAAGACTTTAACTTATGACTAACTCTAGTCACAACACAAACTTAGAGGGTTTGTGATTTTTGGGTTTCCTAAACCACAACTTCTAAAAAAGCAATATAGGAGTTACAATGAAGAACAAATAATAAGATTACAACTCAATTACGGATATACATAGACTCATTGTGAAACAGATCTTTAGTGGAGTTGTCTTTTTGTTCTTGACACACTTGTGACTTCAATGCTAGATGAACACTTTTGCTGCTTGAGAGAATATCACCAAATGCTCAAGTAAAAATCTTGTGCCTCCTAAACTCGGGTGCGCATTTATGTGACCCAAATCCAAATCGTGCATTTATGTGACGTGGTTCAAGACGTATTTTAAATGACGTTGCAATCTTCCTTAAAAATGATCAAAAGCGGTTAATTAGTTAAAATTGTATCATAGGCTAAAACATGTACTAAAATCAGATAATAGGCTAATTATAATAGTTGAGCGACCGTGCTAGAACCACGGAATCCGGGAATGCCTAATACCTTTTCCCGGGTTAACAGAATTCCTTACCCGGATTTCTGTGTCCACAGACTGTAATATAGATTCAATCTTTTCCTCGATTCGGGATTTGAACCGGTGACTTGGGACACCATAAAATTATCCCAAGTGGCGACTCTAAATTTTTTTTAATAAAATAATCCCGTTTCGATTGTCACTTTAAGTTGGAAAAAACTCTCTTATATACTCCCTTCCGGGGGTGTGAGGAAAAAGGAGGTGTTACAGCTCTGGCGACTCTGCTAGGGATCGAACCCAGAATCTCTGGTTCAGGGTTCAAGAATTCGAGCTTAGATGAATTGTTACATTTGGTTTTATCTGTTATCTGATTTTATTACATGTTTGAGCCTAATGTGCTAAATGTTGCTTTTTACCATTTGATATTATCTGAACTGTATATATAAATTGCTACGAAACCCCTCTCTTCTCTCTCCCGAGGAGTGCACGCTGGTCGTGACTTCTTTCTGTTAGTGTCATATACCAAATAGAACGAGGTTCGGACAAGTTGCAAAACTGGATGATCTTTTGGTTATAGGTACGCAGCCCCTTCCCCCCCCCCCGGCTCAAGTTGTCCGCTCGGGTAAGCCAGGTCTAGAACAAATAAACCCAGGTTTTTTAAAATCTAGTATAACAATATCGCATGTCGGATCCCTAGTAGGAATGCTGATCTGCATCATGTGCATTTGACTTTGGAGACTCAACACAGGGGTTGAGTCTGTCTAGTACAGGTGTACTCGAAATGAAAAGACCATCCTGATGCATCCTAATGTGCTACATGTTACAATCTTCAAGGGTTAAAGGGTCATTTGGCGGACCAATGATAATTGAGGGCAAATGAAAAAAGGGGAAAAAAGAGGGTGAAGTGTGAAAATAAAGCAAGTAGTGCCTAGTTATGTTTTTTGTTACATTTTATTAAGAAAAAGAAAAAAAGAGCATGGAAACTTCAAAAAGATTTTGCACTTTTTATTTGTTTTCAAGAATCAAAAAATCAAAAAAAAAGGGAAAAAGAAAATCCAAAACGATTTACATGTTTCATCATTTTTCGAAAAAGGACATAAAATGTGTTTTCTATAAGTCAGATGTTTTTTTAAATTCTCGCCCGTATCCAATCTGCCCGAACTACACTTACCTGATTCTCGTCTTTCAGGGCGTGATACGTAGGCAACCCACATAGGGTCCGATTTTTCTAGTGAGTTTAGGTTCTTGGCTTCGCGGGGTCTTAGCCAGATCTTGTATTTTTAGCCATTTTTAGCCACATAAGTTAATTTTAGAAAAATAGTCGCAACCATGTCTTGCATGTGTCTAGTAGGGAATGTTATTGTCTCACATAGTGTTGGTTTAAGTTTTCTTGTACAGGTGTGGATTTACTTACTGGAGTTTGGGCATGACAGATACCCCAAGATCACTGCATTCAGAAGTTGCTCGAGGAGTCATTTTATATTTTTGAGTCAATTATTCATATTTTACTTTCTAGTCACGTATAGTAGTATTCGATCTTTTAGGTGATGTTAGAGTTTGTAATAGTCTAGTTAAGTTTGCCTAGTCTTTTGTTATTGTATTCCTTATTTGGTATTTGGAAATGTGTTACAAGTCAAAAAAAAATCAAAAAAAGAAAAGAAAATAAATTTTGCGTTTTTATATTTTCGTTATAAGTTTTCTTTAGAATACTAATTCTATAAATGAAAAAAAAATCATTTGAGGTTGTTTTTCCTTTAGGTAATTAATATCAAAATAAAATTTGTTTTATATTTCCTTTAGTATATCAGGACTAAAAATTCAAAGAAAAAAGAATTTTCTGTAAGGTATTAATATCAAAAATCCAAAATGATTTTCTTTTGAGATTCTTCTTTGAGGAATTAATGGAAAAATGAAAAAATTTCTTTTTTATTTTACAAGAACTTTAGGACATTGTACATAGAAGAAATAACATACCTTATCTTCTGTTTATTTTTAAAATTTCTCCTTTAGGTAATTAAAAATTGAAATCCAAAAACAGTTTTAATCTTTTTCATTTCTCATTACGAAGTTTTTCTTCAGGGATACAACAACAACAACAATAACAACAACAACCCAGTATAATCCCACAAGTGGGGTCTGGGGAGGGTAATATGTACGCAGACCTTACCCCTACCCCGAAGGGTAGAGAGGTTGTTTCCAGGAGACCCTCGGCTCAAAAAAGCAATAGGAGCCAATATATTAGTACCATAAAAATGCATAATAAAATAACAGCAATATAAGAGATATGAAATACAGAATACGAAATACGAAATAGATGGCTGATATAGTAAAACTAGCAGGTAAAGCCCTGCATCAATAGACGACCAATGCCATTCTTAGTCTAACTCCTAACTGGCTAGTCTCACTCTATTGTGCTGTAGAAATATTCACAAGTTTCCCCTAACCTACAACCTTAATGCTCAACCTCCATAATTCCCTGTCAAGGGCCATGTCCTCAGTAATCCTAAGTTGCGCCATGTCCTGTCTGATCACCTCTCCCCAATACTTCTTAGGTCGCCCTCTACCTCTCCGCGTGCCCACTACAGCCAGTCGCTCAGACCTCCTCACCGGTGCATCAGTGCTCCTCCTCTGAATGTGCCCGAACCATCTGAGTCTTACTTCCCGCATCTTGTCCTCCATGTGGGCCACGCCCACATTCTCTCGAATATCTTCATTCTTAATCTTATCCATCCTTGTATGCCCGCACATCCACCTCAACATCCTCATCTCTGCTACTTTTTTTGCTGGATGTGTGAGTTCTTTACCGGCCAACATTCAGTTCCATATAACATGGCAGGCCTAACCACTGCTCTATAAAACTTACCTTTTAGTAACGGTGGCACTTTCTTGTCACACAAGACTCCCGACGCTAACCTCCACTTCATCCACCCCACCCCTATACGGTGTGTGACATCCTCGTCAATCTCCCCGATCCCCTAAATAACCGATCCAAGGTACTTGAAACTACCCCTCTTGGGAATGACTTGAGAGTCAAGCCTCACTTCAACTCCCGCTTCCGTCGGCTCAACTCCAAATTTGCACTCGAGGTATTCCGTCTTCGTCCTGCTCAACTTGAAACCTTTAGACTCAAGAGCATGTCTCCAAATCTCTAGCCTCTCGTTGACGCCGCCTCGTGTCTCATCAATTAAGTGAAAATTCAGAAAAAAGGAGTCAAAAATATATCTTTCTTTTCTAGGATTTTTCCTCAATAGAGTATTTGTTTCCAAAAAGAAAAGAAAAGAAAAATCCGTTAAGCTTGAGTTTAGAATAGGTTATAGAACATTAAGTCTAGAAAATTCAAAAAAAATTTGCTTCTTTATTTCTCTTTTCTCATCGGGTTAGTCATTAAGGTAAAAAAAAAGGAGAATGTTAGTTTGTTTCCTTTATTCCTGATTTTCCAGAACTATGCAAAAGATCTAATTCATGCGGGGTCATGATATGTAGGCAACCTACATAGGGTTCGATTGAATCATTTTTTTATTAAAAGAAAAAAATAAGGAAAAAAAAAGAAAAGAAAAAAAGAGGTGGAATTGTGGATGTGAGATATGAGAGAAAGAAAGGGTGATTATTAAAAAAAGAAATGAAGGAAAATGGGCAAGCCAGCAAATGCTAGAAAAGCAAAGAAAAGAGAGGTTGAAATGAACAAATTAGGATGATGCCAACTGACCTTTGTACCCTAGAAGTCATTTTAGAACCGATAACTGTGGCTAGGTGCATTGCACATAAAGTGAGATTATCTTATGTTAAATGCTCTAACGCTAACGTGATGGCTTCATTTTGTTATATTCATAGCAGAAGGGTGGTTGGTTTGTGGTTTTAAAGTGGTAACTCTTCTCTACAACATAAAGTCAAAGGCAATGGCAGACAACAACAGAACTGAGTTGGTTGATACCGGCGCTCGAAAGCAGTTGGTTGAACAGGACAATGGGTTGGTTGAAGAGGTAAAGATGTTAAAACAACACATGGCTGACATGTATCAGGCTTAGATGACTGGGAAGGTGTCACCCCCACTAACCACCTAGCTTCCTGGATACTGTCCTTACCCAAACTCCGGACACGATGCCAGATGATCCTCCATACTCTCCAGATCCACCCGCTTATCTCCAAGTTCATGATGCCCAATATCACCCCTCAGAGGTTGCCCACAAGGTTCCCTACTCATACAAACAGGGCCCAAGGTATGAGCCTCATGTTGAAAATAAAAGGTTCACAGGAAGAAAAGGGAAAGATGGGGCACCCAGGAGGCTGAAAAGCATAGAACAGTCCTTAAAGAACAAGCAAGGAATGGGAGACCAGGGAAGCATGGCTTACAAAAAACTGTCTATGTCCCCTGATGTTTGCCTGCTCGCGGGGTTTAAAGTGCCAAAATTTACCTTGTATGATGGGTGTGGGGATCCAGTAGCCCACTTGAAGGTTTATTGTAGTGAAATGAGAGGTGTTGGAGAGAAAGATGACTTGATGTTGGTAAGTGGCCTACATAGGGTGACATGGCTCAAGATTTTGTTCAATACTTTCAATATAAATCAGGCGTTACCCCAGACCGCTCCTCCATATCTAGGATGGGAAAGAAACCAGAGGAAAGCTTGAGAGAGTTTGGGCTCAGATGGAGGGAGCAGGTTTCTCGAGTCAATACCCCGATTGGTGAAGAAGAAATGGTTGAGATTTTTCTACAAGCCAGGGGCCCACCTACTTCAGTCATTTGATCCCGGCCCTGGGGAAGCCCTTAAATGATGTGTTAAAAATGGGGGAGCAAGTAGAAGAGGGAATCAAGTCAGGCAAAACCATGAGTTGTTCGAAAAATATTCAGAACATCCCAGTAAGCTTGGGTGGAAGAAAGAGAAATAGAGAAGATGATCCAATAGGCTTTCCCGATCAACACTTCCAGCCTCGACATCATCCCCGTAGATATCCTTATGCACCAGATGATCCTCCCCAATGCCACTTCTCTCCAAAGAACTCCCAAAGTCGTACATCACTCTCCAAGTACCCAACTCCACAAAATGCCTATCTACCCCCACGAGCCTACCGAAAGCCCCCTGGATCATGTTTCCGGCCCAACCAAGCCTTTAAGAATGAGAGGTTATGGAAGAATAAGACCTTCACTCCATTGGGAGAGTCATATTCCAGTCTGTTCCAGAGGCTACGAAAATTGGACATGTTGAAGCCGACCCAGATAAAAATGCCAGACCCTCTTCCAAAGAAGTTTGATTTTTCTCAAAGGTGCATATATTGCTCGGATGCCCTAGGGCATGACATAGAGAAGTGTTGGAAGCTGAAGAATGCGATTCGGAAGCTTATTGATGCAGGCGACATTGTCGTGCAAAATCCAGATGCAGCAGACACTAGCCAAAGTGCATCACCTGTGCATAATGAGACGCATATGGTGGGTATGGTTTATTTTGAAAAGGAATGTGAGAATTCATCTGGGAGACTCGGAGGTCCACGTGCTAGTAAGCTTTCAGCGCTATCAGGGGTTGATCTTAAGAACGAGCTGGCAAAAGGAAGCCAAAAGCAATTTGTTAAGAACAATGTGATGAAGACTTGTGGAGGTCCTAGTATTGCTGATGCAGAATTCAATGGCTAAGATACCGTGCTTGGTAATTGGAAAGATGCTCCATTTCTTGGTCAGTCGGAGAGGAGCTTTTGGTGGTTTAGTTTGTTGTCTTTTCTGTTGTCCAGGCTATTGCAGGGTTGTAATCCAGATATCGTCTTGTGACTCAAATCCTTCTATCCTTTATTTCGTCTAGTTCCTTTAGTCGTATTATCTCACTTAAGTGTTTTCTAGGTTTGTTCTAGGTTTGTAACCCCAGTTTAGTTTGTCTGTTTTGTTGTCCAAACCCTTTCACCATATATCTAATGCAATTTTCTGTTTTCTGTTATTTCTAGTCATTTTGTTTAGTTCTCTTTTCCTTTTATAGTCCTTTTCTTGTTGACTTTAGTGACATGACATGCACGCATAATTCTCAGCCTGGTTGTAAAAGTCAGTTTAGTCACGAAGCAATGAAATAATGTTGAAGATGTAGGGACATTGGAGGAAAATAAGTGAAGGCATTTTGAGATCACTTCAAGCCCGAATTGTGTGAAACTGGGGCAGGTAGAACATAAAAAATACACTATTGGAATGCGTCATGCTGCATCGGGTGAAGATAATGGCAAGTTTGCCCCAAATTTGTAGGGGGTCGTTCGTGGTAATGAGAGTGAGGGTGTTGTCCAATGGGGCTTGATAATTAATAGATATAGAAGGCGAATGCGTGGATATGATTATCAAGTCTAGTGCAATCAAAAGATGTTACAAATGTTTTCCTTGGTTTATTTAAATTGTGTAGTTTGCACTTGGAATGTTTTGGAGATTGGAATGACAAAGGCATTTTGTTCTGTTATCTAAACACTTTATCATTTGTTACCCCTTTGAGCCTTATTTATTTTCTTTCATACCCCTCTTTCGGAATCAGTAGCAAAGATCAGAAACGCAAGCGTGAAAGATGAGTAAAGGAAAAAGAGAAAAGAAAAAGAATGAAAAGAGAGAGAAGAAAAAGAAGAAAGAGAAAAGAAAAAGAAAAAAAGAAAAAAAAGAGAAGAAAAACAACAACAAAAAGAAAAAGAAGGAAAGAAGAGAAAACAAAAAGAAAAGAAAAATCACAGCAAACAAAGTAAATCCTATAACATGAACTACGTTCGACCTGATTCCTTTTAAGGATACGTAGGCAGCCTCACGGTTTGGTCCCATCAAAATAAAAATCCAAAAGTCCCCAAGCAAGAAACTGGGGCAGAAGTTGTGGTTGTTGTATGAAATCTGATTCTGAAAGTTGTAATTTTGAACCCATGTGAATTGTTTTGAGCCTTTGATATCCTTTCTTTTTAACCCTATCCAAAAGCCCACGTTACGGTCCAAAGAAAGACTTTCCGATCAGTATTCGAGAGATGCCAAGTCAAGCAAGGAGAGGTAATTCATATCAGGGGCAACACTCTGGTCCAAGTAGAAAAATAATAAAAACGAGAGAGTCTTGTTGGTGAAAACCCTCACGGGTATCGTAAGGCGATGAAAGCTGAGAGAAATCAAAAATGAGAGAGTCTTATTGGTGAAAACCTTCACGGGCACCTTGAGGCGATGGTAAGTTGATAAAAAGAACAAAATAAGAGAGACTTGATGGTGAAAACCCTTCGGGCACTACAAGTCGAAGAAGGATTGTGAATCAGATTGGATAATCGGAGCCTTGAAGCCCAGTTTCACGGTTTAAAGGTACAACAAAAGTTGAACATCAGTCTTGCTCAACAGAATAGGCCACAGGTGCATGTCATGGTCATTATAGTTGGTATCCACGTCTGATAGGTTTCTACTTTGTAGTTTTCTTGTTAGGAATCATCTCTTTCCTTTGTCATTTACTCTATTCCTTTTGTCTTATTTACTTCCTCTTCCTGAGTCTGTTTGATCAAAATAAGTGAGAAATGACTTCAAAATTTGCCACCAGCTTTCCAATTGCACAAAACGGGATCTTGCCAGCACATCAAAGTGGTATAAGTTAGGAAAGAACAACATGCACACTGAGTTGGTAACAGTCAATATGCTTTGGGATACATGTGAAATACAAAGGTTTGGTATATATCAATTCATGAACAATGCAACAGATGGAGGGTGTAGGGTGAACGGATCAAAGGTATTTTCTGTGATAAGATTGACAAAGAAAGTGGTTAACCAGTGACAAGCAAGGTCTTCCAAGCAGAAATCAAAGTTATCATGGCAAGTGAAGGAGCAATAGACCTCAAGGCCAAGGCAGTGGTTTAAGTCGAGAAAGAACAGCATACGCACTAAGTGGGTGACAATTGACGTGCTTTAGGGTTCATGTGAGACAAAAAGGTTTGGTAAATGTCAGTTCATGAGCAATGCAACAAATAGAGGATATTGGGTCTGAACGGAGAATAGGTCTTTTTTGTGATAAGGATGACAGAGAAAGTGGTTAGCAAGGTCTTCGAGTGGAAGTCAAAGTTATCATGGGAAGTGGAAGAGCAATCATCCTCAAAGTCAAGGCCACAAACCAACCACCACATTTTAAACTGACAAGATATTTCTTTGATTGAAACAGGGGTAGAAATTTTCGTTTGTTTCGAAGAAACCCTCCGTAAGGGGGAAAATCAAGCACCAGACAGGTTTGACTTGTGATTCTCAAGACCCTCCTGGATAATGGGATTTAGTTTTAAATTTTCAGGACACTTCTGGATAATGGGATTTAGTTTTTAAATTCTCATGACCCTCCTGGATAATGGGATTTAATTTAAAATTTTCAGGACCCTCCTGGATAATGGGATTTAATTTTAAAAGTTCTCAGGACCCTCCTGGATAATGAGATTTAATTTAAATTTTTCAGGACCCTCTTGGATAATGAGATTTAATTTAAAATTCTCAGGACCCTCCTGGATAATGGGATTTAGTTTTTAAGTTTTCAAGACCCTCCTGGATAATGAGATTTAATTTTAAATTCTCAGTACCCTCCTGGATAATAGGCTTTAGTTTTTAAGTTTTCAGGACCCTCCTGGATAATGGGATTTAATTTAGAATTTTCAAGACCCTCCTGGATAATGGATTTAATTTTAAAAGTTCTCAGGACCACCTGGATAATGGGATTTATTTTTAAGTTTTCAAGACCCTCCTGGATAATGGGATTTAGTTTTTAAATTCTCAGGACCCTCCTGGATAATGAGATTTAATTTAAAATTCTCACGACCCTCTTGGATAATGGGATTTAGTTTTTAAGTTTTCAGGACCCTCCTGGATAATGGGATTTAATTTAAAATTTTCAGGACCCTCCTGGATAATGGGATTTAATTTTAAAAGTTCTCAGGACCCTCTTGGATAATGGGATCTAGTTAGATTTCAAAACCCTCCTGGATAATGGGCTTTAGTTTTTAAGTTTTCAGGACCCTCCTGGATAATGGGATTTAATTTAAAATTCTCAGGACCCTCCTGAATAATGGGATTTAATTTTAAAAGTTCTCAGGACCCTCCTGGATAATGGGATTTAGTTTTTATATTTTCAGGACCCTCCTGGATAATGAGATTTAGTTTTTAAAATTCTCAGGATCCTCTTGGATAATGGTATTTAGTTTTTAAGTTCTCAAGATCCTCCTGGATAATGGGATTTAATTTAAAATTCTCAAGACCCTCCTGGACAATGGGATTTAGTTTTTAAGTTTTCAGGACCCTCCTGGATAATGGGATTTAGTTTTTAAATTCTCAGGACCCTCCTGGATAATGGGATTTAGTTTTTAAATTCTCAGGACCCTCCTGGATAATGGGATTTAATTTAAAATTTTCAGGACCCTCCTGGATAATGAGATTTAATTTTAAAAGTTCTCAGGACCCTCCTGGATAATGAGATTAAGTTTTTAAGTTTTCAGGATCCTCCCGGATAATGGAATTTATTTTTAAATTTTCAGGACCCTCCTGGATAATAGGATTTAATTTTAAAATTTCAGGGCCCTCCTGGATAATGGGATTTAATCTTAAAAATTCTCAGGGCCCTCCTGGACAATGAGACTTAGTTAAAATTCAAAACGTTCATGAGTAACAAGATCTAGCTAGACTCTACTTGAGGAAATATAAGTTGGCTTTGAAGTTTTCATGCTTAGGATAAGATTCAATTTGAAATTTTCAAGACCCTCCTGAATAATGGGACTTAGTTTAATACCTCCCTTAGATGCTAAGATTTAGCATAAGTCTCGCCGTTAGGAAGTTGAATTTAGCTCTGAAATTTTCACCCTTAGGATGAGATTTAATTTTTTGTTGTTAGGACCCTCCTGGATAATGGGATGTACTTTAAGAATTTTTTTTAGATAACAAGATATAGCAGGAATAACACCTTTAGAAGATATAATTCAGATTTCAAAACCATCATTTAACTAGGAGTTTTCAAGACCTTCCTGGATAATAGAATTTAACTTTCAAATTTATGGAGATATTTGGTAACATGATTCAATTAGCACTCACTGATGTGCCCAGCACCAAACCGGGGCAGAAGTTTTCTTTGTTTGTCTTTGTCTATTTTGTGGAAATCAAGCGCCCACCTGGAGAACAAGGGAATACATTTTCAAGTTTCAGGAATCAGGCGCCCACCTGAAGGCGCCCACCTGGAGAACAAGGGAATACATTTTCAAGTTTCAGGAATCAGGCGCCCACCTGAAGAACAAGGGAATATATTTCAAGTTCCGCAATCAGGCGCCCACCTAGAAAACAAGGGAATACATTTCAAGTTCAGTAATCAGGCGCCCACCTGGAAAATAAGGGAGTACATTTCAAATTCAGCAATCAGGCGCTTACCTGGAGAACAAGGGAATACATTTCAAGTTCAGCAATCAGGCGCCCACCTGGAGAGCAAGGGAATACATTTCAAGTTCAGTAATCAGGCGCCCACTTGGAGAACAAGGGAATACATTTCAAGTTTAGTAATCAGACGCTCACCTGGAGAACAAGGGAATACATTTCAAGTTCAGCAATCAGGCGCCCACCTGGAGAACAAGGGAATACATTTTTGAGTTCAGCAATCAGGCACCCACCTGAAGAACAAGGGAATACATTTCAAGTTCAGCAATCAGGCGCCCACCTGGATAACAAGGGAATACATTTTCAAAGTTCAGCAATCAGGCGCCCACCTGAAGAACAAGGGAATATATTTTAAGTTCAGCAATCAGGCGCCCACCTAGAGAACAAGGGAATACGTTTCAATTTCAGCAATCAGGCGCCCACCTGGAGAACAAGGGAATACATTTTTGAGTTCAGCAATCAGGCGCCCACCTGGAGAACAAAGGAATACATTTTCGAGTTCAGCAATCAGGCGCCCACCTGGAGAACAAAGGAATACATTTCAAGTTCAACAATCAGGCACCCACCTGGAGAACAAGGGAATACATTTCAAGTTCATCAATCAGGCGCCCACCTGGAGAACAAGGGAATACATTTCTAGTTTAGCAATCAGGCGCTTACCTGGAGAACAAGGGAATACATTTTCAAGTTCAGTAATCAGGCGCCCACCTGGAGAACAAGGGAATACATTTCAAGTTCAGCAATCTGGCACCCACCTGGAGAACAAGGGAATACATTTTCAAGTTCAGTAATCAGGCGCCCACCTGGAGAACAAGGGAATACATTTTCAAGTTCAGCAATCAGGCGCCCACCTGGAAAACAAGGGAATACATTTCAAGTTTCAGTAATCAGGTGACCACATGGAGAACAAGGGAAGACAGTTCAAGTGTGAAGGGAAAGTAGTTCCGAAGGAAGACAGTTCAAGATTTGGCAATCAGGCACCCACCTGGAAAACAAGGGAATTCACTTTAGAATGCAATTCAAGTCAGCAACAAAAAAAACTCGCGGTAGGAATGCGAGTCAACAGTCCGAGATGATCAACGGAAGTTAGTCACAATCCAGAATAATAAAAAAAAAAGGAAAGGCAAGAAGTGAATCCAAATGCAGAAGTTGATGAAGGATGTGAGTTGCTCAAGACATGACCGAGGTCACAAGCACTGTATGCCTGGTCTTGATCCGAAAAGCTGAAGAAGGATGAACTAGCACCTAGAACTAGCAAGAATCAAGGTTCAAATCTAAAGTCTGCATGAAGAACCACTCAAGACTCAAAATCAAGCTTCAGAAGACTTATAGATAGGAATCTTGTAACTCGTAGTTGATAGGCTTAGCTAGTCTTTTTCATGTTTTGATTTTTGATGAAACATCAGGACCGCAGACCGGAACCTCGGCAGAATGGCACCTCGACCAGCTCTCCACCTCGGCATACTCCGTCATCTCACTCATCTCTAAACTACATGTGGCCTGATTCCTTTATAGCCAAGGATATGTAGGCAGCTCAGATACCAGGGCTCGGTCATATTACCCTCTCTCTTAGTTTTAGTCTCTCCAAATAAGGGTCGGGTCAAAAAACCTGTCTAGTCGTTCTTTGACTGAAAATACTTCGTATTTTCAGTCAAAGAGGGGCAGCTGTAGACATGTGATTTTTGACCCTCTCCAAGATTTTATATATTTTAGCGTGTAAATATTTAGTTTAGGCCTAATATAGCTATTTCAACTCATTTTGACTCTCTTACCTAATTTTATTACAAGAAAAATGAAAATTACAAAAATAATTCTCCTTTTTTAGTCGCTTTTAGTTTATATATCTTTTATAAATTTAAATAAAAATATACAAAAATAGTAACTTGTTTTTATTTTTATATAATTTTGAAAACAGCAAAAATAGTTTCATGTCTTAATATAGTTTAGTTTAATCATAAAAATAATTTTATATTTTTATATTATAATTGTATATAAGTTTAGAAGGAGGAATTAGTGTCGGATTGGTTTATCCCGTCTTTATGAATTTTGTGGTTTTTTATCTAGTCTTTGACCCAATTTCAAAGCCCAATAACACAAAACCCATACCCTAAACCTAAAACCTTTCCTATATAGCTACCCCTACACTCTATACCTAGGGGAACGCCTACAATGAGCTGAAGAAAAAAAAAACAACGCCTAAGGGGAGAGCTACAACCGCAATAGACACGACCCCCAGGAACTTCACCTTCCTCGTCGCACCCCACCTCCAAACACCAACAGAGCTCACCTCAAAAATAATAGAGAGCAGCGGCGCATCTCCCCTGGATTTTCCTCCATTTTTCCCTTCTTCTTCTACAATCACAATAATCAAACCCCTCCCCCCCCCCCCACATTAGAAGACAAAAGAATCAGAAGCTCACTCACGTGCCTTCACTAATTCAGAAGTAAGAATCCGAAATTCAAAACTAGGAAAAAGAATCGAGCTCTAGAATGAGATTTTGGGAACTTTTCTTTGGGTCTTAAAGCTTTCGAAGGTCCAATTGGTCTGGGTTCCCATCGTTTTCTGTTGTTTGATTGCTGGATTTCTGCTAAGCTTCGGTCTTGGTTCGTGAGTGCCGAACAAGTTTGTTGCCATGACTGCTGTAGAGATTTTGTACCAATGTTAACATTGAATAGATTGATGGAAGTTCTCTTCAAAGGTCCTTTCCTTTGTCTATTTGTTTCCATATATTTTTTGCTTTAGTCATTTTCTCTTAAATGATCTGTTGTTCTTGACATATTTAGTTCTTTTTGATTATTTAAGTTTGATTTAGTTTAGTCTTATATCTCTTTTGATTAACTATGGAAATTGAGTGATTGGTATTGGCTAATAAAAAGTCAATTTAGTCATGAATTGCTAGAATAATGGTTCATCTATCGATTGGGTCATGGGAATTTTGGTTGATAATGTGATGCCAACAAGATTTGGATTTTGGTATTGAATATTATTTGTTGGATTTAATGAGCCATGGGTTTAATGAACTTATTCGGCAACATTCTGATTTCCACCACTTCTTCAAGCCCATATAAAATGTGAGACATATTTTTATAGTTGTCCAATTGCTTGATTCCAAATAAATTTGGTTCCAATAAAAAACTTAGTTATAAATTTCGAACATATTAGTGCAAATTAGTGTATAATTGTGCAGCAAATGAGGATGTCAGTGTTTGCCTTTAATAACATGGAAATGGCGTAGGAATTTTGATTTGCGCCCTTTGAAAGGCGTAGGAAATGGCGTAGTATGTTTCCTGAGTTTGTTTTTGTTTCTTAGCCTCTTCTTTTTAAATCAGAATGGTATCACATTTAGCAATCTTTCCATGTTCTATTTTTTTTAATGTTTGTGTTAAAAAGCTTGAGTATGTTTTATGTTTCTGTTGGTCTTTAGTTTACATTAGTGTAAATTGGAGATGAATCAAAAAAGGTAGAAATTGAAATTCTGTGATTCGATTGGTTCGTGTGGGTTAAGCACGTTCGGACTCAAATGTTTGGTATTCCTTGTTTTATTTTTAGGCCCTTTAATTAGCTTGAGGCATGCCATATTAGCCAAACATATATTTTATGGTCCTCAAAATTAGTTCGAACATCCTTTGAAGTTAGGATCGAGGTGTGCCATAGTGCAAGATTGGATAACTCATGGCCCTTAGATAATTAATATGAACTCTTTTAAAGTTGAGGTGTGCCATTAGTTGAATTTTTCATGGCCCTCGCAAACTTGAAAGTGGGTAGTTGCTTTAGGCGCGCGTATTTTAATAATATTACCCTCCTAAACTGGGGTGCGCATTTATGTGACCCAAATCCAAATCTCAACAACGTTGGATAAAATGTGTCGGGGACCGCGGGTGCATTTATGTGACGTGGTTCAAGACGTATTTTAAATGACGTTGCAATCTTCCTTAAAAATGATCAAAAGCGGTTAATTAGTTAAAATTGTATCATAGACTAAAACATGTACGAAAATCAGATAATAGGCTAATTATAACAGTTGAGCGACCGTGCTAGAACCACGGAACCCGGGAATGCCTAATACCTTCTCCCGGGTTAACAGAATTCCTTACCTGAATTTTTGTGTTCGCAGACTGTAATACAGAGTCAATCTTTTCCTCGATCGGGATTTGAACCGGTGACTTGGGACACCATAAAATTATCCCAAGTGGCGACTCTGAATTTTTTTAATAAAATAATCCCGTTTCGATTGTCACTTTAAGTTGGAAAAAACTCACTTATATACTCCCTTCCGGGGGTATGAGGAAAAAGGAGGTGTGACAATCCTCATAGACCTCTAACACCTGAGAGGTGACCCTTTTCGAGTGTTCTTTGGTGGGATCAGAGGAATGAGGAGAAATGAGGTTCTCAACATATGGAAAGGAGACAGAGTTTGATAGAAAAGGAAAACAATAGGAAATGAGGAGGAAATAAGTGTGGGTGCAGTAGTATTGGAGGGAGTGGAAGAGTGAATTTCTGGAGATGACTTTAAGGATGATAGGGAAGTGGAAGCGGTGTTGATGGGGGAAAAAGGAAGCGATCGTTCGATTGCCATTATAGGAGGATTTGATAGGGAAGTTGATGAGAAAGAGATGGGGAGAGGATCATATAGATACAAAGGAGATTAAGGTTCATGACTTGCTGTGAGAGGAAAAAAAAAGTTTTATGGGAAGAAGGGCTAATGATGAGAAAAGGGAGAGAAACGAGTTCTGAACAATCCTGAAAACGGCAGTAGGTTTGTGGGAAAACGTTATCGTGCAGAGGGAATGAAGGGATTTGAAAGACAAGACATGCAGATTTTGAAAAGTTGGATGATGTGGCATTTGAATTAATTTTGTTAACCCTTTTTGAGAAAGCATGCAAAACAACACATTATTACTAACCTTTGGTACATGAACCTAATGCCTGACCAATTTTTGAAAAAGGTTTTAGCAGCTCTTCTTTCGCAATTCATAATTGCACCTTTAGCTTCCTTGATCACCATGCGTGTTTACCTGCAACGATATCGATGTGAGTTAGGCTTTGCTATAAAATACTTTAGCTCATTTTACCTGAAGGTGATTTTCATAGCCAACTAATGGAGAATCGGGTTCTCAACTTGGCTTCAATACCCCCAGCTTCACCTTGTTTCTTTCAGAGAGTTCCCTACGCAAGGCTTTGGTGAAGATATCTAGAATTTGGTCTTCTGTGTTGCAGATCTTCATACAGATCAACCTTTTCTCCACATTGTCCTTCAGACAATGATGCCTCACATTAACGTGTTTGATCCTTTTGTGTTGAACTGGATTCTTGGCCAAGTTGAGCATAACAGTGTTGTCATATAGAAGAGGCACCCAATCAGTGAATACTCTAAAATCCTCCAGTTGCTGCTTAATCCATAAGAGTTGAGCACAATAAGATACTGCAGCTACATATTCTGCTTCAGCCGTTTCAGGGACCACTGGTTTACTGCCTTGTGCACCAAAAGATGAAACATGATCATAGAAAGTGGCCATTCCAAAAGTGCTTTTCCTATCCAAAAGATAACCTGCATAGTTAGCATTAGCATACCCAATGGGATTTAAAGTTGTCACCTGAGGGGTAATACAGGACCAGGTCCTGAGTTTTCTTAAGGTATCTCAAAACTCTTTTGGCAGTCTTCAAGTAAGATCCCTTGAAATTTGATTTTGGATTCTGTTTGGAATAAAAGTACAGAAGGGTCTATGGGATTTTTTTTTTGAATTTTGATTCTTGTCTAGATTCAGAATGAAGGGGAGTAATTGTGTTATCAAGTAGGTGGGAGCTTTTGTGTTTCCAAGTGGGGACTGAAGTTTGATTAGTAGAGAACCTGAGTAAATTAAGTAGATTTCCCTGCACTCCTTGTTCTACTACTTGTGGAATATCTTACCCCGCATCTCCACTAGTTTCTTCAGCTTCAATGGTAGTAAATGAAGTACCAGGTTCCTCGTGCGATATGGAAGAGGATTGTTTACCATGAAAATGGTAATAGCAATTAAATTTGTTGATGGAATTCTAAAAATACATGATCTATTTTTATGCTAGTTTGTTAAGCAGTTGGTGCTAAACGTATGAGATTTAGAAATGAAATAAAGTTAAGGAGAGAGCTATAATCGAACCGATATGTCAATTATTCGGGGCCTCAGGCTTGTCGATTCTAGGCCTCGAGGTCGATCCCGGAGTTCGATTACGAGCTATCGAAGACAATTGCTATGTGACTAACAGTTATAATAGAATCAATGGAAGCTCTTTATAACCAATGATAGGCAATAAATGATGAACAAATATGAAGACAATAAATGAAAGCAATGATATCAAGAGAGTGCATGAGAGAGCAAAGAGAATGTTCTTCTATATTTCTTATGGAGCAACTGGAGCCACAGAGTGTTACAAAGTGTCAAGGATCCCCTTATATAGGAGGGGAAATTCCAACATAGTACAAAATACATTAATGATAAAGAAATCAGGGTGGGACAGCTGGCTAACTTCATGATGCAGGCTCAGACTAGCTTCAGACTAGCCTGACAGATTTTGCGGGCCCTGGCTGCACTCTTCAGGAACTCCCCATATCTGAGGTCGCGGCCAACATTACCCTAGGTCGGGTGCCGATGGACCTCGAGGGAGGGTACTCAGTCTGTGGTCTTGAGACTTCGAGGTGATCTTCTGAGATGCCTTATCAACGAGAAATTGGTTCCTCCAATTTCACCATATACAGATAGTCCCCGCGTTTCTTAGAGAGAAGCGACAAGAAATGATTTTGACATTCGACTCTTCGGACTTCCTGTGATGACGTCATACTGATGACACAAGCCTCCATGATTACCGAAACATTTCGTCATTTCACTTCTCTAGGATCATTAGACGTATTGCAGTTTCTCATTATCCAAGCCATAATGTCACTATCGATTGAGCTTCCAGGGATGCATTAAATATGCCTGTCATTACATTTTTCAAGGGCGATAATGGCGCCGTCGGTTACGTTGCCCCTTTCTATAAATGGGGGCCTCCTTGGATCAGCCTTTTATCCAAGTACCTATCCATTCCTCCTTTCTCGCTATCTTTATTCTTTGTTGTTCACCATGTTTAAGGCACATGGCCTCAAGATTGTATGGCGGTACTTCTATCGGGAATGCCATGGCCTGTCTCCTGGACCTTCTTTGGTCGAGCGAGATTACACTATTTTTTTTTTGTTGTTGTTGTTGCTATCGTCGTTGGCTCGGGACGACGAAGCAGAGGGCCGATTTCCTCCGACCCAAGGAAATATTTGGATTATACACCGCTGCTCAAGAGGGGGCTCAGACTATACACCGCTGCTCACCTCCCGTGATTATCCGGTTCAGCGCCTCACTCCCTTTGCTTTCCATGGAGTGAGGTTGTACTATCTACTAACTATTGCAGCCTGCACCGGGGAAATGTCTCAAGAAGTGACTTTACAATAATAGCCTGGTGAAATTCATACTAGCCAGATTTTTCACCCAGCCACTTCTTCGTTCCTTCTTGCCTTTTCCGCGTCACTTTGTTCTTCTCCATCGCTTTCCTCTTCATCGTCTCCACTATTGAAGATGCCATCCTGGGGAATCGAGATAAGACTCCCAAAGGGATTGTGCTTGGAAGATATTGTATTTGAGGATGCGTGCCTAAGGAGATGATGCCCAAAATTGTTGCTGCCGAGGACGCACCTTTGAGAATACGATAGGCTCTTAGGCTTTTACTATATGTACACCTTCTTGCTTCTTTTCTGTGTAAAGACCCCTCATGGGCTTTTGTAATCATATGTAAGGACCCCTCGTGGGCTTTTGTAATCGAATGTTTCATGAATACAAAGATATTTCTCCAATTTATCTTTGATGCTTGCTATATTCTTTTATGTCTGTGGAGACTCTGAATGCATGACTCTGTGTGTTGTTGCCAATATCAAGCCCAAGTGTGAATATTCTTTCTGGCCTTTGGTTGATTAATATGGCCTCGCATGGAACCTTTTGTGATCCATTGGATTGAACCTGGATCGAGCCGATGAGCTCGGGTCGCCGGGACCTTAACTTCGAGTAGAATGAAAGTAACGTTTTGGGTCTTGAAACAATGATTTATTGCTTAAACTCCATGGTAACCTTTGAGAAGAGATTTGATCGGAGGCCTGTGGACAGGGACTACCTTTGATCTCTCGAGGGCAGTCCCCAAAAGGAGGTTCGTTCAAATTCGGATTACTTGGAAACTCGCTTTGAGCTTAGTGTAAATAGCCTTAAGGCGCTGTAGATAGATCTTGAAAGAGGGTTTGTCCGATCTCAGACGGTACTCCGAGGCCAAGCCCATACGGGTGGAGCTTAAATGCTTATTTCCTTGGAGCCTGATTCCCTTTTGACAAAAGCCCCCAAGGTTAGGTACCACCTCGGGTCTCGTAATGATGTCATTGGTTTCCTGGAACCTAACCTTCCCTTTGATAGAGGTCCTCGAGGTCGGGTGCCACCTTGGTGCCGACGAAGGCATCATCGGCTTGTTGGAGCCTAGCCTCGTACTGATGGAGATCCACGAGGTCGGGTGCCACCTCGGGACTGACAAAGGTGTTTTTAGTCAGTTTCGAGGCAAGCAGATCGTCGCCATTTTTTCCATGAGTATATATACAGGGATGTTTTTACTTTTTGGAGATCCCACCATTTCAAGCGGTTGCCTTTCTCTTTCTGCGTCAATCCTTTCGTTATTTCAGTACTAATGTACTTGCACATATTCCTATTTTAGTTCTCCAATTTTTCCATGTTCATGACCGCTGCATCGGGGTCTGCCCAGAAGAGAGAGGAGAGCTCCACCTCCGGCATTTAGGACCAACGAGAGTATGCCTTGAAGGTTGCTTCTTTGATAGGAGAAAAACATCTTGGGTTAGTGAGAAAAGACTACGGATGGGGGAGGGGAAGGTAGTGTTATAGATACTTTCCCCGGGTGAGTGCATCACGGATTGTGCCGATGGATTCTTGACTGTGCACACATACCCTTTCACACTGGGACCTCTTGATAGGGTTGTGCTCGACTTCTGCCTAGAGTATGGGGTTACCTTGGCGCAGATCCATCCATCATTTTGGGAACAGTGTTGATGATGAGATTTTTTGTGGAGAAGGCAGGGCTTGACTTTACTCTTAGTCATCTTATCAGGCTGTACTGACCCTTCCACCATCGAGGTCCGTTGACCTTGCGATGCTGATCGACCACGCCCTTTGTTGTTGACGATGAGGAAGATAGAGATTAGGGGTGGATGAGTTGCTTCGTCCGGATGCGGACTGCTGACATTGTCCCCGTGGAGCTCATGCCATTCCCTAAGGAATGGAACTATTCTCGTAAGTGGTGCATCTCGTGCTTTCTCAGTTTTGTCTGTGAAGAAAGCCTAGTTTTGTAACCGTGCCTTCTTTTCTTTTCTCACAGCGGTTTCATGGGCGCCGGGCGACGTTCCTGATTTGCTGGATTGGGTCCAAAAGCTGGCGACCCACTCGACCTCTGATGAGCGCAAGTGGCGAGCTGTGTCCCGGGGCAAGTGGTAAACAAAACACCATAGTGAGTGATGTGTTATACTTTCCCCTCCCTTCCTTCATTTGGAGAGGCACTTTCTCTTTATGCATATTAAGCTTGCAATTGTAGGCATTGAAGAGCCTTCGATGCGAGGCTGCGCTCCTTTCGAGAGGGGGAAGTGTTTTCAACTCCCGGGCTGAAGAATGACAACAATAAGTGAGAGATGCTTTTTTCAGGGCAATGGTGCTCAAGGCAAGGCAAAACGGGACTGGGGCATCGGAGTGGAAGCATCGTCCGAACCTACCGTGTCCGCGGTTCTTGGTTCTAGAAAAAGGGTTTCTTTGTTGTTGTTACCTTTGATCGATTTTCAATGTCTTAGCCTTATACTTCTTATGTTTTGATGATCTAACAAACCTGTTATGAAGAACCAGATAGAGAAACTTGTCGCACAGGTTATACATCTCATATGAACAATTCGACAACAGGAAGGAACTAAACGATCATAGAGAGGAACATCACAGGGACCTGGTGCCCCGGTCTCTTAGGGTTCTCCGGCACAAAGAAGTCAATGATTGTACGCAATCAATATAAAGAGGAACACAACAGGGACCTACTCCCTGTAGGTACTCTGACAGAAGTACAGGTCAAGTGCACAACTGGAATATGGCAGAAGAAAGTGACCATCTGTTAACTGTTACAGAAGCGGAACACAACGAGGACCTGGTCTGTTGGTGTGTTCTGACAGAAGTACAAAGTCCACTATCCAGCTGGAATGCAACTGCCCAGTAGTGGCTGTGTAGACAGTGTAGTAGTCACTTCTCTCGGGTAAAAGGTACACCACGAGTTGACATCACTACCTATTGTGATATCTTTTGTGATAAAACAACCTGGTGCAAGAAACACTAGGATTTGTGTATTCAGTGATATTCTCTCAAGAACAAGAAGATAACTCCACTAAGGATCAGTTTCTAAACGAGTCTTATGTATACCCATAGTTGAGTTGTAATCTTGTTAATTGCTCTACATTGTAATTCCTAGTTTGCTTTGTTAGAAGTGCTGTTTTAGGAACAAATCAAATTCGTAAACTTTAGAGTTTATGTTATGACTAGGAATAGTCATAAGTTAAATCCTCTGTAACTAGAAGAGTTAGAGAGTGGCTTGTGGTGGTTGCATCACAAGGTAGTTTGAAGTCTTTGTAATCGGCAATATTGCAAAGTGGCTTGTAATAGGTAGATTACAAGTTAGTTGAGTTAAAAGCCTACAAGAGTAGGTCGTGGTTTTTTGATCCCCTTGTGTGGGATTTTTCCACGTAGAAAATCTCTTGCCTTCTTTACATTCAGTCTTTACTGCTTTCTACGTATCAGCCTCATACGGGACCAGGTACTCCATAGTTTGGTGGACTCATATAGGTTATTAATTGGTAACAGAGCAGGTTCCTCCTATTAGGCTAACACCTAGGGAGGATCCTTAAATGGCTGCTCCACTAAGCTTTGAAGAAGGACAATCAACCTATAGACCTCATAGATTCAATGGTCAATACTACGAATGGTGGAAGACTCGGATGCATGACTTCATAATGGCTGAAGATTCAGAACTGTGGGACATCTTTTGTGATGGTCCACATGTTCCCATGAAGAAACATGACCATTGGTGCCCAAAGGGAGAAGAGAGTACAATGACACTGACAAGAAAGCTGTAGAAAAGAACTATCGTGCCAAGAAAATCTTGATGTGTGGCATAGGACCTGATGATTACAACAGAGTATCAGCCTGTGATACTGCCAAAGAAATATGGGAAGCCTTACAAACTGCACACAAAGGAACAACTCAAGTCAAATAATCCAAGATCGACATGCTGACCACTAAATATGAGCCCTTCACGATGAAGGATGATGATTCCATACAAGATATGCATATCAGATTCACCTCCATCATAAATGAGCTTCACTCACTTGGAGATGTTATTCCCAGAAACAAGCTTGTAAGGAAAATTCTCAGTGTTCTACCTGGGTCTTTGGAAAGTAAGGTAAATGCCATCATGGAAGCTAAAGATCTACAGACTCTGACCATGGATGAGCTGATTGGTAATCTGAAAACATATGAGATGAAAAGAAAGAAAGACAGTGAAAGAAGAGAGCCTAAGAAGGAAAAGAACCTGGTGCTTAAGGCTGAAAGGAGTGACTCAAGTGATCAAGATAGTGACATGGCCTATCTTACGAAGAGATTTCAAAAAATGGTTCGAAGAAATGGTGGCATACCAAAGTGGGACAGTTCAAGTAAAACAAGGAACAACGATCTCTGTCACGGATGTGGAAAGCCAGGGCATTTCATCAAAGAGTGCCCACTCGCGAAACAGGAGCAGTACAAGCAAAATCCTGACAAAGCTGGAAAAAGGAACCTGGTTCTAGAGAAAAAATTTAATAAAAAAAGTGCTGCAGACAATATTGTTAAGCAGACTATTTCTGCTTGGGGAGACTCCTCAAGTGAATCTGAAAGGGAATCAATGCAGAAAATAGTTCCATGATGGCAATGGAAACTGAAGCAACAAAGTACGATTCACTGTTCGTGTTGATGGCTCAGTCAGATGATGATGATGAAGAAGATGAAGACGATAAGGTAAACTTCAGGGATGTTCAGAGAAATCTAAAATCCTTTTCCTTTAAGAAACTAAGGTCTTTATCAAATGTCCTAATTGACGCTTATTATAGTCTTGTAAATGATAAGGAGATCTTGATTGTAGAACTAGGGGAGGCCGAACAATCTAGAGATGATCTAGTGGTCTGTGTAGGGGACTTAAATGAAACCATAGCTAATCTTGAACTAGAGAAGGAGGCCCTAAATGAAAAAAATCCAGTGTGGGGAATGAGAGAGATGACGTGATGGTAGTAGTCGTTGATCTAAAAGAAATAATAGAAGGTCTTAGCAATGAGAAACACTCCTTAGAAGAAAAAATTGCCTCCACTGAGGAGGAAAGATATGACCTTCTAGTAATATGCACTGATCTAGAGGAAACCATTGAGGGACTCAGTAGAGAACATAGGAATGTAACTCTTGTGAAAGGGAAGGAAGTAGCTAGTGAGTCGCACATCTTGCTCGAAAAGGAGTTAACTGTTGTAAAAACCAGTCTTTGCAATGAACTCGAGAGAAATTAGCAGCTCCAAGCTGAGTTGGAAAAAGTAAGAAATAATCTTGAAAAATCCTTGAAATGGACCTGGTCCTCAGATGCAGTCATTGCCATGTATATCAACAATAGTGGGAACAAGTAGGGCATCGGGTTCCAAAGGGAGAAAACTCCCTACAACCCACACAGCAAGTATGTCACTGTACATGATAACTGGCTATGTACCCACTGCGGAAACAATGGGCATTTTAAAGAAATTTTCTAGGCCAGGGTTCAGTCTGCTTAGAAGAACAAAACATTTACAAATAGAGTGACTACTAGCAAAGGAATAGGTACTACTCGCAAAAAGCGGATGCTGCCTACGTGGACCAAGAAAACCCTCATTCATCCTTTTTATAGTAACAAGGGACCCAAACTAGTTCGGGTCCCTAAATCTAACCCCTGTTGTGTATGTGCAGAGAGCAATGAGAGGAAGCAGACTGCGATGGACTATGGATAGTGGATGCTTAAAGCATGCAACATCATGAATTTCTTCTCACTGAAAGCCCTGTAGGAAGGGAATGTATCCTTGAAAAGAAAATAAAGGGTACATTCTCAGTGAATGAAAAGGTAGAAAAGGTTCTTCTTGGAATTTGAGTAGAGACAAGCACTATGTGAATGACCTAAAAGGTGCTGTCATCAATCTGATAACTAGCCAAGTAGTATCAATGAACAAAGGAAGCAAGAACAGTCACTCCTGCTAATCATCAATTGGAGAATGAGATAAGTGAAATCACAACTATGAAGGGGCAGTATATGGAAATTTCTCACCTCCGAAGAAACTAACTCAGTCGGACTTGGTCCGTGATCTTCCAAACTCAAGCGTGACCTGGACATGAACTCACAAAATTGATGGAGGAGAGGGAGAAGGAATTTCGCACAATTTCTCAAACTCTAAGGATTGAATAACCAAAATAGCGTAGCAGAAAGAAAGAACGGACCTGGAAATTGTTGCATAAACTGTGCTCATCGTCTAGGGAATCTCCAAGAAACTATGGGAAAAGGAATAAACATTACTCTCTACTTGGAGAACAGGTGTCGGACCAGGTGCCTCCTAAATCAAAACTCACTAGGAACTGCCAAATTGGAAAAAATTGCCTTGTGCTTGACAACAGGAAGGGTCAGCTTGGGGAGCTCAATGCAAAAGGACGAGCTAAGGACTTCTTCTAAAGTTCAATCCACAAAACAAAGCCACAGGGTCTTCAACAAGGAAACACAAAATGGCAGGAAATGCTCATAGGGCTTCAAATTAGGAGGGTGATAGAGTGAGCAAAATGAAAGAAGACTGGCGAGAGACAACGCAACATCATCTTCCTTGTCTCACAAAGAACCTTGTACATCATTTGCCATAACTGAAGCTGAAGGAAGAAGAAAAGATGTAGCTCATGGCACTACACAACCAGCAGAACACAAAGTGTGAGGAAATCAAACTGACCTCCATATGTTTCTTCCCAACCAACCTCTATTTCAAGTTGGGATACCAAAGTGCACTTGTCATGATTCATGCATTATCTTCTGGAAGACAAGGAAGCAAGACCAAATGACCTCATCAACATCTGGAGAGAAATTGCAAACACATTGAAGGGTGAGATCCTTTTTTGAGGGTAAATATGAAGAAGGGATTGATCAGTGGAAAGGATTGCATAATAGAAGACTAAACTCCAGATATCTGTATCAAAGCCTCAAGTAGAGAATATTTTGAATAAATCAAGGCGAAGACGGGGTCACACAAATCTAAAGAAGAACCTGATTCTCCATCTATTGGCTGTGTAAGACACCTTCAGGTAAAGATAGCTAAAGTATTTTCTGACCAAGCCTAGCTCACATCAATACCGTTGTAGGTAAACACGCATGACGATCATAGAAACCAAAGGTGCAGTTATGAACTGTAAGGAGGGGAACTGCTAAAATCTTGTTCAAAAGATTGCTCTGGCATCAGGTTCTCGTATCTGAGGTTAGTAGGAATGTGCTTAATTTTTGCATGCCCTTTATAAACAAAAAAAGGCATATAAATACTTTGTAATTCAGCTACCACGTCATTCAATTTTTCAACGTCTGAGTGACATGTCTTGTCAGTTAAATCCTTCATCCCCTCTACACGGTAACACTTCCTTACAAATCTACCGTCGTTTTCAGACGTTTCAGAACTTGTTTCGCTCTCCACTCATCATTAGTTCTTCTCCCAATAAGAAACTTCCCCTCTTTCTCACGGCAAGTTATGAACCTTCATCCCCTGTGCATAGCTAGGATCCTCTCCCTATCTACTCCTTCCTCTTTCAACTCATATACTAAGTGTTCATCTAATGGCGATGGAAAAATCTTCTCATTCCCCCGCCATTACACTGTTCCCATTTCTTCATCACCCTTGAAATCATTCCTAGAGCTTCACTATTTCACGCCTTCTACCACCTTACACACTTATGGGTCCTCCTCCACTCCTACAGTCTTTCCATTTCTGATAAACCCTGTTTACCATTATTTTGAGAATCTTATGTCTAGTCAATCTTATGATCTCATCAAAGACCACACAGAAGGTCTCACTCCTCGAGTATCAGAAGCCCCTGAGGACGATCCTGACCAGTACCTTAATACCTCCATGTTAGACTCAGTGACTCTCAAGGAGTCACCAGAAAAGGAAGCAGCTCATAACATTATGGCTATATCTGCAAAGAGTCTGATGGATGAAGAAGCTTATCTCTCCTCAGAGTATCAAGATGAATACTTAACACTCCTAGGAGATGTAAGAACCACATAGTTTGGCTCATGAGATATTTTCAGAAAAGCCTTCTAATGAACCTGATTCACTCCTATGCAAACTCACTCCTGTATCTTCTGCTCATTCCAAACTCCTAGAGTCTTCCTCAAAATCACCCATCACCAGGTCACTACAGCAAGAGAATTTTAAATCCTAATTGCAGAAAAGTAAGAGAAGTGTCAAGACAAGGAAAAAGAGAAAAATGAATCCAAAAGATTTCATCAAGAGTGTGCCAGTGAATCAAATAGACAAAAATGCTTCTAGAGAACCTGGTTCTTTAGTGCAACAGTCTGTGACGATTAAGGAAAATGTTGAAGAACAGAAAGGGTCACCTGGGAAGCACAACAGCAAGTCTAAACAGAGTAAAACTAAGATAGTTGTGTCAAAGGACAAAACTGTAGAGGTAACAAGATGGAAAGGAGAGTCTGTCGAAGGAACCAGAAACCAGGAAAGGGAAACTGTTCATGAACCTGGTGCATCAAAGTCCTTAACCTGTGATGGTGTTCAGTGCTAGCAAAGATTAAGAACTCAAAACTTGTTGTGGGGCCGAGATTTTGATCCAACAATTTCGGAAATGGCTGGCATGAGACAAATTTTGGAGATTGTAGAATTTCAATAATGAGAACACCTATTTGAAGGGAGCATGCATCTGGTGTATAAAGATGCAGTGCAAACCTTCTACTCATCTCTCTTCACTGTTGAAGGGGACCACATCTACGCACTTGTAAACGGAGTGGACATTGTACTCGACACTTCAACATTAGGAAAAATCTCAAAATTCCGTGTGAAGGTGTGTCCTCGGTCAAGGATGTTTGTGGAGTAAACTTTTGAAGAGCCATCATGAAAGAGCAAGCTATTCAACAGGGGGAACAAGTCCATAAGAAAGTGTTACTTCCTGAGTATCAACTTCTCTTTGAACTGGTCAATAAAGTACTCCTACCCCGCTCTAAGAGACGGTCCATTGCCACAAAGTCAGATTTGGTCCTGATGGAAGCGCTTGATGAATTTGTACCAATCAACCTGCCAGCAATCATGGTAGATCACATGCAGAAGGTGGCAAATTTTAAGGGTGGCAATCATGGATTACCTTATGGCTTTCTCCTCAATCAAGTGTTCAGATTCTATAAGGTTCTCTTGGGAAATCCTAGAGTGGGCACACGCAAGCAAACATTTTCTAAGACTACTCTAGAAGAATGTGAATGTATAGAAAATTTGGTAGAAGCATCTCGACCATTTCTCAGCTGATAAACGCCCAAAATGTAGCCTCTGAGGAAATACGAAGGCTGAGGGCTCGAAATGCCATTCTAGAAACTCAGCTTAGCCAAGCAGCTAAGGGACCTAATTTTGTACATGAGGAGGTTGCCAAACTGAGAAAGGAAAATGAGAGACTTCGGGCTCAACTACTTGAAGAACAACTGGCCGCAAATGCTAGACTGGACCTGGTTCTCAAAACCATTGTTGTCTCTTCCTCCAAGCCTCCTCCCCTTAGTGCTCCCTAGGATTCTCCTTAGTATCTAGCTATTTTTGCACCAACTTCCTGTGGTTATTGTTTTACTTGTTTTTGTTTTGTGATGGCATGTTGAACTTAACCATTACTGCTCCTGACTTGCTCAGTCCAATGTAAACATTAATGAAACAACTCCCATTTTTCTTGCATGTACAACATTGTGTTCCTCTGGTTTCTCTTTTCTGTCATGACTGTTTGAACATATGTGGCATGAGCTAGCTGTGTTAGACTTCTTTATGCTTATTACCTGCGAGTGCTCTTTGTCATACTAGTTGGTCTTTTTAATGATACCAAAAGGGGGAAATTATATAATAGATGGGGATGGGGCTGATATTCTTGTTGGCGGCTTCTACAGCTCCATTCATTTGAGGCCTGTAGGTTGTGAAATTCTTGTGTCTGATCTTGAAAGTTTCCCACATAGCTTTCATCAAGTTGATGTTGAGGTTGGAGCCATTATCAGTAATGATTGACTCTGGAATCCCGAATCGACAAACAATGCTGATTGGTTTTCAATGTCTTAGCCTTATACTTTTTATGTTTTGATGATCTAACAAACTTGTTATGAAGAACCAGATAGAGAACCTTGTCGCACAGGTTATACATCTCATATGGACAATTCAGCAACAGGAAGGAACTAAACGATCACAGAGAGGAACATCACAGGGACCTAGTGCCCCGGTCTCTTAGGGTTCTCCGGTACAAAGAAGTCAGTGAATGTACGTAATCAACATAAAGAGGAACACAACAGGGACCTGCTCCCTGTAGGTTCTCTGACAGAAGTACAGGTCAAGTACACAGCAGGAATGTGACAGAAGAAAGTGACCATCTGGTAACTGTTACAGAAGCGGAACACAACGAGGACCTAGTCCGTTGGTGTGTTCTGGCAGAAGTACAAAGTCCACTATCCAACTGGAACGCAATTGCCCAGTAGTGGCTGTGCAGATAGTGCAACAGTCACTTCTCTCTGGGAAAAGTACACCACGAGTTGACATCACTACCTATTGTGATACCTTTTGTGATAAAACAACCTGGTGCAAGACACTCCAGGATTTGTGCATTCAGTGATATTCTCTCAAGAAGAAGAAGCATTCATCCGGCATTGAAGTCACTGGTGTGTCAAGAACAAGAAGACAACTCCACTAAGGATCGGTTTCTAAACGAGTCTTATATATATCCATAGTTGAGTTGTAATCTTGTTAATTGCTCTATATTGTAATTCCTAGTTTGCTTTCTTAGAAGTGTTGTTTTAGGAACAAATCAAATTTGTAAACTTTAGAGTTTATGTTATAACTAGGAATAGGCATAAGTTAAATCCTCTGTAACTAGGAGAGTCAGAGAGTGGCTTGTGGTGGTTGCATCACAAGTTAGTTTGAAGTCTTTGCAATTGGTAGTATTGCAAAGTGGCTTGTAATAGGTAGATTACAAGTTAGTTGAGTTAAAAGCCTATTAGAGTAGGTCGTGGTTTTTTGATCCCCCTGTGTGGGATTTTTCCACGTAGAAAATCTCTTGCCTTCTTTACTTTCAGTCTTACTGCTTCCTATGTATCAGCCTAATACGGGACCAGGTACTCCATAGTTTGGTGGACTCATATAGGTTATCAGCCTTGTTTTTCCATCGATAGTACTTCGGGAGATACTAGAAATCCGGGGTCGCAGGCACCGAGCAACCATGCTTCGATCGGGGTCGACTATTTTGGGGCTGAAAGAACTGGATTGGCAGGTGTGCACTAGGCCTTCGAGAAAGCCCAACGGCTTCACTTTGCAGCGAGTTTCGGCACAGGTTTTTCGAGCTTCGCCCCTTTGTAGGCATTCGACAAGCTTAAGTCCGGGCTGCTTCGTTTTGAGGCCAGGCTGCGGAAAGCTCGGGATGGGGAGAGATCTCTTAGGCTCCTTTGTGATGAAAAGGAAGTTGAGTTGGTATGCTTGTAGTATGGGGTGGGCCGGAGCTTGAATTACGAGACCTATCTAAAGGAGCAGGTAATTTTCTGCCCTAGGTGAGTGTGTGATAGATCTTAATTGTTCTTGCCTAATATTTTGATGATCTAACAAACTTACTGCTAAGAACAAGATAGGGAACCTGACCTACTTGGATTGCTGCAAGCGTTAACAGATTTTAGCTAAAGATGAATTGCTACAGCTTCAGGAGCTAGGAACCAAACAAGGACCTGATGCTTTTGTTGTTTCCTCATAGCAGTACAAAGTCACTTGGACACATCTGGAAATGAAGTGACCGACGACACTATTTTTGCTGCACTGCACCACACTATCAGCCCACTCATTCTCTAACCAAACAAAGTACTCACATCATTTCAAGTAATGTGATCAAGATGTACCAAATGTGCTTTATACAAAAAATCACTGAAAGGTTTCTGTTTCTCATTCAAGCCTCTTGCAAAAACAGAAAAATCATCCTCTTAATCTTGAAGAACAAGGTTTAATGTCACTACGGACCAGTTCCTAAAAAAATGATTGATTGCTGTCCTAGTTGAGTTGTAACCTTGTTATTGTACTTACTATATCTCCTAAATTGCTTACTTAAAAGCATACTGATTAGGAATCCTCTTGTAAATCCGTAAACTCGTTGAGTTTATGTTGTGACTAGATTTAGTCATAAGGAAAAGTCTTTGTAATCGTAGAGTTACAAAGTGGCTTGTGGTGATAGCATCACTAGTTAGAAAAAGCCTTTGTAACTAGGATAGTCACAAAGTGGCTTGTGGTAAAGGTACCACAAGTTAATTGAGTAAATCTTTGCAATAGGAAGTATTGTAAAGTGACTTGTAATAGGTAAGATTACAAGTTAATGAAGTTAAAAGCCTACAGGTGTAGGTCGTGGTTTTTTGATCCCCTTATGCGGGATTTTTCCACAAAAAAATCTTTGCCTCATTTACTTACTGCTTTACTAAGTGCTCTCAACAGAATGTTGTAGAGGACCAGGTACTCTACGATTTGGTGGACCCATATAAACTAACAATTGGTATCAGAGCTGGTTCCTCCTATCCGGATAACACCTAGGAAGGATCCTCATGGCGGCTCCACTAAATTTTGAAGAAGGTCAATCCATATACCACCCACCCAAGTTTGATGGAAAATGATATTGGTGGTGGAAAGCTTGAATGCACGATTTCATCATTGCTGAGGATTGTGAGCTATGAGATGTCATTTGCGATGGTCTGTTTGTTCCAGTCAAGGTACTAGATGAATTCCCATTTTCAAAAGAAAAAACTTGCAAAGAATACACTGAAGTAGACAAGAAAACGATGGAAAAGAACTTTCGTGCCAAGAAAATTCTAGTATATGGATTGGGACCTAAAGAGTACAACAAAATCTCTACATGCGACACTGCCAAGGAAATATTGGAGGCTTTTCAAACAGCTCATGAGGGAACTACACAATTAAAACAAGATAAACCTAATACTGGTGATAATTCCATGATGGCAGTTGAAGGCGAGGAGATTGGATATGACTCAACGCTTGCTTTGATGGCTCAATTAGATAATGATGAAGACAATGGCAATGAAAAGGTAAACTTCAGGGATGTTTAGAAAAATATGAAAAATCCTATTCTCCAAAAAAACTCATGTGTTTAGCTGATGTTTTAATTACTGCATTTTTTAGTCTTTCGGAGGATAGGGATTCCTTGTTCTTAGAACTAGAAGAATCTGAACATACTAGAGAAGACTTAGTGGCTGCAGTTACTGATCAAAAAAGAACCATTGAAATTCTTAGAAAAGAAAAGAATGATCTGTTGGCAAAAACTGCAGACCAAAGGGAACTAATAGTGAAGCCATTGACTAAGTCAAAACCTGAAAGCTCTGAAAGAGGAAAGGAGATAGTGAGGAATATTTTAGGCTTGAAGATGAGGTGAAGGCCTTGAGATGTAGGATGTGTGCTGAAATTGAGAAAAACAAGCTCCTCCAAGCCAATCTAGAAAAAGTGATGAATGATCTTGAAAGGTCTCTAAAGTGGACCTGGTCCTTAGAAGCTACCATAGCCTTGATCACTAATGACAGTGAAAAAAGGCGGGGAGCAGGGTTCCTAAGGGAGAAAACTCCTCACAACCCTCACAGTAAGAGCGCCACTACATCTGATAACTAGCCTCGTACCCAATGTGGGAACACTGGGCACTTTAAGGAAGCTGTCCAGACCAAGAATCAATCAGTACCGAAAGACAAAGTGGCTGCTAAAACTGTGACTACAAAATAGGGACCAGGTTCCACTCACAGAAAACGCACATTGCCTGCATGGACTAAGAGAGCTCTTATTCATCCTCTTGGTTACAACAAGGGACCCAAACTTGTTTGGGTTCCTAAAACTAACTCATAATCTCTTGTACAGGGAACAGTGAAGGGAAGTGGTCAACAATGGTTCATGGATAGTGGATGTTTGAAACACATGACTGGGAACACCACAAAATTTCTTTCACTAAAAGCCCTGCAATGAGGGAGCGTATCCTTTGGCAACGACAAAAAGGGGTACATTCTTGAAGTTGGAAAAGTTAGGAAGTCACTCACTCACTCTATTGAAAATGTATACCATGTTAATGGACTTAAGTACAGTCTCCTGAGTGGCTCTTAAATTTGTGATAAAGGAAACCAGGTGGAATTATTGTCCAAAATATGTACAGTCACTGACCTTGTGACCGGTGAAATAGTTCTGGTGGCCAAAAAGATACAAGAACATCTATGTTGCTCATTTCGAATCTTTACATAGTGGTGATCTGAGTTGTCTGAAGGCGGTTAACAATGATGCTGAACTATGGCACAAAAGACTGGGCCATGCAAGCTTTTCCCTTCTGAACAAACTAATTCAGAAGGACCTGGTCCATGGTCTGCCTATGTCACAATTCAAAACTAAAAAGTCTATGATGCCTGTGCTAGAGGAAAACATGTAAAGTCCTCCTTTAAGTCAAAAAGAGATGTGAGAACCTCAAAGCCGCTTGAGCTCCTATATATGGATCTGTGTGGACCTATGATGGTGCAAAGTATAGGAGGAAAGAGATACATTTTTGTAATCGTGGATGACTATTCCAGATTCACATGGACTCTGTTTCTCAGAACAAAAGATGAAACTATTGAAGTATTTGTGGCCTTTGTGAAGAAAATCCAGGTGAAGATGGAGTCCAGAGTTGTATGCATTAGATCAGATCATGGGACAGAATTTGACAATGTCAAGTTTGATGAATTCTGCAATGAAAATAGCATTACTCACAACTTCTCAGCTCCCAGAACTCCACAACAAAATGGAGTAGTAGAAAGAAAGAATAGAACTCTGGAAGAAATGGCAAGAACAATGCTGATTGACAGTGGACTTGCCAAGAACTTCCGGCTGAAGCTGTCAACACTGCCTGCTACTTAGTAAACAGGTGCATGATCAGATCAATTCTGAACAAGACCCCGTATGAATTACTGAATGGAAGAAAACCCAAGCTGACTTACCTAAGAACATTTGGATGCAAATGCTATGTTCTCAACAATGGAAATAATCAGCTTGGTAAGTTCGATGCCAAAAGTGACGAAGGGATATTTCTTGGCTACTCTTCTCAAAGCAAGGCTTACAAGATATATAACAAGCGGACTCAATGTGTTGAAAAAAGCGTCCATGTTATTTTTGATGAATCTCATCCATCATTTGAGAAGAGTGATGAGGAAGATCAAGATGGATAACCCTTGCTTATTCCTGGTGAAGTCATTAACATAACAAACGAAAAGGCAGATATGATGAGTCACGTGAAGGAGCCAAATGAAGATAACGTTGTCCCATCATCAACAAAACCAAGCACTTCAATTACAATCACTAAAGTTGAAGAAAGAGTGGTTGATGCAGTTCAGGGAACTCCACTGGCATCTGAGAGAAGGATAGAGGAGAATCAGCCAAACATACCTTCTTCCTCTCAAAATGAACCCAGACATCTAACTAGAGACATCAAAGTTCTCATCCTATAGACAACATAATCACTCCTCTAGATTCTGGAGTTCAAACCAGTTCAAGAGCTAGAAATTCACTTGCCTACTCAGCCTTTCTCTCCTAGATTGAACCCAAGAACATCAAAGAAGCCTTAAAAGATGCAGATTGGATTACAGCCATGCAAGACGAGCTGCATCAGTTTGAGAGAAATAGTGTGGCACATGTTACCTAGACCCCAGATAGAGCCATTATAGGAACCAGGTGGGTATTCAGAAACAAACTCAATGAACATGGAATTACCACAAGGAACAAGGCCAGGCTAGTGGTCCAAGGCTACAATCAGGAGGAAGGGATTGACTATGATGAAACATTTGCTCCAGTGGCTCGCATGGAAGCCATCAGAATTCTGATCGCCTTTGCTTCTCATATGGAATTCAGTTTGTTCCAAATGGATGTCAAAAGTGCATTTTTGAATGGACTACTTAAGGAAGAAGTCTATGTGAAGCAACCCCCGAGGTTTGAATGTCATGAGCACTCTGAATATATGTTCAAATTGGACAAAGCTATGTATGGGCTAAAGCAGGCTCCTCGAGCGTGGTATGAAAGATTGTCAAAATTCCTCTTAGAAAATGATTTTAAGAGAGGGAAAATTGACAACACTCTTTTCTTGAAGAAACGAGGAAGGAACCTGCTCATTGTTCAGGTTTATGTTGATGATATCATTTTTGGAGCAATAGCTGACTCTCTGTGTGAAGAATTCGCAAAACCTATGGGAAGCAAATTTGAAATGAGCATGATGGGGGAATTAAACTTCTTCCTGGGTCTTCAAGTAAAACAATCCCCAAAGGGTACCTCTATTTGTCAGCAAAAATACATCAGGGAACTCTTGAAGAGGTTTGGCATGGAAGCATCAAAAGTGATAGACACTCCCATTGCAACTGCCACTCGACTGAACATGCATGAAACTGGATCTCCTGTGAATCAAACAATGTATAGAGGCATCATTGGGTCTCTCCTCTATCTCATTGCTAGTCAACCTGATATTGTTTTCAGCGTAGGGCCGTGTGTGAGGTTTCAATCAAATCCCAAGGAATCTCACTTGAAGGCTGCAAAAAGAATACTGAGATATCTCAAAGGCACACAGGACTTGGTGCAATATTATCCATCAGGTGATAGTTTTAATCTGATTGGATATGTTGATGCAGACTATGCAGGTTATCTTGTGGATAGAAAAAGAACTTCTGGGATGTCTCACTTCCTAGGATCATGTTTTATCTCTTGGGGTACAAGGAAGCAAAATTCAGTGGCTCTTTCAACAGCTAAAGTTGAATATGTAGCTGCAGCATCCTGCTGTGCTCATCTTCTGTGGATCAAGCAGTTGCTGGAGGATTTTGGAGTTCTCACTGAGAGTGTGCCTCTCCTATGTAACAACACCAGTGCACTCAACATGTCAAAGAATCCATATCAACATAAAAGGACCAAACAAATTGACGTGAGGCATCATTTTCTGAGAGATAATGTGGAGAAAGGGTTGATATGCATGAAGTTCTGCAGCACAGAAGATCAAATTGCAGACATTTTCACCAAGACACTAAGTAGGGAACAGTTTGAAAGAAATAGAGTAAAGCTGGGACTAATGAAGCCAGATTAAGAACCTGATTCCTCTTTAGCCGGTTTGTATTCTTAAGAAATAATTAGTTCAAAGTGTTTTTTGGCCATGTCTAACTCACTTCAATACCGTTGTAGGTAGACACGCATGATAAGCATAGAAGCAGTAGATGCAGTACATGACTGATAAAAAAGGATTAATTCTTTTAAAAAAAAAGCGATGAAGAAAATGTTTTTCAAAAACCAGGTTCTTGTACTAAAGGTTAGTAGTTCTGTGCATCGCTTTTAATACACGTCTTAAAAAGGTACAAAATACAACTGCCATATCATCAACTTTTTAGATCCTGTTGTCACGTCCCTTCAATTCAAATGTTCCATCTCCCTCTGAAACATTACAATACTCCACGCCCAACCGCCGTTTCAGAACCGATGCCTATTCCTCTCCCTTTATAATTATTCTCTTCTTTTAAAAACCATCTCTTATGTTCTTCTTGACCGTAAGCCCTACTCTAGATTCACCCAAAAAGGGAAAGATCATCACACCTCTTCTCCAAATGGCTGAGAAAACTTCTGATTTCTCTGCTTCAGTGGTTACTACCTCTGACCCATCTATGGAACCTCTCGCTTTTATCGAGCCTTTGTCACCCGCTATCACTCCTACCGCTGCAGCCACACCTTCCCCAGTCTCCAAATCTCTTCCCAACTCAGAAACCCTTGAAACTGCTGTTCTGCTTTCCCCGTCGTCTGTTGTTCCCACCAGTCAAACCCTAAGTGGAGAACAAGGTCAAAATACTAAGTTCACAAAAGGTTCTGCCATCGCTGCCGTCGATTTCATGGTTGTGGAAGCACCGGTTGAAGAAGAAAAGACTGTGTTTATGGTATCTGCTGATGGGGTATTGCATGAAGTTATTTCCCAGAAAGATGAGTCACAAAGCGTGTGGGTAGAAGGGGCCATCATGGCTGCTGAAGGGGATGCAGTAGTATACACTATTGGGGCATCATATGAGGAACCTGATCCCTCTCCAGAGGACCCAGGTCAGGACTCTTATCCCCAGGACAGTGCTGTTTCTGCATTCGATGTTGTGCCCCTGGAAATTCAAGCACTAGAAATGCAATCTAGTGATGAAGAAGACCTGGAAAACGTGGCCCTTGATGCATTCATAAGTAAGCGAAGGGTTATCTCCACCCTTGAGTCTGAAATTAAGCGGCCTACTACCAAGCTTCAAGTCAAAGTGGTCTATGATTCTGCACTCCAAAAAGAGCAAGAAGAGTAGTAAGAAGAAAAGAAGAAAGTTGGTGAAGGATGGTGTACCTATAAGTGATGAAGCTATTCCTGTAGTGAAGGTGGAAGAAGGAACTCTTGAGGAACCTGGTTCCCTTATAAGGCGGTCCTTAAAAAAGGCTGAGTCTATTTCCATGGAGAAAGGGTCTACATCTAAGTCCAAAATGAAGGAAGTGGTGAGTGATGAGGATATACTTGTCAAGTCCAAAGGGAATGGCAAAGTCAGTGGAGAAAAGCTTAGGAAACGCAAGTCTGAAACAGTTGAAGAACCTAGTTCTGGAAAGAAAGCAAGAAGTGAGGTCTGCCTTGATTCTGAGCGCCTAAGGCATCAAAAAATTCTGCTGGGTCATACGTTTGACCCAACAATTTTGGAGATTGCTGGAATGTGCCAAATTCTGGAAATGGTGGAGTTTCAACAATGGATGCATCTATTCTACATTGATGCCCCTAAAATGTATGAGGAGGAGGTATAGAGTTTCTTCGCCAGTCTTTTTCTAGTCGATACTGACCATGTTTGTGCGTTGGTCATTGGGGTGGACATTGTTTTTGACATGAAATTGTTTGGAGAAATTTTGCAAGTTCCTACAGTTGGAGTGTTGAGTGTACAAGATGTTTGTCAGTACAACTTCAGAAATGCAGTGGTGAAAGATAATTTTAATCAGAAAGGGGACCAGATCCATAAGAAAGAACTACTTCCTGTCTACCAACTGTTGTTTGAGCTGGTTAAAAAAGTATTGTTGCCTTGAGCAGAAAGGAGGTCTTTAACTTCAAAATCTGATCTATTCCTAATGGAACAACTAGACAGTTTCAACCCTGTGAGTCTGTCTGCCATAATGATTGAACACATGTAGAAGGTGGCCAATTTCAAGGATGGTAATCACGTGCTTCCCTATGGATTCTTGCTCACTCAGGTGTTCAAATTCTTTGAGGTTCCACTGGGAACAAGCAAAGTAGGGACCTGTAAACAGACATTCTCACAGACAACCTTAGAAGAGTGCGAGTGTATTGAGAAGTATGGGGGTGTAGGAAGTACTTCAACTGTGTCTCATCTCATCAATGCCTAGAACAGTTCAGCTGAGGAAATGCGTCGATTGAAGGCCAGGAATGCTATCCTAGAAGGTCAGCAAGCCCAAGCAGTTCCTTTGTCAAATGATAAAGTGGTTCATTTGACCCAACAAAATGCTGATCTCAGGGCGCAAGTCGAGAACCTGAAGGTTGAACTGCTCAACGAGCAAAAGTCGGGAAACGCCCAAATAGACCTTGTTCTCTAGACACTTGTCGCAGCTTCCAAGCCTTTTCCTCCTAGTGCCCCCTAAGAACCCCTTCAGTGACCAGTTTTCTGGATAGTTTGTTATTTGTCTCTTTGTTGATAGTTGGTGGATGTTTTTTTGTTTTTTTTATGGTTGGGATGTACTACTACTATTGTTCCTGTGAACAAGTCCAATGTAGCCTCTTCCTTTGAAGCATATTAAAAATTATTAATATGAATCATTTTTATTATGTCTCGTACTGTCTCTGTGTTCCATTCTTTCTCATGATTGTGTGCACATGTGTGGCATGAGTTAGCTTCGCTGGACTTCTTTGTGCTGTTGTTCTTTTTAATGATGCCAAAAGGGGGAAAACACATTGGGGAAACTGGTTCTTAGACTAAGTGGGAAAAACATTGGGGAACTGGTTCTTATGCTCAATCTGGCTCTTATGCTCTATTACTCTTTAAGATAAGGCATAGTCTTAGGGGGAAAGAGTCTCAGGGGAAACTCTTTGAAACTGGTTTGGTTTTTACTACCCTAATTCCGATTTATAATTGTTGAAGTTTGTCATCATCAAAAAGGGGGAAATTGATAGATCTTAAATGTTCTTGCCTGATGTTTTGATGATCTAACAAACTTACTGCTAAGAACCAGATACGGAACCTAACCTACTTGGATTGCTGCAAGCGTTAACAGATTACAGCTAAATATGAATTGCTACAGCTTCAGGAGCTAGGAACCAAACAAGGACCTGATGCTCTTGTGGTTTCCTTATAGCAGTACAAAGTCATTTGGACACAGCTGGAAATGAAGTGACCGACGACACTGTTTCTGCTGCATTGCACCACACTGTCAGCCCACTCATTCTCTAACCAAACAAAGTACTCACATCATTTCAAGTGATGTGATCAAGATGTACCAAATGTGCTTTATACAAAAACATCACTGAAAGGTTTTTGTTTCTCATTCAAGCCTCTTGCAAAAACAGAAAAATCATCCTCTCAAGCTTGAAGAACAAGGTTTAATGCCACTACGGACCAGTTCCTAAAAGATTGATTGATTGGTGTCCTAGTTGAGTTGTAACCTTGTTATTATACTTACTATATCTCCTAAATCGCTTACTTAGAAGCATACTGATTAGGAATCCTTTTGTAAATCCGTAAACTCGTTGAGTATATGTTGTGACTAGATTTAGTCAGAAAGAAAAGTCTTTGTAATCATAGAGTTACAAAGTGGCTTGTGGTGATAGCATCACAAGTTAGAAAAAGCCTTTGTAACTAGGATATCACAAAGTGGCTTGTGGTAAATGTACCACAAGTTAGTTAAGTAAATCCTTTGCAATAGGAAGTATTGTAAAGTGACTTGTAATAGGTAAGATTACAAGTTAGTGAAGTTAAAAGCATACAGGTGTAGGTCGTGGTTTTTTTATCACCTTGTACGGGATTTTTCCAGGTAAAAATCCTCTAATTCATTTACTTACTACTTTACTAAGTGCTCTCAGCAGAAACTTATAGAGGACCAGGTACTCTACGATTTGGTGGACCCATACAAACTAATAGAAAGGAACTGGTTCTTGCTTCCTATCATATGCTTTGAGTTTATTTCAGTTGCAGAAAAAGACGGAGGCCCTGGAGCGCCTTCGAGATGAAGTTGGCCGGGCCAGGTGTGAACATGATGAGCTGAAAGCTCGGGCGGAGGCTCAAGCTTTAGAGGGGAAGGATGTTTTGGCCAAAGTTCCTACTTTTGAAGCTCAACTTTGTTTAGCCCATGATAATGTTTCGGTTCGGACAGACATGATTTTGAAGCATGAGTCTAAGCTTTCAAAGGTCAGGGCTGAGATCGTTGATGCTTGGGCAAAAGCTGCGATGAGCCGGACTAAGGCTGACCAGGAGATGACAATTTATTCAAAGGATGTTGTCGATGCTCGAGCTGAGCTGAGAAGGATCCTCGACCATGAAGGGAGGGTTGAAGAATATGCTCGCTGCAAATCTCGAAGAAAGACCCTCGAAGAGATCTGTGCTAGGGGCTTCGCCCTCTCGGAGGAATTGGCGCTAGCAAGGGCGGACGCGCATGATGCTCGGTTGCTTTTGCCCGATGCCGAAGAAAGCGAAGTTGAGGCCGGCAGGCCGTAGCCCCCGGGGGCATAGATTTTTCCATCTGTATGTAGCATTTTCAAAGAATGTTTGTAGACGGAGATTGCCCTTTTTCGCACATGTGTATGAAAGAAAACCTTGCAGCTTTATTTCTTTTGTCTCTCTTATTGTCTTGAATTTGGCCATGTGGACTGCTCTTTGAGTTGGTAGGAATCCTTAGAGTCATGATATGGCCCTAGGGCTCATTGGACTGGCCCGCAGGCACTTACGCACTTTCGCTCTTAGGCATATTTAGGCCATTTGCTTTGGACGCAGTCCTCAAGTCTGGCATCGACTCGAGCTTATTTGGCCTTTGAATGTCCAAATTTTAGGTTGGCGATAGTGGCTCTTATGCTTTTGGTCGATGCGACCTTCTAGTGTATGTGGGCTGGCGACAATGGCTCTTACGTCGTGGGCCGATGCGGCCTTTTAGTGAGAGCTGGCGACAATGGCTCTTACGACGTGGGCCGATGCGACCTTCTAGTGTATGCGGGCTGGCGATAGTGGCTCTTACGCCTTCCTCTTAGGCATATTTAGTAAACTATTTTGGGTCAAGTCTCCGAATCGTGTTACGACTCGAGCTCATTTTGACCCTCAAGTTTTCAGATTCCAAGCTGGCAACAATGGCTCTTACGCTTTTGGTCGATGCGACCTTTTGTGTGTGGCCCTAAGGCTCATTAGGCTGGCGACAATGGCTCTTACGCTCTTGATCGATGCGACCATTTATGTAGGCTTTATTTTTCCTCTCGTTAAGGGCTTTTGGAGTGATTTTTTCCTGACCCGTCGTCGGTTCGGGAAGAACCTCGATTTCGGGTAACTTGTGGCGATGTTCGAGAACCTCGGGAGGTTTGGCTTGGAGGCTGAGTAGCTCGAAGCCTGTGATTAGAAGCCAACATGGTCGAAGCTCATTTGCATATGCTGAGGCAGCCTGTTTAACTGGTTCTTTCCGAAGTAGATTCGGAGTAATTGAAGGCCTGTGTGGGCTAGCGACAATGGCTCTTACACCTATTAGCGACGGTCGGGCATCCCCGAGCCATGTTAGTCCGGCTGGTACAGCCGTGTGACCGGAGTCACTTGTGATTGGCCAGAGCCTTTGATTCCCGAGTGAAGTAGTTTCAGCATCTATATCGAGGGTATGCCTTTTTAGGGGTTATACAAGTTCGATATATAGCCAGAACTTTAGGATCGGTTCTACGCCTCTAGTGAGGTCTTACACGTTTTACATGTCGTTGAGGTCTTGCAGTTTTTGCATGCCATTGAGGTCTTACAGGTTTTACATGTCGTTGAGGCCATACAGGTTTTACATGCCGTTGAGGTCTTACAGAAATAGTTTCTGCCTTATGTAGGTCTTACGAGACCGAGTCTACCCACTCAGGGTCTTAGGGCATCAGGTTTTGATAAGTCAATGGAGGTGGCGCTTGACGGCAGTCCCCGAGTCGTCGAGGGTTTCTTAACTCAGGAGCCATTATTTGCAAACTTTTTATTGCCTCATCGAGGGCTTACGATTTTGGAGATCTCGACCCTGAGGTCGTGCGTTTTTTGAGATTTTGACGTCAGTCCCCGAGTATTCGGGGTACTTTCAGCGTTGGAGATGTTTTGAGATTTTCATGTTGCCTCATTAAGGGCTTATGATTTTGGAGTCCCGGCCCGGAGGTCATTCAGGTGTTGAATTGTGGATGCCAGTCTCCAAGCATTCGGGACGTTTTCGGCGGAGAAGTAGTTTTTGCGGAGGTGCCGAGCTTCTTTTGGAGTGCGAGACGCTTTGATAAAAGATATTCTTCAATTGTTTGATACAAATGTACATGTTTTTGCTGCCGGGGCCCGGCTATACGGACACGGTTCGTTCGACCGTTTGGCCCAATACATCATTTTCCTATAGGGACCCTATTTGTCGTTTCTTGGCTTTTCTGAGCGGATGGAATTTGGGGGTGGGGGATGCCCCTCAGTGTTCGAGGTTGATTGCAAAAGAAGCCTCGAACACTTGTTGTGTCTCCCTTAGGTAGCATGCAGATGTTGCCTCGTTAAAAATCTTGCCGGTAAAACCCTTTTCGGGATAAAAATTCGGTCAAAGGAAAAGAGTGCAACGGATGCTTTAAAACCTTAGGTCTTCGAGTTGGGTTAACACTCTGACTGCTTCGATCGGGCGCCTGCATAAGGGTTAGTCTGAAATACGAAATGAAAAGGGAGACGGTTATACCTTAGTGCGAGATGCGCCGACGATGTTTCGAGGACCGATATGTCCTGGTTACTCGAGATGAGGACGCGGTATGGTCCCTTACTTTATGTAATCAGGCTTAATCGAAGGTGTGGCTTGATTACCCTTCAGCTTTTTTGCGGGCAGAGATATTGGTGCCGGTACCATGTCGTGCACCGTGAACATTTCCTTGTCGTATGCTGTTCCCCGTATACGATTTTAACTCCATCCTTTGTTGGAAATTTCATCATTTGGTGGAGTATGGATGGTACTGCTCTCATGCAGTGTATCCACGACCGTCCGAACAAGGCGTTGTACCTCATGTCTCCCTCGATGACATGAAATTTAGCATTTCGGGTTGTGCCGGCCACGGTGACTAGGAGGGTGATTTCTCCTTTCGTTATTTTACTTGCCATGTTGAATCCGTTGAGGACTAAAGTGGCGGGCATGATTTGGTGAAGCAGTTCGAGCTACTCTATCACCCTCGACCTGATGATATTGGTCAAGCTACCTGGATCCACGAGTACAGGTTTTATTTGAAAAGAATTCACAAGGAAAGACATTACCAGTGCGTCATTGTGAGGTGGAGACAAGGTCTCGGTGTCTTCTTTGCTGAAAGTGAGGGCATCTTCGGGTATGTATCCTGGGGTTCGCCTTTCTCTGGTGATGGATATTTTTGTCCTTCTCATCACGGGTCCCTGTGGGGCATCGACACCTCCCAAGATCATGTGGATGACAAGTTGTGGCTCATTTGTTTCGTTCTTCTTGGTTGCCTATCTTTCTCGGAATTGATTTTTGGCTCGGTGGCTGAGGAATTCCTGGAGGTGGCCTTTGTTAAGTAGTCGAGCTACCTCCTCTCGGAGTTGGTAGCAATCCTCGATCCTGTGGCCGTGCATGTTATGAAACTCGCACACTAAGTTATGATTCCTCTGTGAAGGATCCGATTGCATAGACCTGGGCGACTTGGCGTCTCTGATTTTACTGATGGCGAATACAATGGCTGATACATCGATGTTAAAGTTTTTTTCTGACAAGTGAGGTGCCCCCATTGGCCCTGCGTTCCTATCGAATCTGTCTCTATTGATGAGTCACCAAGGATCTTATCCTCGGTTTATCCTTTGATCATTGCAAGGTGGGTTGCACCTCGGGGCGTTCCTCCTGTCTTCGATGTATGGCTGATATCTTTCTTTGTTTGGTTTTGGCTCCTTTACCAGGAGCCTGCTTGGGTATACTAAACCCGAGGGGGCTCCCAACTAGTCATCTCTGGACCTGATTATCAACCGGTACTGGTTGTGGACGTCCGACCAGGTCACAGCTGGATACTCGATCAAATTCGGTTTCAACTGTTTTGAAGCCACCGAGCTTCGTTCATTCAGACCTTGAGAGAAATCCTGCACTGCCCAATCGTTAGAGACTGGCGACAGATCCATCCGTTCCATTTGAAAGCGAGATACGAATTCTCGTAGCATCTCATTCTCCCTTTTCTTAATTTTGAAACGTCGGATTTTCTTGTTGCTACTTTGATGGCACCGGCATGTGCCTTTATGAAGGAGTCTACTAGCATGGCGAATGAATCTATGGAGTTAGGAGCTAAGTTGTGATACCACATCATGGCCCCTTCGAGAGTGTTTCTCCGAACTTTTTCAGTAATACGGACTCGATCTCGTCGTTCTTTATATTGTTGCCCTTTTATTGCGCAAGTGTAGGCATTAACGTGTTCATTGGGGTCTGAGGTCCTATTGTACTTTTGGAGTTCCGGCATTTTGAACTTCTTTGGAATGGGTTTTGGGGCCGCTTCCTCGAGGAACGTCTTTTGTATGAACTTCTTCGAATCCAAACCTTTCAGGACCGGGGTGCGCCCGAAATCTGGTCGACCCTGGAGTTGTAGGTTTTGACCTTCTTATCGTTTGATTCTATTATTTTCTCGCCCAATTCGATCCTTTTGGTTAGGTCCTCGAGTATTTTTATGATGACAGGGTCGGCCATCGACCCGTTATTGCTCGATCTCTCCGGTACCTGTTCGGCTGGGAGAGCTGTCCCCGGAGCTACCGTGCTAGGAGTTTTCTGGTTACTTTGCAGCTGAGCAATAGCCAGTTATTGTGCCTGTAACATTTCAAAAATAACATGGAGGCTAACCTCACATTCTTCCTTAGTTGTAGTTTTCTGTGCTTCTTGTTGATCCCCTTGGCACATGCTCCTGTCAGTATGGGAGCTTATGTCGATACGCTGGGTGTCGTGTGAGACCGCGTCCACGGGGACTGGTTCTGGTGCATTCCCAGGGTTTGGTGGTGGCACAACAATGCCCGGAATAGCCACACCATTTTTCCCATGGTCCTCAAGATTGTTGTTTTCATCTCCATTTATCGAGTTGGACATTTCGACCTGAAATCGAAGATCTTGGACAAGAAAAAATGTGAAAGATAACTTGCGTTATGTAGTAAAACCAGCAAGAAAATAATCAATATTATTTTTAGCCCCACGGTGGGCGCCAAACTGTTTACCGTTGATGGGACTCTAAAAATATGTGATCTATTTTTATGCTAGTTTGTTAAGTAGTTGGTGCTAAATGTATGAGATTCAGAAACAAAATAAAGTTAAGGAGACAACTATAATCAAACCGATAGGTCAGTTATTCGGGGCCTCAGGCTTGTCGATTTTGGGCCTCAAGGTCGTTCCCGGAGCTCGATTACGAGCTATCGAAGATAGTTGCTATGTGACTAACAGTTATAATAGAATCAATGGAGGCTCTTTATGACCAATGATAGGCAATAAATGATGAACAAATATGAAGACAACAAATGAAAGCAATAATATCAAGAGAGTGTATGAGAGAGCAAAGTGAATGTTCTTCTATATTTCTTATGGAGCAGTTGGAGCAACAGAATGTTACAAAGTGTCAAGGATCCCCTTTATATAGGAGGGGAAATCTCAACATAGTACAAAATACATTAATGATAAAGAAATCGGGATGTGACAGCTGTCTAACTTCATGATGCAGGCTCAGACTAGCCTGACAGATTTTGCTGGCCCTGGTTGCACTCTTCGATAACTCCCCATATCTGTTGGGGTCGCGGCCAATGTTATACCTAGGTCAAGTGTCGATGGACCTCGAGGGAGGGTACTCAGTTCGTGGTCTCGAGCCTTCGAGGTGATCTTCTGAGATGCCTTATCAACGAGAAATTGGTTCCTCCGATTTTGCCATATACAAGGATGTTGCATTGTCTTCACCTGTCTCCTACATCTGACTCATCATATTAGACTTCCCATTTGAAACATCAGATATTTCCCAAGGACCAAAAGTTGTTCATTATCTTGATCATCATTGTTTCCTCCTTTGTTAGAGGAGGGTGTCTTGTTGAATAGCACATGAACATTTTCTTTCACACAATATGCCCTTTTGTTGTAGACTTTGTGGGCTTTGCTTTGACGGGAAGTATCTCAGAAGGGTTGTTTATTACATCAAACTTCCATTGAGCAACTCAACGAAGGTCTTGTTTGAGGAGGGACCTGATTATACACCTGTTCACCAAGTAACAAGCCTCGTTTATTGCTTCTGCCCAGAAACTTTTGGCAATTCCCTTGTCAATGAGCATTATCCATTCCATGTCTACCAGAGTTTTGATCTTCCTTTCAACAACACCATTTAGCTGTGGAGTCCTTTGTGCTGAGAAGTTGTGAGTGATCTCATCTCTATTACAAGACTCATCAAATCTTGGCATTGACTTATTCTATCCCGTGGTCAGATTTGATATGTGCTTCCTTCAGTTCCGTCTCCACTTAGATCTTTCCTGACAAGTATCGCAAATACTTCAAAAGTCTCTTCCTTTGCTCCAACAAGCAGTGTCCATGTGGATCTTGAATTTTGGCAGCCCAGGAACCAGGTTCTTCTGAATCAATTCATTCAGAAGTGAGAGCCTTGAGTGTTCCAATCCTTTATGCCAAGGTTTTGCATCATTGTCAACAGCCTTTATGCAGCTCATATCATCAGTTTGTAGAGATTTAAGGTCGGTGAAGTAGATGTTCTTGTTCTTTTGGAGACTAAGGTTACTTCACCAGTTACCAGATTGGTAACTGTGCGCATTTTGATAAGAACTCTACTTTGCTCCCTTTAACACAGATTTGAGATACACTCAAGAGACTGTGCTTCAGGCAGCTCTTAGGGAACACACTTTCAATTGAGTGTGACACAGACTTTCCATCTTTTCAACACTGAGAATGTACCTCTCCCTTTCCCTTTTTTTAATATATAGGATACATTCCCTTTTCTGCAGGGCTTTCAGTGAGAGACAGTCCATGGTGTTTTTAGCATCCACTATTCGTGAACCATTGTAGTCCACTTCTTCTCATTGTTCCCTGCACATACAAATCATGGGTTAGATTTAGGAACCCAAACTAGTTTGGGTCCCTTGTTATGAGAAAAGGGATGGATGAGGGCTTTTCTAGTTCATGCAGGTAATATTCGTTTCTTGCGAGCGGTACCTGGTCTATCTTTTAGTCATTTTTTCAGTAAACACTTTTTTTTCTGAAACGATTGAACCCTGGCCTGGCAGTTTTCCTTGAAGTGCCATTATTCCCACAGTGGGTACACAGACAGTTATCAGGAACAGTGACATACTTGTTGTGAGGGTTGTAGGGAGTTTTCTCCTTTTGGAACTCAATTCCCTACATGTTTCCACTATTGTTGAAGTACATGGCAGTGACAACATCTGAGAACCAGGTCCACTTCAGAGATTTCTCAAGATCAATTTTTACTTTCTCCAATTCAGCTCGAAGTTGCCTATTTTTCTCAAGTTCACCACATAGACTAGTTTTAACATCATTTAATTCTTTTCAAGCTTGATGTGTGTCTCACTAGCTACTTCCTTCCCTTTTCCAAGACTCACAATCCTATGTTCTCTATTGAGTCCCTCAATGGTTTCCTCTAGGTCAGTGATTATCACCAAAAAGTCATCCATCTCTTGCTCAGCAGCTGCAATTTTCTCTTCTAGAGTATGTTTCTCATTGCTAAGACCTTCTATGGTTTCCTTCAAATCAACAACCACTACCATTAGGTCATCTCTCTCATTTTCTACACTATTTATTTTTCATTCAAACCTTCCTTTTCCTTTTCAAGATTAGCTATGGTCTCATTTAGGTCCACTACAAAGACCACCAGATCATTTCTAGATTGTTCAGCCTCTCCTAATTCTATGGTCAGGATCTCCTTATCATTATCAAGGCTATAATATGCATTAATTAGAACATTTACTAACGACCTTACTTCTTAAAAGAGTATGATTTCAGATTTCTCTAAACATCTCTGAAATTTACCTCATCATTTTCATCTTCTACATCATCGTCAGACCGAGCCATCAGCGTGAACAGTGAATCATATTTCATTGCTTCAGTTTCCACTGCAATCATGGAGCTGTTTTCTGCATCTGGTTCCCTTTCTGATTCACTGGAGGAGTGTCCCCAAGCAGCAAGAGCTTGCTTCACAATATTGTCAACTGCACTTTTTCGACTGAATTGTTTGTTTGGAACCGGGTTCCTTTTTGCTGCTTTGTCAGGGTTTTGTTTGTATTTCTCCTGTTTCAGAAGTGGACAGTCTTTGATGAAATGCCTTGGTTTTTCGCACCTGTGTCAGAGATCATTGTTCCTTGCATTACTTGAACTGCCCCTCTTTGGTATACCACCATTTCTTCAAACCATCTTTTGAAACCTTTTAGTAAGATAGGCCATATCACTATCTTCTTCACTTGAGTCGTTGTCTTCAGCCTTGAGTAACAGGTTCTTTTCCTTCTTTGGCTCTTTCCTTTTACTGTCTTCCTTTCTTTTCATCTTGTATGTCTTCAAATTACCAATCAGCTCATCCATGGTTAGAGTTTGTAGATCTTTAGCTTCAGTGATGGCATTTAATTTACTTTCCCAAGAACCAGGTAGAATACTGAGAATTTTCCTTACTTTCTGGGAATAACATCTCCAAGTGAATGAAGCTCATTTATGATGGATGTGAATCTAGTGTGCATATCCTATATAGACTCATCATCCTTCATCCTGAAGAGCTCATGCTCAGTGGTGAGCATGTCAATCTTGGACTGTTTAACCTGAGTAGTTGCTTCGTGTGCGGTTTGCAATGCTTCCCATATTTCTTTGGCAGAATCACAAGCTAAGACTCTGTTTTACTCATCAGGTCCTATACCACATACCAAGATTTTCTTAGCGCGATAGTTCTTCTCTACAACTTTTCTATCAATATCACTGTACTCCTTTCTATTTTTCGGCACCATTGGTCCAGTTTCTCCAAGCTTCTTCATAGGAACATCTGGAATATCACAGATGATGTCCCATAGTTCTGAATCTTTAGCCATTATAAAATCATGCATACGAGTCTGCCACCAGCCGTAGTACTGACCATTGAATCTAGGAGGTCTGTAAGTTGATTGTCCTTCCTCAAAGTTGGGTGGAGCAGCCATTGAAATCCTTTCTAGGTGTTAACCTTTTAGAAAGAACCTGCTCTGATACCAATTAATAGCTTATATGAGTCCACCAAACTATAGAGCACCTGATCCTATATGAGTTTCTGCTGAGAATCCTTATGAAGCAGTAAGTAAAAGAGACACGTGATTTTTACGTGGAAAAATTCCACTCAAGGGGACAAAAAACCACGACCTACACTTGTAGGCTTTCAACCTCGCTAACTTGTAATCTCACTATTACGAGCCACTTTGTAATGACTCTATTACAAAGACTTCAACTTAACTAACTTATGATACTCTTACCACAAGCCACTTTGTTACTCTCTAGTTACAAAGACTTTAACTTATGACTAACTCTAGTCACAACACAAACTTAGAGGGTTTGTGATTTTTGTGTTTCCTAAAACACAGCTTCTAAGAAAGCAAGATAGGAGTTACAATGAAGAACAAATAATAAGATTACAACTCAACTACAGATATACATAGACTCATTGTGAAATAGATCCTTTAGTGGTGTTGTCTTCTTGTTCTTGGCACACTTGTGACTTCAATGCTAGATGAACACTTTTGTTACTTGAGAGAATATCATTAAATGTACAAGTAAATCTGTTGTGCCTTGCACCAGGCTGTTATATTACAAAAGACATCACAATGGTGATGTCAATTCTTGATACACGCTTTCTTCCCAATGAGAAGTGGCTACCGCACTATCTGCTGCACTGTTGCATGTGCAGTATGTAGACAGTCACTTTCTGCATTTACGTTCCAGCTGTTGTTGACTTGTACTTTTGTCAGATAACATCAAGGGATCAGGTCCCTGTTGTGTTTATCTTTGTAGTATTTCATTTTCTGGAGATCACACTGGACTTTGTTCATTTGAGATGAGTACCAAGTGAGTCAGGTTCTCTATCTGGTTCTTAACAATAAGTTTGTTAGATCATCAAAACATAAGAAGCATAAGGAAAGGACATTGAAAACCCATCAACAATGTATTCCAGCCATATCTTGATTCCTTCATCATTGTGTTTATTGACACCATCTTGGTGTACCCTCGTAGATGGGAGGATCATGAGTAGCATCTGAGGATCGTACTACAGACCTTGAGAATGAAGAACTTGTATGCAAATTTCTCAAAGTGTGAATTCTAGCTTGATTCAGTGGCATTTTGGGGCATGTGGTGTCGAGTGAGGGGATCAAGGTAGATCCGAAGAAAATTGAGGCAGTTCAGCGTTGGCCCAAACCGTCTTCAGCTACTGAGATTCGGAGTTTCCTTGGTTTGGCCGGGTATTATCGCTATTTTGTAGAGGGTTTCTCATCCATTCATGCACCTATGACTAGATTGACCCAGAAGGTTGCCCCTTTCAAATGGTCCGAGGAGTGCGAGGCGATATTTCAAAAGCTCAAGATTTCTTTGACTACAACCCCGGTGATGGTATTGCCTACGGGTTCGGGGTCTTACACTGTGTATTGTGATGCATCACGCATTAGGCTTGGCGCGGTGCAGATGCAAGACGATAGTCTGATTACCTACGCTTCTCAGTAGTTAAAGGTCCATTTGAAGAATTATCCGGTCCATGACTTGGAATTGGCAGCTATTGTTCATGCATTGAAGATTTGGCGGCACTATTTGTACGGTGTCCTATTTGAGGTCTATATCAACCACCAGAGTCTCCAGCATTTGTTCAAATAGAAAGATCTTAACTTGCGGCAGCGGAGATGGTTAGAGTTGTTTAAATACTACCATTATTCTATATTATCCCGGGAAGGCCAACATGGTGATCGATGCCTTGAGTAGAAAGGCAGAGAGTTTGAGCAATTTAGCATATCTACCGGCAGTAGAGAGGCCACTAGCCTTGGATGTTCAGGCCTTGGCTAATCAGTTTGTTAGATTGGATGTTTCGAAGCACAGTCGGGTTCTTACTTATGTGGTTTCTTAGTCTTCCTTATATGAGCGCATCTGAGAATGTCAGTGTGATGACCCCCATTTGCTTGTCCTTAAGGACATAACACAACACAGTGATGCCAAGGAAGTTTCTATTTAAGATGACAGGGTGTTGCGGATGCAAGGTCGGTGATGTGTGCCCAATGTAGATGGGTTGCATGAGTTGATCCTTGAGGAGGCCCACAGTTTGTAGTACTCCATTCATTTGGGTGCCACTGAGATGTATCAGAATTTGAGGCAGCATTATTGGTGGAGGAGAATGAAGAAAGATATAGTGGAGTATGTGGCTCGGTGCCTGAATTATCAGTAGGTGAAGTATGAGCATCAGAGGCCGGGCAGTTTGCTTCAGAGACTTGAGATTCCTGAGTGGAAATGGGAGCACGTTACCATGGAATTCGTTGTTGGATTCCCACGAACTTTGAAAAAATTTGACATTGTATGGGTGATTGTTGATAGATTGACCAAGTTGGCTCATTTCATTCCGGTGGTGACTACCTATTCTTCTGAGCAGTTGGCTTATATCTATATCCATGAGAGTGTTCATCTCCACGATGTGTTATTGTCCATTATTTCCGATTGAGGTACGTAATTTCTGGGGAGTTGTGTAGCGTGAGTTAGGTATACAGGTTGAGTTGAGTACAACATTTCACCCCTAGACGGACGGGTAGTCCGAGCGCACCATTTAGATATTAGAGGATATGATTTGTGCCTATGTTATGAATTTTGAGGGTTCTTGGGATCAGTACTTGCCGCTTGCTGAGTTCGCCTACAATAACAACTACAAATCGAGTATTTAGATGGCTCCTTATGAGGCCCTATATGGCAGGCAATGTCGTTCTCCAGTTGGTTGGTTTGAGCCGGGAGAGGCGAGGTTCTTGGGCACAGATTTGGTTCGAGATGCCTTGGAGAAAGTCATGTTGATTCAGGATCGGCTTCGTACAGCCTAGTCTAGACAGAAGAGTTATGCTGATCGGAAGGTTAGTGATGTAGCATTTATGGTTGGAAAGCCGTTTTTGCTCCGGGTTTCACCCATGAAAGGTGTGATGAGGTATGGGAAGAAGGGCAGTTGAGCCCTAGGTATATCGGTCCTTTTGAGATCCTTGAGAGAGTTGGTGGGGTGTCCTATAAGCTTGCATTGCCACCCAGCTTATCGGCAGTTCATTCGGTGTTCCATGTTTCTCTGCTCCAGAAGTATTATGGTGATCCATCTCATGTTATAGACTTCAGCTCAGTACAATTGGACAAGGATTTGACTTATATTGAGGAACCGGTAGCTATCTTGGACAGACATGTCCAGAAGTTGAGATCAAAGAATATTGTTTCAAAGAAGGTTCAATGGAGGGGTCATCCGGTTGAAGAGGCGACCTGGGAGATCGAGCATGACATGCAGAGTCATTATCCTCATCTATTTAACACTTCAGGTATGTCTCTATGCACGTATGAGGACAAACATTTATTTTAAGAGGGGGAGAATTTAACGGCCTGACCAGTCGTTTTGTGTAATTGCGCTTTGTTTCCCCTTTTTAAGCTTCACATATATGTAATTTAGGTTTAATAACTTACGAGGTTGATTAGTTTTGTTTCGCAAGGATTTTGGATTGATTTAGACTTTTTGGCTCTTGGCTTAGAAGCCTAAGTTGATTATGTTGACCGATATTTGACTTTTGTAAAAATGACCCTGTAACGATGTTTTGATGGCTCAGACAGCTTCGTATCGTAGTTTTGGACTTGGGAATATGCCCGGATTCGAATTCGGAAATCCGTAAGTTGATTTGTGTTATTTTGCTGAAATATTGGCAATTTAAGGTTTAGAAGTTTGACCTTAGGTTGACTTTGGGCTATCAGGTTCGAAATTTGGTTTTGGGACTCGGAATAGGTCTGTTATGCTATTTTGAACTTGTCTACAAAATTTGGTATCAATTGGAATTGATTTGATAGGATTCGGGTGCTTGGTTGTAATTCTAGAAGTTTTTGAAGTTTACTTTGAAATTCATACATTTTGGTGTCCGGTTCATAGTTCAAGATATTATTTTTATGTTATGATCATGCGAGCAAGTTCTTATGGTATTTTTAGACTTGTGTGGATATTTGATTTGAAGCCTCGCGGGCTTGGATGAGTTTTGGACATGTAGCATATTGGTTTGAACTGAAAATGGAACTACTGGTGTGCTAATGCCTTTGGTGTCGCATTTGCGACCTTAGCAGAGGGATCACAGGTCTTGCAATTGCGAATCCCATGTCGCAATTGTGACTTCCTACATAAGCTATCAGTACCGTATTTGCGAGATTTCCTTCACAATTGCGAGGGTTCTCAATTGCAAACCCCGTGTCGCAATTGCGGCACCTACAACTGCATATCATTAAATATTTTAAAAACCTAGGCTCGGTAGAAGGCAATTTGGAGAGGGGATTTTCATCTACAAACATTAGGTAAGTGATTCTAATCAATTTCAAACTACATTTCACGATTTTATCTTAGATTTAACATCAAATTTATGGAAATCAAAGAGGAAAAATTAAGAAATTTTTAAGTTTTTGAAAAATGAAGAATTGAGTTTTGAGAGTCGATTTGGACTAGGATTTAAAAATAAAATACATATATGAACTCGTGGGGTTATAGGTAGTTTGAATCTACTCTTAGATCCGGGTTTTGACCGGCGAGCCCGGGGTTGACTTTTGTTGACTTTTTGGGAATGTTATAAAGAACAAAGCTTTATATATTGTAATTATTTGTCCTTATATTGTTTGATGATATTAAGTCACTTTTGGTAAGATTTGAGCCGTGTGGAAGCGAATTTTAGGGCAAAAGCTATTTTCGAGGGTTGAGTTGGCCTTGTTAAGGAAAGTATCTTTTTGGAAAAAAATGACTTTCAAACTAAAAGTAAGGCTCCCGCAGTGATATAAGGAAATATTGTGGTTGATATTGAGAAATGTGAATACGACACGGTACCTCGGTTGTGATTCTTGATGTGAACTTCATATTGAACAGAGTTATTGTTTGAACAGTTCTTGTTGTTTTTATTCTTCCTATGTCTTACCAGTTTTGTCCGTATCTAATTATTTGTGGTTCTCATTATTTGCTTCCTTCTTCTTGTCTTTATGCTTACAGTTCTGTCATTAGTTTAAGTTATTAAACTTCCTTGTTATCATACATTTCTTCGCTTTCTATTACTTCTCGTTAGTATATTCTTGTTCCGTTTATTTTGTCCTAGTAGGTGTCTTCACCTGGCCTCGTCACTATTCTACGGAGGTTAGTCTTAATACTTACTAGGTACCGCTGTGGTGTACTCATACTACGCTTCTGTATATTTTTTGTGCATGTCCAAGTACAACTGCCCGTGCTGGACGCTAGAGGTTTATTGGTTAGCTGCTTCTAGAAGACTTCAAGGTATACCTACACGACATTCGCACGCCTTGAAGTCACCTTCTGTTTTTAGACATCCTACTGTTTATTTCTTGTTCCAAAATAGTATTGTATTGCTAGACTATTAGTACATTCTTATAGAGTTTATGACTCTGTTCCACTAGGTTTTGGGGAGTTGTTGTCAGCTATACTGTTGAGTTTTATTATGTTAGTTACATGGTTTAATTTGAAGTTTTACTATTAATTTTGTTATTTCTATATGCATGTTAGGCTTACCTAGTCTTAGAGACTAGGTGCCATCACGACATCCTATGAAGGGAATTTGGGGTCGTGACAAGTTGGGATCAGAGCACTAGGTAGACTAGCAAACAAATAACAGATATATGGCTAATATTGTTCATAAAACCTAAAGATATTAGCTCTGCAAGTACTTCTAGGAACACATTTAAATAAAGGATTATAAATTCTTGAAATGTAAGTAATAAAATATGGTGAAGAAGCAAAGCTAAAAGATAAACAAACTAAGGCAATTATTTTAGCTAATTCTTCCAGGTCTTTCATTGAATCATATTTACCAAATAAACTGCTAGTATTTATGTTAAGTTTTTGTTGGCCAGATTGCTCATTAGCACTGCATGCAATAGGGTGGTGATGCATCACGTGTCTACGAAGTTAACCTCTCTCCCCTTGCATACCCCCCCCCCCCTTCTCATGATTATAAGCTACATTACAAATATTATTTTATATAATCCTTATGATCTTCTAGTCTAGTAAAAAAATTTCACCACTTACTTTTCAATCTTTGGTTCCTCGTAATAGGGACTGCAGGCATACCCACCATGGCCACCACTATTAGTTTGACTAGTAGTGCCAGATATAGGTGATGGTATTTCAAGATTATCAGGTGACTCGATATTATCTAAATCGTCATTTGTACCACAATTTTCTTGTAGTTGATCATAATCAATAGATATATGCTCAAGTGATGTTTGAGAAACATGTATATATTATTTGCATTACTAGTACTAGAAGAACCATCTCTAGATTACCCTTACCCCTAGTACACGCTTTTTTTTGTTGCTCTAAGTATTTTTGTTGTGCAAATTAAATTAAAATGACTAAATTAATAATTCTAAATAAGAAAATAAAAATAAGCGCCAAAGAAGAGAAAACGATGGAATGAGCATACCAGGATGTTGCACTAATTTTGAAATTTGATACCCCTAAATCGCAATAGCACACTTCACTTGATAATTTATAATTTTATAGTGGCTACCGTAATTAAAATTAAAATTAAAATAAATTTGGAATAGCAATTAATTGATAGCAACTATAATAAAGAGGGGCTATTTATAGTTTTTTAAAATGTTAATATTATAATTAGGAGTGGTGCTATTTGTTAGAGGGCGAATTGCAACATAAAAGAAGCCATTGGGCAAAGATTTCTTCAAATTCTAACCATTGGCAATGGTCAAATTTCTGGATTTGTTTACCATTATATCGATAAGGAATTAGTAATTCTTTATCGGGCCAACCAGGGCTCGGTGCACTGGTACCACAAAAAGGCTCTCATTCTCCCGGACCACCCACCTATAGAGCCCCCCCCCTTCTTATCGGACTGGACGAACCCAACTTGATAGAAACTAGGAGTACACTAAGCAGTATAGAGAACCAAGTCCTCTATCTAATCCTATAGTAAATAAGCAAAAAGTAAAGAACACGCGATATTTATGTGAAAAACTCACTACTCAAGGGATTAAAAATCACGACCTACCCCAATAGGATTTCAACTCAACTAAGCCGAGCAAACTTTAGATTACAATCTATTGAAATCTGTGAATTAAATTCTTAATCCCCCACCCTTTACAACAACTCTATTTTAAGCCCTTTGCAATAACTCTATTACAAAGCAACAAACCATGAGTAACTCTAGTAAAGAAAGCAAACCAAGCGATGGTTAAAAGATGTCTTGCAAAGACATTTCTTGAGAGTAGTGTAGGATTACAAATGAAAAATAAAATAAGGCAAAATAGCTTCCTGGCCACTTAAACTTGTACGGTTTTTAAAGGTCGATATATGAATTTCAACTTTCTCATTTGAACACTCGAACTCATTTTTCCTATAACTAATAAATACATTTGAGCATTGACCATGCGTGCGTGTATTACACATACACATACGTGTCCATCCAGTAAGCAAATGACCACTGGATGTCTTACATGTCAAGGCCGCGAAAACCCTAACCCAACAGATCGAAGTTCCATCTTTTATTCCATAGACCGACCCCCTCCCTCATTTAAACCTCTCTATAAGCAAATCCTCCCCTGATAAACCCAGGTTACCAATGGGCGAACAATCACTCACCCCCTTCCAAAATCGATCATAATCACTTACCCATTTTTTTCCGTTTATTATATGTTAATTTTGGTTCTGATCGAGCTTCATTTGGTCAGTGCTTTCGATTCCAGTGATGTTATATGATCTTAAGGTTTGTTTGTCTCTTTTTTATTCATCATTTTCACGGTCTAGAAAAAGAAAAAAAATAGCAATTAAGCTTCAAATTTTACAAAATGGAGGAATGAAGCTTCAGATTTTAAAAAAATCAAGGAATAGGGTATTTTAGAAGGAATGAATAAGAAGACACTTAAATACAACCCATTTTGTACCATTGGGCATTGTGAATGGGGCTTTCATGCTTTTGTATCGTGTTGCTCACGCAGCCTAGTGATTAGGACCAACCGATGCCATAGGGGCATGGTTAATGGTCTAATGTGTTTATTACTTATCGAAAAAATAAGTTGGAGTGTTCCAATAGGAAAGTTGAAAGTTCATTTATCGGCTTTTAATACACCTACAATTTTAAGTGGCTAAGAAGTCATTCTACTATAAAATAACAAAGACTCAACAAACTTAAGGACTTAAGATATCTTTAATGTCGGATCTAGTCCTTGAGGTTGTAGCAACTTTGTTCTTGAAAAGGACTTGAAGAATATGGTGTATAGCACTTGAGAGAATATGATTTTTGATATGCAAGTGTTAGGTCAAACCTTGAATCAAGTTTTATATATATGAGAAAGCATGCGAGAAGAGATAGAGACATTTCAAGTTTTAACTTTGGCCTCTAGCAAGCTGCAGTTGTGTTGTTGCACTACTTTTAGTCGGTACAGTGCAACAGCTTTTACAACTATAGAGTTGATTGTACGACGGTCAAGGAAACTGATCACATATAGTCCCTATCTAGTTCGTCGAGAACGTTTAACTAGCATCAAAACATGAAGTAACATATCTGCTGCCAGTCGGTACAACGCAACAGTTTTTACAACTGTAGAATTGACTATATGATGGATACGGGAATTGATCATATCAAGTCCATACCTGATTCCTCGAGAACGTTTGACCAGCATCAAAACATGAAGTAACATATTTGTTGCCAGTCGATACAGTGCAACAACTTTTATAACTTTAGAGTTGATTGTATGACAGCCACGGGAACTGATCATACCTGCTCCCAATATGGTTCCTCAAGAACGTTTGAACAACATCAAAGTGTAAAGTAACATATAATATCAAGGCCAAAGGAACGGCTCACAGATAGGTCGTATCTGGTTCCTTGAGCCTGTTTGGCAACTCATCAAAACACAAAATAGCATAACTTATCAATTTTTCCCTTTTTGATGATAACAAACCCAGAATTGAGATTCCCCTTGAGAACCAGATTCCTATGTGTTCCCCCTACAGATCAGACCTATAATCAACACGTTAACAACAAAGTTCCCCCTCTGAAGTAAACTTATCTTTCATGCGCAACACAACATATCAATTCAATTATGTTCCTTCCCCGTGTTGACACCTATGTAACTCTCCCCTATTGGCTTCATTGAAAAGAATTACAGAAGAAGCACAAGTAAAAAGAAGTTCAGCAACATTAACTCATACCACTTGGGCAACACAACACAAATAATAGCAGAAACAACAAGTGAGTAGCATTGCACAAAATATAGTGATTGCTCATAGATGATTTATGTTAAGCAAGAGTGTAGCAGTTTCAACAATATCAAAATATGACAATTTAAACAACTAAAGTACCAATGTTATCGAGGGATCAAAAGAAGATAGGAATTTGAGGGAATTTGGAAGAGGTGAAAGACATGGGTCACTGGTCAGGAAGAATATTAAGTGGCTAAGACTTTTGATGAGCTTGTCCATTCGTTCATTTGCAGTCCTCTGATCAATGATCATCGTCTCTCTCAAGTCCTCCACATGTTTCCTCAATCTTTCATTCTCAGCCTTCAATTGAGCATTCTCTTCTACAAAGGGACCATTGGGACTTGGTTCTCTACCTCTCTGAGCGGGATGAACCATCAAGTCAAAACATCATGAATCTAACCAAGCTTCTCCTCATCAAGAAAAAACTCAATCCCATGCACATATGGCATCAGAGTATCACATACAACATAGAAGTTCTTTACTTCTTCTTCATAAACTTTTGGATTTGGAAAAACAAAGAGGTGATTCTACTTTTGGAACTCAATAATGTCAAGAAGTTCCTTCATTTTTAGCAATATCAGAGTCAAACACTATGCCCAATAACACTTTTTCAGACTTTAGAGTCTTCTTCCTCTCCAACTCCGATAACTTAACCTTTTGCTTCTATAAGGAACCAGGCTCCTCACTCAAACAACTCTTTCTTTTGTTAAGCAATCAGGTCTCCCTCTTCTCCTTCTCAATCTATTCAACCTAATCATATGTTGCATCTTTCTCAGCCTACTTTCTTTTTTCTCTTCTTTGAATTCTTTTTGACAAGTGCAGATTTTTTTAAACCTAATTCTCTTTATCCTCCACATTCACAACATCAGTAGGTGATGCCATTTCATCATCAATCAACCTACTTTTCACCAATCCTCTTTACTAGATTAGTGGTTTGTTTAAACACAAAGCTCAAAAGGTCATCATCAAAATCAACATCCTGCGATGGACTTAAGGATCAGGTCCCTCATTCAGTTTCCCATTTTTTAGCACATTCACTTATTCCCCCTAAGTTCCTTCACCACTTCTTCTATCCTTTAAGACTTCTACAAACCCAGTAATAATTTCAGCCCTACTCTCCAGAATATTAGATCTACCCTTTTCTCTTTTAATTAAAGTCTCATCATAATCTACCAAAGACTTCTTGGGTTTTGATTCAGATGGAGTTGGGATTTTGGAAGGTGACAGAGTTTGGTTTACTTCTAGCATATTTGGAGATGATGCTCCGTGTGATACATCTTTGATCTTGGTTTAAAATAGGATGAAAAGAACCGTTTTTGATTGGGCGTGGGAGAATGAAATGGTTTTGGGGCAACTGGTCGATTTAGAAGAGGTGTAACGTTTTGGACTTCAAAAGTTAGAACAGAGGCGAGAAGAGCTTAATGACATGGCACTCAAGCAATTTAAAAGGCATATAAGTATTGAAGAGACTACTAACCTGGGTCACAGGAACCAGGTTTCTTGACAGTTTCTAAAATTTTGAGCAAAAACTCCTAGAAATGCAATGTCACTCATACTTGTTTTGTCCTAAAACTGTCATGTGTCTATACCTGTAACAATATAAAATTGAGTTAGATGCCGCCAAAAAAATACTTTTTAGCATTGTACATTTCTTTCTTAGCATAACTAGTCATTGAGGGAACTTGTTCTTAGTTGAGCTTGAGCAAGCCCAAATCTAGACGATTTCTTTCAAAATGTTCCCTACTCAACGCTTTGATGAAGATATCTGCTTCCTGGTCCTCCGTCTTGCAAAATTTCATACAGATTAGACCATTTTCAACATTGTCCCTCAAGAAATGACGTCTCACATCAATATGCTTTATCCTTTTGTGCTGCACCGGGGTCTTTGACATGTTAAGATCACTTGTATTATAACACAATAAGGGTACACAATCCGTATATACACCAAAATTCTTAAGTTGTTACTTGATCCATAGCAGTTGTGCCCAACATGAAGCAATAGTCACATACTTAGCTTCAACATTTGTACCCCATGAGATCAAGCATGATCCCAAAAAATATACCATTCTAGATGTTCTCTTTATATTGACCAAATATCCAGCATAATCAGCATCAGCATATCTAACCAAGTCAAAATTATCTCTTAAAGGATAGAAGAGGACCAGGTCCTACGTTCCCTTAAGATACTTCAAAATTCTTTTACCAGCCTTTAAGTGAAATTCTTGTGGGCCTTATTAGAACCTAGCACACAACCCAATACTAAAAACAATATCAGGTATGCTAGTAGTCAAGTATAGAAGATACCTAATGATTACCCTATACATATTTTCATTGATAGGAGAACCAGGTTCGTCCATGTCTAATCGAGTAGCAGTGGCAATAGGTGTATCACTGGTCTTAGCATTCCCCATCTTAAATCTTTTCAGTTGCTCCTTGATGTACTTTTGTTGACTGATCATATTGCTTTTTGAGGTTTGCTTTATTTCTTATTGTGTTTCCAAATTCATCAAGCTTGTTTCGGAACACCCACCTGGTTCGAATCAATGTTCTATCTGAAGGATTAGGGACCAGGTGCCACACTTTATTTCTCTCGAACTGATGGAGTTCTTCTGGCATAGCAGCTATCCAGCCAGCATCTTTCAATGCTTCCTTGATGTTCTTAGGCTCAATTTGAGACAAGAAGACTGAGAAGGCAAACATATTCCTTGCTTTATATCTAGTTTGAATACTAGAGTCTAAGGGAATGATTACATTTTGAAGGGGATATGAGATCTTGTGCTTCTAGTTTGATACTTAAACTTCAAGATTCGAGGGACCTGGTTCCTCCATATTCGATCCATCATTTACATCAAAAGAAGTATGACTTTCACTTCTTTTTCCAGCATCAGGAGTACCTGATACAGTATCAGCAACCCTTTGTTCAGCTTCAATTGAGGTAATAGAGGGACCAGGTTCCTCTGTGCCTTCTGGAGATTCTCCTGGTTCTTCTTTATCGCTCTACTTGACTTGACTCATCAAATCAGTCTTCCGATTTGCAATATCTATAGCTTCACTAGGAACTATTGTAAATTCTCCATCTTCATCTTTTTCGTTATGTTACCCTTTGCCACTTGATTCATGGGATTCATCAAAGATCGCATGCACACATTCTTCTACACACTGGGTTCTTTTGTTGTAGACTTTGTATGACTTTCTTTGAGAGGAGTAACCAAGAAAAATTCCCTCATCACTTTTTGCATCAAATTTTCCCAAAGTCTTCTTACCATTATTGATAACAAAATGTTTGCATCCAAAGGCTCTCAAACAAGTGAGGTTTTCTCCCATTGAGCAGTTCATAGGGAGTCTTCTCGAGTAGAGACTTGATCATGCACCTATTAATAAAGTAGCAGGAAGTGTTGACTGCTTCAGTCCACGAACCAGGTCCTTCATAACCAACTTGTTCAGTAAAGAAAAACTTGCATGTCCCAGTCATCTGCGCTATAACTCAGCATCATCATCAATGGCACTTAGGCATGTTAGATCACCATTATTCAGTGAATGAAGCTCTACAACATAGATGTTCTTGAACCTTTTTGTCTGTTGACAACACTTCACCAATTTTGATATTGGTAACAGTGTAAGAATTGGACAAGAACTTCACTTCATTTTCCTTGTCACAGATTTGAGACACACTCAACATGCTATATTTAAAGTCAGTCACATTGTACATATTTTCAATTTCATGGGAGAGTGTTTTGCCAATTTTTCCCAACACCAAGAATATAGCCCTTCTTGCGTCTCTAGAGGACACACTCCCACCTTGGAAGGCTTTGAATGAGAGAAAATCATCCATTCTTCTAGTCATATGCTTCGAGCGGCCACTATCCATGTACTATTTTTGGCTGCTTCCTCTCACTCCAGCCTGCAAATAAAATTACTGATTAGATTTAGGAAGCCAAGCCATCTTGGGTCCCTTATAATAATAGAGAAGGTGAATCAAACCTCTTTTTGCCCATGCTGCTAGCATATATTTTCTTTCCAAAGAACCAGGTTCCTCAGCAGTAGGTCTCTTTTCAACAAAAACTTATTTTTCTGTAGAGACTAAATTGTAGCTTTACAAGAATCCTTGTTATGGCCCATTTGACCATAATAAGTACAAGGCCAATTATCAGCCACATTTACATACTTTCTATGAAGATTATAGGGAGTTCTAGCCTTTCGAAATCTGATTCCTTGCCTGTTTCCACCATTACTCTTGTACATAGGCATTATTAGATCAGAGGACCAGGTCCATTTAAGTGACTTATCAAGATTATATTTAACCCTATTCAGATCCTCATAAAGTTTTCTATTCTTTTCAAGCTCAACAACAAGACTTGTTTTAACTTTCTTAAGTTCATTCTTAATATCAAGTTGAGCTGCACTAGCTACTCCTTTTCCCTTAGGTGTATTCATCTATTTTTCTATTTGATTTTTCAACAAGGTATTTTTTCTAGTTATGTCTTCCACTTGTTCTTTCAGATCTGCAAGTACGACCACCATGTCATCCCTCTCTTGTTCTACATCACCAATTTCTTCAATTAATGTATTTTTCTTACTTGTCCTACATCACCAGATCTGTAATTAAGACCACCTCATCTTCCTCCTTGTCCTCATCATCATCGGATTTAGCCATGAATGCAAATATAGAATCATATTCTGAGGATTCATTTTCAATAGCCATCATAGATGTATCTCCTTGGTCATCTTCACCTTCAGATTCATGGGAGGAATCTCCCTAAGCAGCTAGTGCTTGCTTCACCACGTTATCAGCAACATCTCTTCTTTTAAACCTTCTGTCAGGGATCAGATTCCTCTTAACTGCTTTGTTAATGTTGTTTTTATAATGATTCTATTTGTGGAGTGAACAGTCTTTAATGAAGTATCCGGACTTTCCACACTTATGACAACAATCATTTCTTTTGAAGTTTCTGCTCGAACTTCCTCTCTTGGGAATCCTACTATTTCTTCTATTCATCTTTTGGAATCTTTGAGTGAGATACACCATGTCAGATTTATCACTACTTGGAGTCGTTATTGGAAGCCTTGAGAACCAGGTTCTTCTCCTTCTTGAGCTCTCTTATTTCACGATCTTTTTTTCTCTTCATCTCATAGGTTTTGAGATTTCCTATAAGCTCGTCAATAGTCAACTTCTGCACATTTTTAGCTTCAGTGATCGCATTAACTTTGCTCTCCCAGGAACCTGGTAGAACATTGAGTATCCTCTAGACCAGCTTGTTGGTTGGAATGATTTCACCAACTGAAAGAAGCTCATTGATTATAGAGGTGTAACGGGTATGCATATCTTGAATAGACTAGTTCATACTCAGTTTTAAGCATATCTAGCTTGGATTGCTTTACCTAGTAGTTCTCTCATATGCAGTTTGGAGAGCTTCCTAGATCTCTTTGGCAGATTCACATGCTGAGATGCGATTATATTCATCTTGTCCAATATCACAAACAAGAATCTTCTTTGCCTTGAAGCTCTTTTCAACAGCCTTTCGATCAGCATCGTTGATTCCTTTCTAGTCTTTAGGATAGTACGTATCCCCTCTCAAACAACTTTCGTAGGAACAAAAGGACCATCACAAATCATGTCCCACAACTCGGAGTCCTCAGCCATGATGAAGTTATGCATTCTTGTTTTCCACTATCCATAATACTTGCCATTGAATCTTGGAAGTCTTGTGGTTGATTGATCTTCCTCGAGGTTTGGTAGAGCAGTCATAATGTAGATCCTTTCTAGGTTTTAAACTTTTAGAAAGAACCTTCTCTAATAACAATTAATAGAAATTAAGAGTCCACCAAACGGTATAGAGAACTAGATTCTCTATCTGTTCCAACAATAAATAAGCAGAAAGTAAATAACACACGATATTTACGTGGAAAACTCCCTGCTCAAGGGATTAAAAACCACAACCTACCCCAATAGAATTTTAACTCCACTAAATCGAGCAAACACCAGATTACAACCTATTGCAATATAGAAATTAAACTCTTAATTTCCTGGCCCCTTAAAATAACTCTGTTGTAAGCCCTTTGCAATAACTCTATTACAAAGCAATAAACCTTGACTAACTTTAGATCAAGAAATCAAACCAAACGATGATTGAAATATGTCCTACAAAGACACTTCTTGAAAATAGTGTAGGATTACAAATGAAGAACAAAATAATGAAGATTCAATAAACCTAAGGACTTAATCGGATCTGGTCCTTGAGGTTGTAGTAGCTTTGTTCTTGAAAGAGCCTTGAAGGCAATGGTGGCTAGAACTTGAGAGAATATGATTTTTTTGATTTGCAAGTACTAGGTTAAACCTTGTATCATGTTCTATATATATGAGAGAGCATGCGAAAAGAGATAGAGATATTTCATCTTTTAATTTGGCCTATAGCAAGCTGCAGTTGTGCTGCTATACTGCTGCCAGTCGGTACGGTGCGACAGCTTTTACAACTATAGAGTTGACTGTACGATGGCCAAGGGAACTGATCACATCTGGTCCATATCTAGTTCCTCGAGAAAGTTTGACCAGCATCAAAACATGAAGTAACATATATGTTGCCAGTCGATACATTGCAACAACTTTTATAACTTTAGAGTTGACTGTACGACGGCCACAGGAATAGATCATATCTGGTCCCTATCTGGTTCCTCGACAACGTTTGGCCAATATTAAAACATGAAGTAACATATCTGTTGCCGGTCGGTACAGTGCAACAACTTTTACAACTGTAGAGTTGATTGTACGACAGCCAAGGGAACTGATCGTATCTGGTCCCTATCTGGTTCCTTGAGAACGTTTGACCAGCATCAAAACATGAAGTAACATGTCATCAAGGCCAAAGGAACTGCTCACAACTGGTTCCTATCTGGTTCCTCGAGACTGTTTGGCAAATCATCAAAACACAAAATAGCATAACATATCACAAACTATATAGGGTCGAACCGGTCATAAATTGGCTAGCCCGGCCTGATACACCTTTAATTCGTAGTATGCATCACTTTTGGACTTTTTTCCAATTAATATTTTGTTACGAATCTTGTATAGACTTCTAGTTATACTGATTTCAGGAGCAAAACATGTCAGCATGTTTACTTTGACAAGATCGACTTTGGAAAACAACCGACTTTTATTTAATGGGATTGTCAATCCCCAATTAGGAAAGCATACATGAATTGAATGATCCAGGTTGCATATGATAACTTTCCTAATAAAGGCTCTATTTCCATTGACCAAATAATAACTTTAATAAAAAGAACTAACAATCTTTACAAAGAGACTGCAATCACAAGTAGTACTTTCCAGGTATTCGTAGATTTGAAAAATGTGGTTATACTATTATTGATTAGAATCTTGAGATAGATTTGCTTCCATCTCTGTTCAAAAGTAATTGGAGTTCTTTAATATTATATTACTTGGCTTATTCTAACTTCTAGTGCAGATAGTCAATGTTGTTAAACAAAAGGTCAAAGAAATTGCATGGCTTATGTTGTACTTTGAAGGAGTCTCTTCCTTAAAACCTATACATCTACCGACCCTACACTATTTTGGTTTGACGAGTTATATATAGTATAAATGAACAGTAAGAGGTACAAACCCAATAATTATATGGCAGTAGCCTGTAGGTAGACGTGAAATAAAGCTTTACTATTTTAAGTTCAATAAAACTTTGAATATTACATGTAAAAATGGATCCAGAATTTAAAGTTTATGAATTTCAATAGCAACCTTAATTAAGAGCACCATAAAATATTTATAGATATTTAGCAAGTTTCTTATTATAAAATACAATATGGACAAAAGTTGCTTAACCAAACCTCCCATCCGCCCTTTGATTATATGAAAGTTTTTGCTGAGAAAATACGTACATATGATCATTAATCTCGCCCAAACGACATTAACATTGATCTATAATGACATGTAGTATCTCATGAGTTCTGCCCACTATTACTACGGAAAAAGCCGGCCTTCCCTTCGCTACCCAAAAAGTTAGCTACTTCTATTAATGATTCATTAACTTATATACCCAAAAGGGATATGGGCGCCAGGTAAGGGCGGAGCTAGAGTTTCATACGGAGGTTCGGCCGAACCCAATAGCTTTGGTCCAAACTCTATATTTGTCGTTAAAAATTTATTGAATATGTACAAATTATTAATTTAGAACCCAGTAACTTCGAAGGAATATAATTTAAATGCTGGCTTTTGCCCAATCGAGTTTTACCATAACAACTAGGCAGAGTTTAATTCCTTCAAAAATTGACTACTCAACCATGTTAATCGCATTGATTAAGTCGCCTATTCCCGAAATTTGAAAAGTTAAAGGGGAACAAAAATAAGGTTTTAAAGCCTAAGAAGGAACGCATTCGTGCTGAATTTGAACGAGTCTGCTTCGAGTATAGTGATGCCATGCAATTTGTAATTCAGCTCTTACGTAATTTTCGTCAAATTAAGATTTTGTCCTGAGCTATTGTCTACCTGACTTCCTTTTAACCATTATGTTCCTCTCTTTATAAATGGTCTTAGTCTAATAGTCTCTCATAGTTACGTTCTTGAGAAAACCAAGATTCCCAATTTGACCATAACACTATTATTTTGTCAAGTAATCTATCCCGTGGGTTTTAGATTCAGATGATGACATTTTAATCGCAATGCCGTTCTTTAACCTTGAATCTAGACATGAATAGCAGATAAAACTGAGTAAATTGATTAACTCACTACAAGAAAACGGGGTTATTACGGCGGTTATTTTAGCATATAATGGCGGTTTGAAACCGCCATAATACACATTAACGGCGGCTTTTAAAAGCGCCACAATCCCGTCTGCCAAAATTATATTATGGCATTTTTGGGCAAACCGCCGTAATTACATGTGAAAACCGCCGTATTTTAAAAACTGTGGCTTTTATTTTTGCATATTAAGGCGGGTTTAAACCGCCATAATGTGTTTTTTCTGCTTCAGCCTTTTCACAATCCTATTTTTTTCACATTTAGAGTCCTATTTATTGAATGCTATGCTTTGAAACTTCTGTAGCTCTTCATAATCAATTAAACCCAATATAGAATATTAAAAAAGAAAAAATATTCATTATATAAAACACAAGTATACCAAAATTACATCATCCAAATATTAATGCTTCAAAGTGTATTTCAACAGTAATATCCAAAAGATTCATAGTTGATACAACAAAATAATCACAAATTCACACTCAAGTATACCAAAATTACATCATCCAAATATTAATACTTCAAATTGTATTTCCACAGTAATATCCAAAAGATCCATAGTTGATCCTATAAAATAATCACTAATTCACACTTGGACGATCATCATTGTTACTTTCATCTAAAGATCTTCTTAGTTCAACTATTGATGGTGCATCACTTCCTAAATCTGGTGCCTGAAAAAAAGGAAGAAAAAATACAATTAATAAGCAAATAACTAAAATGTTAACAGGTAAGCTGAAGTAGTAGGACTGGATTTACTATGAGACTCTTGTTTAGTCTGATAAATATACCAATAATAGTTTATTTGTATGAATATTCGAAGCCAAACGACTAATCACTTTAATGAGAGGTTTTGTATTTTATTTCTGTTTTTTTGTCAACTATTAACTATTTAAATTCTCTTTACAATTTGGAACATGACCACAAGTAAAAACTTCTGAAATTTTTTAAACCCCACACAATCTTTTCTCTATTAGCAGCCCATCATTTTCTTGGCCGCAAGTCCAGGTTTTATTGTCACAGTTCCATCATTTCCAACCAAAGCACTGTATTTATCCTTCCTAGTAAAATTAGTGCACTCATACGATAACGTTGCGGCATATAACCATAAGAAAAGCAAGTAACTAAAATTTTACTGTAGCAAGAGAACTTATACCTGTGGAGGAATGAAAAATAAGTGAGCAAACTCCTCGGGGATATTCTCTATGTTCCTTTCATATAAGCTAATTAGTGCATTTAATTTTGATTTCACATCTGTTATCTCTTGCTGCCACGCTGGAGTTGGAGCGGTAGTGCTAGATGAACCCACATAACCACGACGGTATCTCGCAGATGTCTGTTTGAATGCTACAGTTGGAACTACACCCAAGCCTAAACTTCGAACACAGCCGGGGTGCTCGGGACCGAATACTATGCCAAGTGCATCATTTGGTGAAGGTTCATCAAAACTTTATGCTCTTTCAGTTCGAATTTCTTCAATTCTTTCCTACAAAAATTGAAGAAGCATAAACTGAGCAATATGAAGGTGCTTGGAACTTGGAAATGACAAGAATTATACACTAAACTGCTAGCTAAAACATGAATCAAACCATTAACAGATCCATAACACCACATCCCAAAATGAAATGCAAATTATACCATATGGTCTAGCCAAAATTCCCGTAGAAGCAGCAGATCTCATTTAACACTAATCTGCTAACATAACAACACTAATCACCTCATATATATCATTTCCGTAGAAGCAGAAGATCTCATTTCCATAGAACACAAAAAAACCGCACTAAATGACTTCATATATATCAACATCGAAACTCACAGCAAAAAATATTGTCACCAACAACCTATCATGCATCTCAGACTATCAAAATGCTAGTGGAAATATTTGTGGAAACCCACTAGACAAGCAATACCAATCTAAAATTAAAATATAATTTCACAGCAGAAGGCACCAAAAATGTTACTTACCCCAATCACCCTAGCCTCATCAGTTACATAACTCCCATCTTTCCTTTTATGAGTCTCAGTCCACATTTTGCCTCGATCAAAAGCTTTTCCCATCGCCTTCTGAAATTTTTAAAACGAATAATGTTAGTAATTAATTGAGAACATATATCTTATCTAAGTTAAGCGCTTAAACTACCATTGCATCCCTTCTTTTAGCCAAACTCATAGCACCACAAGTATGAGGAAGTTGATTTTTTCGAATTTGTGCATTCTTGAAATGCTCCTACAAATTAAATAGGTGAAATTCTATTATACAAGACCAAAATAAGCAAAAGCAGAAGCAAGAGAAGTAGTAGAGAAGCAGAAGCAGAAACAGAAGTAGATACAGTAGCAGAAGCAGCAGCAGAAGCAAAAGAAGAAGCAGATAGCAGTAGCAGAAGCAACTATAAAGCTTGTTAACATTTGTTCTAGCAAAAGAAGAAGCAGATAACAATTCTAATATCATACTTATCGCCTTGTCAGTCATTCGACAAAGACACTTTATATGATACATTTTGATTAGAAAGGACAATTTGGAATACTTCGTACACCCTTCGTATAATGGTTGATTGCCATCTTCGACCAATTCATAAAACTTTGTATAATCTTCATTATGCCCCTCAACGTGCCCTTCATCAAATATTTCTTCTCTATTTATATGATTAGAAAACACACCAGGCTCGTTGACATTGTTCCTGGTGAACCCAAACGCATCATTAATCATAATTTCCATTGGATCTTGGGGCTGTAAATTATCTTCTATGATATGGGTGCTCTGAGAAGTTTGTTGCACGGTTGCATTTGATTCTTCACCATGCCAATACCAAAATGTGCAGTTTTTTGGGAAAGGTTTAAGAATCAGGTGCTCTTCAACTACATCTCTTCTTTGACACTTGTTAAAATCACATATTGGACAAGGACACTTAATTACGCGCCCATCAACTTACCCGTGCTCAAAAGCAAAATCCAAAAATTGTCTTAGACCATCTGCATATTCAGGTGTGTTTCGTGGTTTGCTAGTCCAAGATTTATCAATTGGCATGGCTAGAAAGGAAGACATAAGATAACATCACAATATTAAAACTGAAAAGATAGTTCAAAAGCTTATATGTGAAAAACATAACCTCTGAATATATCCACTTAATTTGAAAAGCCATTGCCAACTTAATTAACATGAAAAGTCACATCACTTCTACATTAATTAATTTTGAATGCAACCTCATATTGTAATCTCTTCAAATGCAGAATTGTTGAATGTCAAATACAGCTCTTTAAATGGTAAACAAATTAAGAAATGGTCTATTAATACTTGAAACGAAAGTACTATTTAGGTTTCTTGTACAGTTAAAGTTTAACTTCAGATTATTCCTGCATTTTTGCTTTTAGTTTCAAAATCCATAAAGCCTAAGGAAAGACATAACCTGCAATAATTAGTGAATATATCCACTTAATCTGAACTAAGTTTTTCTCTAAAAAAAATTTCTCATACACAGTGTCAAACAGTTAACTTACTACTTCAGATTCTTACAGTTGGATGGCATATCTTTCTACCTATACAATTGGTAACCGTTTGATAGATAAGTTGAACCTATTATAGCAGAAAGCTCTGCTAATCCGCTAGTGACAAATGAAATAATCAATCTACTTTTTAATAAAAAGAAATCTGCTCAAAAGAAAGGACAAAATTAAACTGATACCTCTCAAATGTTTTACTGTCGACGTCGATCCCAATAGCTTCATCAACAGTTTTTGATCTCTCGGCTACATATCAAGCCCATATATAATATTTAGGTTAATATTAGCAATAATAACAAATTAAAATATCAAAATTAAGTGCATGCAATCAAAATACCAAACAAAGCAGCAAACATTTAAAGAAGTACCAAACTAATTGAATAGAAAAATAACAAAAAATGGACTCAAAAAAATAAAGAACGGAAACCATTAGAAAATTAATGTTTTTCTAGTAATAGATTACTATTTTGGATGTTATATATTTAATTGACTGAATGAATCATAGATTATCGGACTGAGGAAAAAAATTTAGAAAAAATTGGGAAAAATCGCTACATGCATGAACCCTAATAAAGAGAAAAAGAACTTTTGGTACTAAACATGAACCCTAATCGCTACATTACCTGAGATTATTGAAGCTGCTAAATGAATTTCATGTACTTTTTCTAATTTGAATCTCGATTCTTCTAACCGGAGAAACAGATTGGGAGAAATAGAAGAATCTGAAGTTAGAAAATTGGGAGTTCAATTTGTGCTAAACTATAAATGTTTCCAGCGTTATTAGAGGGGAATGCATTACCTCAGCTGCAATTGTTTGGAGATTGTGAGTTTTACATTCCAGCAGCCTTCAATAAGAATGAATCGGGGGAAGGAATTGGGGGAAATAGAAATTGGGGGAAAGATATACGAGACTTATGGAGGGAAAGAAATTGGGGAAATTCTGGAGGGAGTCTCAAAATGTGAGGAGGAAATACTAAAACTTATTAAAGGAATAGTTAAAATATTTTGATTAAAATATTACGGCGTTTCTAACCGCCACAATACGAAATAATGGCCACTATAAAAAAATTTAATTCAGCGGCCGGTAAAACGTCATTTTTAATTATATTTTGGGGCGGTTATTTGGAACCGCTGTAATATAACCGCCACAATAATTCCGATTTTTTGTAGTGACTATCCCTGTAAAATTCCCCGAGAATTGCAGTCAATTTCAGCAATGTGATAAATAAAACAAAAAATCTCAAACATATTACGTCAATAGAAACTAGCTAGCGTGTAATACATTACATGATATCTTCGATGCATAATATCAGTTAGACAACTGTTGAAGCAATTACAGACATTATATATATAGATGGTTAATTGAAAAAGAAAGCTTACAAACTTGCTAATAATTAACCACACAACTAGCTAGAGAAGTTGCAGTGAAATGGTTGCCTTCAAGACTATGAATATAGTTATAGCACCCCTTTTGTTAATGCACTTGTTGGAGACAACTAATGCAGCTGCTTCCAGCAACATTACAACCAATGAGGCCTGCTCTTTTAGCCTTCAAGTCTCAAATAACTTTTGACCCCTTTGAAATTTTGTCCAATAACTGGACAAAAGGGACTGAAATTTGCAATTGGATTGGCATTTCTTGCAGTAGAAGGCATCATGAAAGAGTGACAGCATTAGTCCTCAGAAGCTTGTGATTTGGAGGTTCCGTTGCTAAAGAAATTGGGAATCTCTCCTTCCTTAGGATTCTGGATATTGCAAACAACAGTTTCCATGGCAAAATCCCCTATGAAATCGGGCGTCTTAGGCGCATAGAGTACTTGTCCTTGCAAATGAATAATCTCACTGGTGAAATCCCAGCAAGTATTGGGTTGCTTAACAAGATTGATATACTGGATCTTTCTGATAATAATTTACATGGACATGTTCCTTTCAATGTCTCCCCATCCTTATTGATCATGGATTTGGGACAAAATGGTCTTACTGGCAATATCCCAACGGAATTTTGTACTAGCGTTCCAAATTTGCAGGGTTTATCACTCTCAAATAATCAATTAGTAGGCCAAATCCCAAGTGGGCTGAATAAATGCACACAACTTCTTTATCTTTCCTTGTCATATAATCAGCTCACAGGTAACGTTCTTGGACTACATTTTCTTTTCTTTCTTCTGTATTTGGTTTTTTTCCCGTTGAATCTTACTGTCTGGTGAGCAAGGTTTTCAGGATGACAATCCTAAGTGAAATCGTGTACTAATGAGGTTAGCCTACAGTGACAACTCATACAACAACAACAACAACAACCCAGTATAATCCCACTTAGTGGGGTCTGGGGAGGGTAGTGTGTACGCAGACCTTACCCCTACCCTAGGGTAGAGAGGCTGTTTCCAAATAGACCCCCGACATCCTTCCCTCCAAGAACTTCCCACCTTTGCTCTTGGGGAGACTCGAACCCACAACCTCTCGGTTGGAAGTGGGGGTTGCTTACCATCAGAGCAACCCCTCTTGTCCAAAAATGCCTTTTATTATATTTATTTCTAGACGTTGGCCGCGCCGTTTATATCTCTTAAAATTGAGCTAAATATAAATAAACCTAGGTCTAATAAAGAAAACATGGATTCTGCGGGATAAATGTGATCCCTCCTTCATTAATCAGATGTCTCGAGTTCGAGAATTTAGAATGGAGATAGAACTCCTTATAGGGAGAGCTTTTCCCCCTTTATTGACCCCCATAGCACGAATCTGAAATAGTGGAGTCAGATATTTCAAATACCGGATAAAAGAAAACCTGGATTAGAATTAAGCTGAGCATAAGATGTGCCTAAGTTAGATTCTTTGAACTCAAATATTGCAAAATCAAATTTAAATTCATTGAATTCATCCTATAGTTCATTTTAACATTTTCACTTATTTATTGAGAAAAAAAATAATAGTATCAAAATTTAAATAAATGTCACTGATAAATAGCTTAATTAGTTCCATTCTTTCTTAATTTAAGAGGATGTGAGTTTGTTTATCCTAAGTCTCAATTGTCTGGCCAGCTCCCAAGTGGTTTAGACAAATGCAAAGAGCTTGTATATTTAGCCTTATCATATAACCTGTTCAGAGGTAAAGTTATTGAGCCATTTTCTTTCTTTGCTCCTTTTGGTTAATGTTGACAATAAAGGTTGCTAGAATCATTAGTCAAAACGTCTTGTAATGTCGTATTCTACAGGAAACCTGCCTAGTCAAATGTGGAACTCGACAAAACTTCAAGATCTATTTCTTGGATGGAATAACTTAACAGGTACTAATCAAGCAGTTGGCTCTATGTCTAAAAATGTTCTTCTTTAACAACTTTGATAGGTTAAACTGAGATTTACTAACTTCGATATATATTACTGGAAAATTTTACGTTAACTCCTCACCTCGCGGCACTAGAGATCTTTGAAATTTCCAAACACTTAGAAATCATTTAATAGAAAATGTTAATAATTCAAGTTTCAGTAGCAAAAAATGTTAGTGCAACACTTTGTTCTTCATTTCCAAACAAGTTAGAACAACTACATCAACCCCATGTTAGTTTGGGTTGATTATATGAATCCTCAATGTTCATGTCGCTCCATTTAGACCTGTCCCAATCCAATATCCAATCATTCATGTTTTCTTATAGTAGAATTTCTCACACGTACACTTTCTACTGGCATTTAGATATTTAATAAGATTAAAAGCCTGCTAGCGAACATTGAACTAAGTAAACATACAAACATAAGTAAGCCTTAATCCCGACAAGCTGGTATCGCCTATATTGATCTTTATCTTCCATTCTGCTCTTGTCTATGCTAAGTCTAAACGGAATCCAATAGATAGTACATAGTTCTTTTGCTTTCTTTTTACCCTATGTCGGGTATTTCATGGTTCACTTTTGGTATATAAGCAACAGAGATAAAAATATAGGAACATGGTTAAAGTATAGATTATAGAATGAATCTAATTTCATATTGATCTTCAATAGAATGTTGAAACAGTTACAAGGGTTGTTCCCTTCAGGATATGGACATAAACGTATAATGCATAAAACTTTTATCTAGCTAGCAGTTAAGTGATAGGAGTACTACTTCACAGTATTGGAATTTTTAGTGTATAATCACACAATTTACATAAATTTTACAGGACATATACCAAGTGAAATTGATAACCTATCAGCACTTCAAAGATTAAGTCTTCGACGGAACAATTTGGTGGGAATTCTTCCACCATCTATTGGAAATTTGTCGAATCTAGAGATGATAGACCTAGGTGAGAACAGTTTACGGGGTGACATTCCTCGGGAATTTGAACATCTTGTAAATCTGAAAGAACTGTATCTTAGCTCAAACAGATTATCAGGTGAAGTTCCAAGGTCTATTTTCAACATTTCTGGACTAGAAAAGATTGCATTTGTAGCAAATAATGAGCTTTCAGGAATACTTCCCTCAAACATAGGCCATAGCCTTCCAAATTCTTGAAGGCCTTTATCTTGGGAGAAACCAGTTCAGTGGGCTGATTCCTAGCTCCATCGTAAATTCCACCAAGCTTATCATCTTGATCTTGGCCGCAATCTGTTTACTGGGCATGTACCTATGAATCTTGGAAATCTACAACAGCTTCAATTCATCAGCTTGCAAATAAACCAATTGACAAATGATCCTTCTATGCGCGAGTTAAGTTTTCTTACCTCTATCCAATTGCAAGTATCTGAAGACCGTTCAAATAGGAGGCAATCAATTCAATGCAAGTCTTCCAAAATTCCTAGGCTCAGGCAACTGGTCCTTTTCCCTTGAAAATTTCATTGCTGCTAATAATGGTATCACAGGAAATATACCAACTAACTTCAGTAACTTGAGGAACCTGGGGTGGTTAAGCTTGGGATATAATAAGCTTATCGGTACGATTCCACCAGATTTGGGGAACTTGAGGAAATTGCAAATGTTGAAACTGGACAATAATAATATAGATGGAATTATACCGACTAGCCTGTGTAACTTGGAGAACATGTTTATAATTAGCTTGAGCCAAAATCAGCTTTCTGGGGAAGTACCAAGTTGCTTTGGAAATCCTTCTTCTTTAAGAGAACTCTCCTTAGATTCCAATGTGCTAATTTCCAGTATTCCACCAACTTTTTGGAGGAATAAAGATATTTCAGTTGTCAATTTATCCTCCAATTTTCTAAATGGATCTCTTGCACTAGAAATGGGAAACTCAAGGAGTTTGCAGATACTACATTTATCTGGTAATCGGTTCTCTGGTCAAATTCCAAGCACAATTGGACAACTTCAAAATTTGGTTATCCTTTCATTGTCAATGAATATGTTAGATAGGCCTATACCTAAATCGTTTGAAGATTTAGTTTCATTGGAATACTTGGATCTATCCAGAAACAAGCTATCCGGCATGATTCCCATGTCCTTGAGGAATCTTGAACATCTCATGTATTTCAATGTCTCGTACAATGGGCTCATGGGTGAAATTCCAGATGGAGGGCCATTCGTAAACTTTACAGCTGAATCATTTATGGGTAACCCTGCATTATGTGGAGCATCCCGGTTCCATGTGATGCAATGCAGAGTCAGTAGTCCTAAAAGACCAAAAAAGAAGAGGGTTGTAACTTTTGTTCTTGCATCAGTTGCCTCAGGAGTTGCAATGACCAGCATTTTCATCGTTTGGTTACTGAAATATCGAAAAAGGAGTAGGGAACTTCCTCTAGTGGATACATTTGGTCAAGTACATATGAGGATTTCGTACCATGATATTGCTCAAGGGACAAACAACTTTGATGAAGCAAACTTGATTGGGAGGGGGAGCCTTGGATTGGTGTACAAAGGGACACTTGCAGATGGAAAGGTTGTGGCAATCAAGGTATTCAATGCAGAAATGCAACATGCATTCAGAAGTTTTGATGTGGAGTGCCAAGTTCTACGAAGCATTCGACATAGGAACCTTGTTAAGGTGATAAGTAGTTGTGCGAATTTTGATTATAAAGTGTTGGTGCTAGAGTACATGCCCAATGAAAGCCTTGATCGTTGGCTTCACTCTCCCGACAAATTTTTGGATTTAACTCAAAGATTAAAGGTGATGGTTGATGTGGCTTCTGCTATGGAGTATTTACATGGAGGTCATTTGTTTGTAGTCGTTCATTGTGATTTGAAACCAAGTAACATACTTTTGGATGGAGATATGGTGGCGAAAGTGAGTGACTTTGGGATATCCAAACTTCTAACAGCTGAGACGCTAATAGCACATACCAAAACCTTGGGTACTATTGGCTACATGGCACCAGGTAAATGTTACTACCAAGTTAATTTGAGTAAATTTTAAACGACGTTAATTATTTTCATTAATGGGGGGATTACATGAATTTTTTGGCAGAGTATGGTTCAGAAGGCAAAATCTCAACCAAGGGAGATGTTTATAGATTTGGTATTCTGTTAATGGAGATTTTGACAAGAAAGAGCCCTGTGGATGATCTATTTGTCGGAGACTTCACCTTGAAAAAATGGATATGCCAATCATTACCAAACCGAATGGTGGATGTAGTGGACATTAATTTATTTTCACTGGATGACGAAAATTTTATGTCGAAAGAGAGCTTCAAATCAATCATGGAATTAGCTTTTGAATGCACAAATGACTTGCCTCATGAGAGAATTAGTATGGAAGATGTTAATGTTCGACTCAAGAAGATCCTAACTCAATTTCTGCAAAATGTAATGACAAACTAAACGGTAGTGCTGAAGTCTATAATGGAATCATTTCTTCACGGGCAAATTGAAAATATTTGATAGAACTTTAAGAGATTGAAAATCTTTCACTTCAATTGTTTCAAAAATTTGTTTTGTGTTTATTCTTCTTTATGTGTGAAGTTCTTTGTGTACGTATCAGCTTTCTTCTTTTCCTTTTTTCCTTCTTCCTAGCATCAATCTACAACCTATGGATAATATGTGTGTTCATATATAATTATGTTTCTTTTTTTAAACCGAGAAATCCACTGAGTATAATGGGGCACGACTCGAAACTTGGTGGATAATGGGCCCGCTTCTATATCTTTCTCCACACAAATACTACTAGGATTTTTGTGAGGGGTAGGTTTCGAACCATTTCTCTGCACCTAACCTACCATATATGATTATATTTTTTAATGACAACAAGTCGATATTGTTCACAGAAATTCGAATGTTTATTCATCTGTAATCAGTAAGAGATCTTGTTAACTGATACCCCTGGATAAATTCTCAGTGCATTGGGTGGCCTGAAACTACTTACCACACAATACAGAAGAAAGTTGCAATTTCATTAACACTAGCATAATTATGAAATATTAGCTGATAGAAGCAGTAGTAATGCTAAAGGAACATATCAATTAACACACAAAACACTTGCACTACTTTATGTGAGGTGCATAGATGAAGCATTTGCCAAAAATGTGTATTAGATGTCCATCTTTTGCCGCTGCAAGGATTAAAGAAGGAAGGAAACAGTAAGATTACCTAGGAACCAAAACTGTTTTGGACAAATGAATAAATAGAAATTAAGAAAAGAAGCATATTACTTGAGCACTTCACTACAATTTGACAACTTAACATCAAGGATCTAGCCCTGATCAGCAAATATGGATTTCATGATCGGGAGTTACACCATGAACACGCCTCGAACATATGCAATACCCAATATAAGTTTAGAGAACTGGAAACAACAGAGTGATTTTTGCACTACAACTGAGAGAAACATCTGAGAAACCAGAAAGAGATTTTCTGAGACACCAACAATACAGACGAATACCGCTGGAAACGTAAGTCAATCAAATACTGACGAATCACGATGGAAATGTATTTAAAGCACAAAAAGAGTGCCCCAAATCTAATTACACTCTTGATCATACAAAATACTAGTATATTAGAATCTTAACTAGAATTATACAGGGGATTGCAGTGATTTGAAAGCCTAAAACCAGAAAAGCGACAGTTTAAGAGTCTGATTTGGCCTTATACTATGCCTTATTTATCCCCCATTTGAGTTTCTTATGAAAAATATCATCACCTTTATACATTAGTTGCACATTTATCCTTACCCGTTAAAAGCACCTCTCTTAGATTTTTAAGGAGCACGGCATCCTCTTATTGGACCAACTGACCGGCCCCAACTCTTAATTAAAACCCGCCCGATCCAACCATTAAACTTAGACCCATCGATAAAATTTAGTCCATTTTCCCTCGAGCTTTTCATCTCCCCCAGAAAGAAAATACCTAGGGTTCATCGCACCCCTATTATAATCAATTCATTCCACATGCTTTCTTCTATAACTGCAGTTAAAGGTAATTGATTTCTTCAATTAATTGTTTGTTTAAGCTGTTATATGTATTTTTTTCTTAAATTTGCCGCGAATTAGTCACCTTTAAGGATTTCGTTCTTTAATCTTGTTATGGTTTTGATTATGTGCTTAAATCTTTAAAGTTGACCGTTAGTTGTGTTGTTTATGAGTGGATTTTGTTTGCATGGGTTGTCTAGGTGGGTTTTCTGTTAGGGTTTATTCGAGACAAAATTTGTTTTTGGATTTTTGTGTAGTTTGTGGTCCATGTGGTTTTGGCCTTTATTTTTATTTAACGAAAAAATTGGTGGCAAAACTGAGATTGTGGGGTCTTAAGTTTGGGGTTTAAGGTATTTTTTGTCGGTGTATGGTTGTTGACCCTAACTAAATATTTTAAAGTTAGTGGGACTTCACTTTCTTATTGTATGTGGTCATACTGTTGCATATTAGTTTTGTTTTCTGGTTCCCCATGTTTGTCTTTCCTTGTGGTCGATTAATTTATTGTTTGATAACATTTTCCTTATTGTATAACAATCATTTTTAGAGCTTTCAGTTTAACCTTTTCTTTATAGATTTTCTTTATTGTTTAACAGTTTAGCAGCCTTCATTTTTTAACAGTTTAACAGTCTTTCAGTTTAACCTTTTCTTTATAGATTTTCATTTTAACAGTCTTCATCTTTTTAGAGTTTTCAGTTTAACAGTCTTCATTTTTTATAGCTTTTCTTCATTGTTTAACCTGTATTTCAGTTTGTTGCCATATTCATTGCACATTCTTGTTCAATCATAACAATCATTTATTTTCTTAACTTTTCAGGATATTAAAAATGACTTTGGTGGACATAATGTTCCATCATGGTGGGGATTGGATCAGAAAACCCTATGTGTTATATTCAAAGAAGCTTGTTCACTCTTGGGAAGGTTATGACTCTGACCTTATTTCCTTTATTGATCTAGTAAATGAGTACACTGAGGAATTGATATATGTTGGTGTTCAACAACTAATTGTAAATGGACCTACTGGTAACTATTATGAAGTAGTGGATGATTTTGGGATAAGACATTTATTGTCTTTAATATCTGATGAGTTTAAGTGTCTTAACTTCTATGCAGTAGATGAATGTGAATTATCTGTGAATGTTCCTAATGTTGTCCATTATTCTGATTCACATCCATCACTAACTGAAGTTGGTATAGATTGTAATAAGGTTAGTGTGAGAGTGAGAGTGACAATGACAGTGAGGGTGATGAGGTAGGGTATGATTATGAGGAATCACAAACAATTGCATGTCAAAAAAATAGAGAAATTGATGTTGGACCGCACAATTACAAGGAATTGTATAAGGGTATGAGCTTCAAGGACATACCTGAAGCAAAAATATGTATTAACTTCTATGCCCTGGCAAACAAAAATGATTTAAAACAAGAAAAAAGTGATAAAGAAAGATTAAGGTGCAAATGTATTCCTGGTTGCCCTTTTGTTGTTCTCATTTCCGAGGATGGAAACCTTTCAGGGGTTAGGATAAAGACATTAAAATCAGAGCATACTTGGGATGAAGCATTTGATAATAGTAGGGTTGATTATCATACACTTGCACATTACTTCAAGAAAAGCTGCAAGATAATCCTATGTATAAGATTAAAGAGATGAGAGCAGATATCAAAAATGTGTTTAATACAAATGTCAGTTATAGTAAGTGTAAGAGGGCTAAAAGAGAGATTTTAGAGAAACTAGAAGGCAGTTTTACAGATAGCTACAATAAAATTGAGGCATATGTCAATGAACTTAGAGAAAGTAATCCAGGGAGTGATGTGATTATTAACTTGTCAAAGGATGCACTTGCTCAAGGTGTTAAAAGATTCTTGAGAATATATATTTGCTCCCATGCTCTTAAGATGGGTTTTAAGGAAGGTTTAAAGCCTTCAAGCCATCCACTCTTTCCTTTAATCTGTCCCTTTCAAGAATAATCGCATCCAACGTCGACTTCATATTGTTGAGTTTAACATTAGTGGCATCCAATTTGTAATTCATATTATTAATTGTAATAAGCACTCGATCTGGCAACACATCATCTTGCCATTCCCAATAACCGCACGAGCTTATCTACCAACACAAGGCATACAACTAGTAATTATGAACCACTAATACAAGGGAAAAAATTAAATATCGAAAAAATCAAATAGAACCAAAATAAAATAAATAATACATACATCAGGTTTAGGGCACTTAAAGAATCTTCTTCCGGGATTATATGGAGTTGTTGAACTGAAGTGGTTGGAAATTTTCCTACAATGACACCTCCTCTTTGATGAATAACTACTTTCTGACATGAGAAAACTTACTATGGTGGAAAACCTTCACAACCCCTTCTATGAAGTTAAGAAGAAAGCAAATGGGAGAGAAAGACTTTACAATGGAGCTGAAAATAGCAATGGAAATGAACCCTGGGTATTTTCTTTCTGAAGGAAATTGACTAAACTTTACCGATGGGTCTAAGTTTAATGGTTGGGTCGGGCGGGTTTTAATTAAGAGTTGGGGCGGGTCAGTTGGTCCAATAAGAGGATACCACGTGCTCCTTAAAAATTTGGGAAGTTGCTTTTAACGGGTAAGGGATAAATGTGCAACAAATGTATAACGATGGAGATATTTTTGATAAGAAACTCAAACGGGGGATAAATAAGGCTTATTTATGATAGTATAAGGGCAGATCAGATCCTTAACCGAACATAATAACGCTAGGATCAAGAATTCTATAATAAAATTTAGGCAAAATGCCTTAACACCCCCCTAAACTTGACACGAATTATTAGTTACAACCTTAAACTATTCGTGGCCTTAATTACCACCCTCAACTTGGCCCTTTGAGAGTCATTACTCCCCTGAATGCTGATGTGGCAAATTGTGTAGGTGCACTCGCCTACCACATGGATTTTTCTATATATGTGGCATTTTTTTTGAAAAATAAAATATATTTTTACCTTTTTAAGTATGTTACTTTTTTAGATAATTTTTTCGAATACAATTTATAATAAAACTTGGACAGAACTACATTATTTAGGCTAAATTTTTTTATTTGACTAAAAATAATAAAGTTTTAGTTAATCTTTTTTTGAATTTGTCATGATAATAAAGATTTATACAATTGAAATAAATAGTCAGCGCATCTACAAGGTTATAAAAATACATAGTTGGAAATTAATTGTCACGACCCTAAACCTGGACCCGGTCGTGATGACGCCTCTCGTGAAGACAAGGCCATCCGACACTTCCCATTTCAATTTTTAAGCAGTTAAACAATAAGATTCAAGTCTAAAACATGATAAATAATCTAAAGGTGAACATTGACAATACAGAACAATAAGCGGAATACAACCCAACACAGCCCGATACCGGGGTATCAGTAGTCATGAGCATCTAAAATCTGGAATAATCAAGAAAAGTCTATATAGTTCAATAAAAACTAAAATAAGGATAAATAATATAGGGAAGAAGCTTTGGGCTGCGAACGCCGGCAGCTACCTAGAAAATCTTTGGATCCTCCTGAGCTGGAAGGATCAACACACGGGAGCGGGACTAGATGCGCCTAAATATGCACACGGGGTGCATGGAGTAAAGTGAGTACTCCAACTCAGTGAGTAATAATCATAAATAAAGACTGAAAGCAGGAAATCATGTGAGGCACATTACAGGCTATAATGAAGCAGTAAAACCAGTAAGAAAACAGTAAATCAGTAAAGATATGTGAAAGTTATTATAGTTCAACTTTTAAACTTCATGAACCTTTTCAACAATTAAGAAGGTAAATGACAGGTAATTAATAAAGATAAACATATAAAGGTTCGCCCATCGGGCACAGTATCAACAAATCTGCCACTCGGACAATATCTCAAAAACAATACCAGCCCATCGGGCTATATCTCACATCATAATGGGTACCCGCCGCACTCACTGGGGGTGTGCAGACTCCTGGAGGGGCCCCTTATGGCCCAAGCGCAATATCAAGCCATCTCGTGACATCATCACTAGGCTCTTGGCCTCATATCAACAAGCCACCTCGTGGGGTACATATTTCAGGCCCTCGGCCTCATAATTATAATCAGTGTTTCCTCACGATGTAGGCCCTCGACTTTACTCAGTCAAAATCCTCACAAGCCACTCGGGCTATAGTAAAGCATGATTCTCAGCTCAAATATCATTTAAAAGATTATTTAAGTGTTAAAACAGGGTAAACATGGCTGAGTTATGAAAATAGTTGAATATAACATGACTGAGTTCAAGTATAAAGTCAAACAGTGAGGAAATATCAATAAAAATCCCCTAAGGGTTCAAATAATTGGCACGAGGCCCAAATATGGCATCCAGCCCAAAAAACATGATGATAGCAAATAGATTTCAGTCAAATATGCGGTAAAATAGTAATTGGGGATGGACTAAGTCACAATCCCCAACAGTGCACGACCCCACGCTCATCATCAAGCGTGTGCGTCACCTCAATATAGCACAATGATGTGCAATCCGGGAAGAACATCATTTACAATTATTACTTACCTCAATCCGGTCAAATCTTTAGCCCGCGATGCCTTTGCCCCTCGAATCGACCTCCACTCGCTTCGAATCTATTCAAAATCAGAATCACCACGTCAAAATATGCTAATGGAACGAAGCCCAAGCGAAAATAATCATATTACAACCTAAATCCCGAAATTACCAAAACCCGACCCCGGGCCCACGCCTGGGAATTCGATAAAATTCACATAAATGGATTCCTTATCTCCCCACGAGTTCATACATATCAAAAGTACAAAAATCCGACCATAATAGGTCCCTCAAATCATCAAGTCTAGGTCTCTAATACTAAGACCTAGTTTCCCCAAATTTTAACCCTTAAATTCCATTAATTATAGCTCTAATCCGTGAAATAATGCCATAGGGACGAGTTTTAGGTCCAAAATCCTTACCTCAATGAAGGTACATCGAAATCCCTCTTCAAGATCATCCAAAAAGCTCCAAAGCCGACTTGAAAATGGTGTAATAGCTCAAATATCGTGAAGGAAACAGTTTATACCTTCTAACCCAAGGAATTTCGCATCTCCGGCCATATTCTCGCTTCTGCGGTCAATATCACTGCATATGTGGTCCTCACTTAAGTCACCAATGTCACGACCCAAACTGGAGGGCCATGACTAGCACCCGACCATACTTGCCGAGCACCAATGTACATTTTATCTAAGCTTTTTTTATTATCTTTTAGGGTTGACGAGATCAATATAAATGGTAGACATGGATCATGGACAACCAACAATAAAATATGATGGAATGAACATACATAACATGGGATGACCAGACAATCAAGAAACTACATATAAGGTACGAGCTACCACGCTACCATGAAAGACTATACAACAAAAACTAGCCAACAAGGCATATCAAACTATACATGAGTCGAAACCTGTCTATGAGCCTCTAAATGAACCTAAGTGCTGCAACATAGCCGGAACAGGGCCCTGACATACCCATAATGTCTATAACAAAATGCATACCAAGACCACGGCAAGTCCGGAGAAGGGATCTCGCCAATCACTGCTGAACTGGACAACCTACTGTGGTGGGGGAGCTGCACCTGCCTGTCTATTAGGGCCTGCAGCACGACATGCAGCGTCCTCAAACAAAAGGATGTCAGTACGAATAAAGTACTGAGTATGTAAGGTAGGGAACCATAAATACGAACAGTAATGTAAGCAAGGATAGAGAATATACAACCTGGAACATCTGAGTACCTCTGAGGGCTACTGACATGCAATGCATGACATAAACTTTTAAAACATACGCCTCTGCGGGCATCATCATCATCATATCGTACCCAGCCGTAATAGGCTCGGTAAAAAATGTACCTGGCCATCATAAGGCTCGGTAGAATTGTACCCGGCCACGTGGAGCTTGGTAAAACCCAACTGATCAGTGGGTGCATAATAGGTGTCGTACCCGGCCGACTATAGCGTGGCTCGGTAGAGTAAAATAGATACATATATATATATAATGCATGCTCGACTCATGGAATCACATTCTAAACCTTTCGGAGTGACGTAAGGTCGGTATCCTCTGTACACGTTATTAGGACTAACTCTTCACTATGAACCTTATAAGAATCAGGAAGTACCAACAACATTGATAACATAAGAATAAGAGAAGCAACATTAACATCAATCGTTCCATAAGAGGGAAAGCAATGTAAGTACTGCTAGCTTCTAAGAGTAGAGTATCTTTGGAAGCTCGTTCATTACATTATGTACAATCGGAGTCGTGCAAAAGAAGGAAAGGGATAGCCTCACATACCTTGTATATACTTCCCCAAATCGCAAGCTATGCAATTGTCACAACTCCTTAGTCTACAATAAGAGAAACGATACTATCGTTATCATTTAAGCGTCATAACTATTATGTATCGACCACAACCTATTTTACGCTGAAACGGACAACACCTCCCCTATATATATGACTTCACACCATTCAAAACAATCACCAAACAGCCCAAACAACATCAATAATAAACATATTGAGCCTCCCAAAACAGTCCACGCACAACCTAATTACATCATACATACGACGACCACCGTAGTTGTATCAAACGACCCGGAAATGTTACGAATAACTATCAACCCACAAACCTACATATATATGGTGTTTATTCACACCATTCCACCTCCAAAACTCCACAAAACATTAGTAAAACATGCAGCCCAACAGAAACACAAAACAGTCCACAAAACAATCCGCTACAAGTGAATAACTCGAACTCACGGCTTCCGATCACCATCTTGTGAGTTCTTACATGTATAGAACGAATTACCATGAATTCATAGCAACGAAAAATGTATTAAAGATGGTAGTAACTTACCTTACTTGTTGGATAACTCAACCCTTCCCTTGGTTCTTCAAACTCTAGGTTTTACCTTCAAATAGAACTTGAAAGAAAGGGAAAATCGATTAGGGTTTGGGTGGGATTTTTGGGGAGGAGTTACAGGGGTTAACTTTGGTTTTGAGGGTCTGAAATATGGATGAAATAACTGAGTTCATAACCCCTTAAAAGTCCTCTCTTGTCCGACTTAGGTCTTTTAATTTTGTCATATCATTTTGGCAAATAGGTGATGCGCCTACTTGTCATCTACCAATCTGTGCAGGCTTGCGAAAATATGAATATCTCTATACTTCGAGATCGTATTGACAAACGGTTTAATGCGTTGGAAACTAGACTCATAGATTTTAATTTTGTGGGTAGATAACCCGTAATTCCTTGTAAATTAGGAGAAAAGCTTAGAAACATTGGACCTAATGTTTAAGTAAAATTATGAACCTAAGCTGCGACAACGTTTGTCGACTTTTGTTTCATAACTCATTTGACTTCAAGACTTATGATACGGATATTATATGATTCAAATACCTTAATACATGACCTCTTGAGTGTATTAAGAACCTTTAGGTTTACCTGAAAATACGAGTTACAACATCCTTGATTCGTTTAACTTCTAATACTTGTTAATCACCCTTATACACCCTTGTATCACTTAAGACCAATAGGATTAACTTCTTATCATCTCAAAGGTAATTCCTTCTTGGATTTATGTTAACTAATATATGGCATGAACTAACGCGTGTGGATATGGGTTGTAACACCCTTCCCCCCTTAGGAATATTCGTCCTCGAATGTAAGGGTTCATGGTGAGTTTAAATCGTCGTGGATTCCGGCCAAGTTTCTCCCATAAATAGAGGACAAACTTGCAAGCAATTAACTCAACGTATGGCCTTACAAGAGTATACAAAGCATTATGGACATGTACATTATCTGCATATCGCCATTTTGCATTAACAAAGAGTATTCTCAAGTTATTGCTTACCTCATAGAGCCATTTCACATTCCAATGTATCATGTGTTCCACCAGCATCCTTGTTATTCTGGAATAGGTACGGGTATTTAGACTTCATCTCCTCTTCTGCTTCCCATGTCATTTTTCCAAATTCTTGTTCCTCCACAATACTTTGACGGAAGCTACATCTTTTGTTCTCAGCTTGCGGACTTGTCGATCTAATATAGCCACTGGAACTTCTTCATATGACAGGTCCTCTGTAACTTGTACATCTTTGATAGGGATGACTCGAGAAGGGTCTCCAATACATTTCCTCAACATAGATACATGGAATACCGGGTGGACAAATTCCAATTCGGATGGAAATTCTAACTCATAAACAACCTGTCCAATTCGTCGAAGAATTTTATACGGCCCGATATACCTTGGACTCAAGCTTACCTTTCTTCCCAAAATGCATAATACCCTTCATTGGTGAGATCCTTAGGAAAACCCAATCACCAACCTCAAACTCCAGATCATGACGTCGGACATCAGAATAAGATTTTTGCCTGCTTTGTGCCGTCCTCAATCGCTCCTGTATCACTTTCACCTTCTCAATAGCTTGGTGAATCAAATCTGGCCCATATAATTTTGTTTCACCGACTTCGAACCATCCAACTGGTGATCTACATCTCCTCCCGTATAGTGCCTCGTATGGGGCCATTTTAATACTGGAATGGTAGCTATTGTTATAGGCGAATTCTATGAGTGGAAGATGATCATCCCAATTCCCCTTAAAATCTAGAACACATGCTCGTAGCATATCTTCCAGCGTCTGGATGGTACGTTCAGCCTGTCCGTCAGTCTGCGGATGGAATGCAGTGCTGAGATTTACTTGTGTGCCTAAACCCTTCTGAAAAGACCTCCAAAAGTTAGCTGTAAATTGAGCTCCTCGGTCTGATATAATAGATACCGGCACACCATGAAGCCTAACAATCTCCTTAATATACAACTTCGCATAATCTTCAGCCGTGTAAGTTGTCTTAACTGGCAGAAAATAGGCACATTTTGTAAGTCGATCAATTATTACCCAGATGGAGTCAAACTTATGATAAGAGCGAGGTAATCCAATAATGAAGTCCATATTAATCACCTCCCATTTCCAGGTCGGAATCTCTATATTCTGAAGCAATCCACCGGGTTTCTGATGTTCTATCTTTACTTGTTGACAATTGGGACACTGGGCTACAAATTCTGCAATATACTTCTTCATGTTATCCCACCAATACTGCTCCTTGACATCATGGTACATCTTTTTCGAGCCGGGATGGATGGAATATCGATATTGATGAATCTCATTCATAATTTTCTCTCACAACCCTGCCACATTAGGCACACATAATCAGCCCTGGTATCTCAGTGTCCCATCTCTTCCGATCTCAAATGCCATACTTTTACACTGTTGAATGCTCTCTCTTAATCGTACTAAGATAGGATCTTCATATTGCCGTGCTTTTACCTCGGCTACCAAAGATGATTATGATGTATTCTGTACCATAACACCTTTGTCATCAGAGTCTAACAATCCGATTCTCATATTGGCTAGCTGATGAAGCTTTTTAGTCAACCCCCATCTACCTGCCTCTATATGTACTAAGCTTCCCATTGATTTACGGCTGAGAGCTTCTGCCACAACATTGGCTTTACCGGAATGATACTATATCTCGACGTCGTAGTCTTTCAGTAATTCAAGCCACCTACGCTGCCTCAAATTCAACTCTTTCTACTTGAAGATGTATTGTAAACTCTTGTGATCTGTGTAGATGTCAACATGGATGCCGTATAAGTAGTGTCGCCATATCTTCAAAGCATATATTACTGCAGCCAATTCCAAATCATGGGTTGGATAATTCTTTTCATGCTTCTTCAATTGTCTTGATGCATAAGCAATCACCTTCCAACGCTGCATCAATACGCACCCCAAACCTATACCTGAGGCATCACAATATACCACATAACCTTCTGTTCCTTCAGGGAGAGTGAGCACTGGTGCGGATGTCAATCGATTCTTCAGCTCCTGAAAACTACGTTCACAAGTGTCAGACCACTGGAACTTGGTAGATTTCTATGTTAACTTAGTCAATGGTGATGATATAGAGGAAAACCCTTCTACAAACTGCCTATAATATCCTGCTAGCCCTAGAAAGCTGCGGACTTCTGATGGTATTGTAGGTCTCGGCCAATTCTTTACTACATATTCTGAGTGTCGACACTAATACCCTCGTCAGATATCACATGGCTAAGGAACGCTACTGAGTTCAGCCAAAATTCACATTTGGAGAGCTTAACATATAACTTACGATCCTGAAGCGTCTGTAATACTATCCGCAAGTGGCCCGCATGTTCCACCTCTGAACGAGAATACACTAGAATGTCATCAATGAATACAATCACGAACACATCAAGATAGGGCCTAAATACAGTATTCATGAGATCCATAAAAGCTGTGGGGCATTTGTTAGCCCGAACGACATCACCAAGAATTCAAAGTGCCCGTATCTTGTCCAGAAGGCCGTCTTTGGAATATCCTTCTCCTTAACCCTCACCTGATGATACCCTGAACGTAAATCAATCTTGGAGAAATACTTGGCACCCTGGAGTTGGTCAAACAGGTCATCAATTCTTGGAAGTGGATACTTGTTCTTTATAGTAAACTTATTCAACTGTCGATAGTCGATACACATCCGTAACGACCCGTCTTTCTTCCACAAGTGCAAGGCCTAATGAAGCCCTTATCTAGCAAGTCCTTCAACTGCAGCTTCAACTCTCGCAACTCTGTCGGGGCCATTTTGTATGGAGGGATAGAGATCGGTTGAGTGTCAGGCAACATATCAATGCTAACTCAATCTCCCTTTTAGGAGGAAGGCCTGGGAGTTCATCTGGGAAAACATCTGGAAATTCGTTGACTACGGGGATCGATTGTAAAGTAGGCGGTTTTGCCTCCGCATCCCTAACGCGAACGAAATGATAAATGTAACCTTTTGAGATCATTTTCTTTGCTTTAAAATAGGAAATAAACCTACCTTTCGTTGTAGCAATGTTCCCTTTCCATTCATGATGGGTTTACCAGGAAATTGAAACCTAACCATCTTCGTACGACAGTCAACATTTGCATAGCATGAGGCCAACCAGTCCATTCCCATTATCACATCAAAATCAACCATTTCTAACTCAAATAAATTGGACGAGGTTTGACGACATCACAGTGCAACCTATATATACCCTTCTAGAAATCACAGAATCTCCTATCAGAGTAGATACCACAAGGGGTTTACTTATCAATTCAGGTTCAATGCCAAACTTATTAGCCACAAAGGGTGTAACATATGATAATGTAGATCCCGGATCAATCAGCGCATATACATCATAAGAAAACATAGATAATATACCTGTAACAACATCTGGAGACGACTCGAGATCCTGTCGACCTACTAGAGCATAGGTTTGATTTTGACCACCACTCGAACTCGGCACTGCACCTCTATCTCTACCACGACCTGTCGACTGCTTAAAACCCCATGTTGGAGGTTGAACTGATGAGGAAGAATCAGACACAGATCCAGTCGGCTGAGCCATACCATCGCCTCCCTTATTAGGATAATCCCGCATCATATGGCCAGGCTGTCCGCAAGAATAACATGCATCAAAACCTCGACGGCACAGTCCAAAGTGGGACTTGCCACACTGATCACAATGTGGTGTTGTGGGTCTCGTCTGACTAGTATCCCTGTGATGTTGCGAGCCTGATGGCTGCGAGCTCTGACCTGGACCAGAATAGGTAAATCGATCATATCGAGGCCTCTGAAACTGTGGAGAAGCACTAGCTATAGGTGGCGCCGAACTCCTTGAAGACTGGGGCCTGACGCTGCCTCTGAAGTCATTAGAATACCTTGCAAATCTCGCCCTCTTATGCTGGCCCCTATCCTGCTCCCTATCTGCCCTCTACTGGCACTTACGATCCTCTAGGGTCTGGGCATAAGCCTGAATACGGGAAATATCCATGCCCTCCACCAAGGAAGCTGTCGTGCACTCATTTATCAGATGTGGTCCCAATCCGTTCACGAACAAATGCACCCTATCACTCATCTCGGCCACCATATGGGGAGCATACCTTGCTAAAAAATCAAACTGCATACTGTACTCTCGCACACTCATATTACCTTGTCTAAGGTTCAAGAACTTATCAGATCTAGCTTGTTGTATCTCAACTGGCAAGTAGTGATGAAGAAAGGCCTCAAAAAAATTCCTTCCACACAACTGGAGGAGAGTTCGGACCCTTGGATCTCTCCCAACTATCATACCAGGGAACCGCTAAATCCCGTAGCCGATAAGAAGCCAACTCTACTACCTCTGTATCACTAACATGCATAACCCGCAGTGTACGATGAACCTGGTCAATAAACATCTGTGAGTCCTCCTTGGGGTCTAATCCGGTAAACACTGGAGGGTTTAAATTAATAAAATCGCGAACTCTCGTACTAACTGGTTTATCAGCAGCACCTGTATTCTGCCTCTGAGCCTGAGAAGCTACCAAGCTAGTCAATAACTGCAAAGCACTCCGCATATCCTGGTCTGTAGTGCCAGATGGAGGAACTGGAGGTGTTGGGTTCCTCCTAATATCCTCTGGAGGAGACGGAGTAGCTGAGGTATGAGACGACATCTCACTCTGAGCCTCACTTTGGCCTGCTTTGGCTTGGGGCACCTGACTGGTACCCTCTCCCGCAGCTGTATCAAGCCGTCTACTAATTGTTTGCTTCCTAGTCGAAGGCATCACTGAAATAAAACAAGGTGAATATTAGAGACGAACACTTACGACTCAACTCTACGCACGATCTAGATTCAGGAAGAAGGTAACAACCCTAGATGTCATGTAGCCTCCTGATTATAAATGTGGCGCGCTACACATCCATAATCAAGACTCTACTAGACACGACTCATAGACAATCCCTAGGACAGACTTGCTCTGATACCAAGTTTGTCATGACCCAAACTGGAGGGTCATGACTAGCACCCGACCACACTTGCCGAGCACCAATGTACATTTTATCTAGCCTTTTTTTATTATCTTTTAGGGTTGACAAAATCAATATAAATGGTAGACATGGATCATGGACAACCAACAATAAAATATGATGGCATGAACATGCATAACATGGGATGACCAGACAATCAAGAAACTACATATAAGGTACGAGCTATCACGCTACCATGAAAGACTATACAACAAAAACCAGCCGACAAGGCATACCAAACTATACATGAGTTGACACATGTCTATGAGCCTCTAAATGAACATAAGTGCTGCAACATAGACGGAACAGGGCCCTGACATACCCATAATGTCTATAACAAAAATTCATACCAAGACCACGACAAGTATGGAGAAGGGATCTCGCCAATCACTGCTGAACTGGACAACCTACTGTGGTGGGGGAGCTGCACCTGCCTGTCTATCAAGGCCTGTAGCACGACATGCAGCGTCCTCAAACAAAAGGACGTCAGTACGAATAAAGTACCGAGTATGTAAGGCAGGGAACCATAAATACGAACAGTAATGTAAGCAGGGTTAGAGAATATATAACCTGGAACATCTGAGTACCTCTGAGGGCTACTAACATGCAATACATGACATAAACTTTTAAAACATACGCCTTTGCGGGCATCATCATCATCATCATATCGTACCCAGCCGTAATAGGCTCGGTAAAAAACGTACCCGGCCATCATAAGGCTCGGTAGAATCATACCCGGCCACATAGAGCTCGGTAAAACCCAACTGATCAGTGGGTGCACAATAGGTGTCATACCTGGCCGACTATAGCGCGGCTTGATAGAGTAAAATAGATACATATATATATATATATATATATATATATATATATATATATATATATATATATATATATATATATATATAATGCATGCTCGACTCATGGAATCACATTCTAAACCTTTCGAAGTGACGTAAGGTTGGTATCCTCTGTACACGTTATTAGGATTAACTCTTCACTATGAACCTTATAAGAATCAGGAAGTACCAACAACATTGATAACATAAGAATAAGAGAAGCAACATTAACATCAATCGTTCCATAAGAGGGAAAGCAATGTAAGTACTGCTAGCTTCTAAGAGTAGAGTATCTTTGGAAGCTCGTTCATTACATTATGTACAATCAGAGTCGTGCAAAAGAAGGAAAGGGATAGCCTCACATACCTTGTATATACTGCCCCAATCGCAAGCTATGCAATTGTCACAACTCCTTATTCTACAATAAGAGAAACGATACTATCGTTATCATTTAAGCGTCATAACTATTATGTATCGACCACAACCTATTTTACGCTGAAACGGACAGCACCTCCCCTATATATATGACTTCACACCATTCAAAACAATCACCAAACAGCCCAAACAACATCAATAAAAAACATATTGATCCTTCCAAAATAGTCCACGCACAACCTAATTACATCATACATACGACGACCACCGTAGTCGTGTCAAACGACCCGAAAATGTTATGAATAACTATCAGCCCACAACCCTACATATATATGGTGTTTATCCACACCCTTCCACCTCCAAAAATCCACAAAACATTAGTAAAACACGCAGCCCAACAACAACAAAAAACAGTCCACAAAACAATCTGCTACAAGTGAATAACTCGAACTCACAGCTTTCGATCACCGTCACGTGAGTTCTTACATGTATAGAACGAATTACCATGAATTCACAGAAGAGAAAAATGTATGAAAGATGGAAGTAACTTACCTTACTTGTTGGATAACTCAGCCCTTCCCTTGGTTCTTTAAACTCTAGGTTTTACCTTCAAATAGAACTTGAAAGAAAGGGAAAATCGATTAGGGTTTGTGTGGCATTTTTGGGAGGAGTTGCAGGGGTTAACTTTGGTTTTGAGGGTCTGAAATATGAATGAAATAACTGAGTTCATAACCCCTTAAAAGTCCTCTCTTGGCCGACTTAGGTCTTTTAATTTTGTCCTATCATTTTGGCAAGTAGGTGATGCACCTACTTGTCATCTACCAATCTGCGCAGGCTTGCGAAAATATGAATATCTCTATACTCCAAGATCGTATTGACAAACGGTTTAATGCGTTGGAAACTAGACTCATAGATATTTAATTTGGTGGGTAGATTACCCTGTAATTCCTTGTAATTAGGAGAAAAGCTTAGAAACATTTGACCTAATGTTTAAGTAAAATTATGAATCTAAGTTGCGACAACGTTTGTCGACTTTTGTTTCATAACTCGTTTGACTTCAAGACTTATGATACAGATATTATATGATTCAAATACCTTAATACATGACCTCTTGAGTGTATTAAGAACCTCTAGGTTTACCTGAAAATACAAGTTACAACATCCTTGATTCGTTTAACTTCTAATACTTGTTAATCACCCTTATACACCCTTGTATCACTTAAGACCAATAGTATTAACTTCTTATCATCTCAAAGGTAATTCCTTCTTGGATTTATGTTAACTAATATATGGAATGAACTAACGCGTGTGGATATGGGTTGTAACTACTAAAATCGCATCTGCGATTCATTGGCCGCACTTGCGCCATCGCAGGTACGACGCCTGAACCGCTTCTGCGGCTCTAGACTTTCCAGCCTAAATCCGCTTCTGCGACCAATCTTCCACATCTTCAGCATCACACCTGCAGTCCCCAATCCGCAAGTTCGGAAATACCAGAAGCAGCAAAATCTGCAGCTCACCAAAATTCCAAACTTCTCCGGCAACCATCCGAAATCACCCCGAGGCCCCCGGGACCTCAATCAAAAGCACCAACGTATCCCAAAACCTTATTCAAACTTATACCAATCTTCAAAATACCTCAAACAACATCGGATCAACCAAAACACATCAGATTCAAGCCTAAGTTTCCAAAATCCTCTAAATTACGCGTTTGAGCAAAAATCAATCAAACCACGTCCGAATGACCTGAAACTTTGCACACATATCCCAAATAACTAAACAGAACTACTGCAACTCTCGGAATTCCATTCCGACCCATATATCAAAATCTCACCTACCAACCGGAAATCGCCAAAATACCAACTTCGCCAATTCAAGCCTAAATCTACTCCGAATCTTCAAAACTCATTCTGATCACGCTCCTAAGTCCCAAATCACCTCCCGAAGCTATCCGAGCCATGGAAACTCACATCCAAGCCCTCTAACACATAAGTCAACATCCGGTTGACTTTTCCAACTTAAGCTTCCTCGAAAGAAACTAAGTGTCTCAAACCTTGCCAAATCCTCTCCGAACCCGAGCCAACCAACCCGATCAAATATAGGAACGATAGAAAAAGCAATAAGAAGCATAAATGGGGGAAACAGAGCGGTAACTCATGAGACGACTAGCCGGGTCGTCACATTAATTATTTTGGCATAATTTTTTATATAGCTCTAAATTATGGTGCTCTAAAAATATACTTTTTATAGATTTTACCTGAAAAAGTTAAAATACACAATTGAAATAAATAGTCATTGCATCAATAGAAGAAATAAAAAGAGTGTATCCATAGAGTAAGTTATTTCTTGCAATTGTACACTCTTTTTATTTCATCTTTTGATGCAATGACTATTTATTTCAACTGTGTATTTTTACTTTTTCAGGAAAAATCTGTAAAAAATATATTTTTAGAGCACTATAATTTAGAGCTATATAAAAAATTATATCCAAAATAATTAATTTCAAATTATGTATTTTTATAACATTTTAGATATCTTGACTATTTATTTCAATTGTATAAATTTTTATTTTCAGGTCAAATTCAAAAAAAGATTAACTAAAACTTTATTATTTTTAGCCAAATAAAAAAATTTAGCATAAATAATGTTGTTCTATCCAAATTTTATTGTAAATTGTATATCGAAAAATACTATCTAAAAAAGTAACATACTAAAGGTAAATATATATTTTATTTTTTAAGAAAATGCTACATATGTAGAAAAATCCACGTGGCAGGGGAGTACACCCACACTTTTTGCCACTTCAGCATCCAAGGGGGTACTAACTCTTAAAAGGTCAAGTTGAGGGGGGTAATTAAGATCATAAATAGTTTAAGGTTGTAACTAATAATCTCTGTCAAGTTTATGGGGGGTGGTAAGATATTTTGCCTTTCTTCTTCCATAATTTTTTTTCTTTATCTGATTCAATTGGATCAGATGTCTCTGTATCTTCCACTCTCGCTCTCTCGCTCTCTCTCTCACACATACACAGACACTCAGGTTATCACGTTCGTTGACTATACAAGTCGTAAATGGGAAAAGCTCCAAACAATTTTGAATCTCCGTACTTCGTTTGATAATATATATATAGGGAAAATACATTAATTATCCTGAACTATTTTTTAAATAGAATTAGTATAACATGCTGATGTGGCAGAAGAGAGTGCATGCCACCCTCATTGGAGAGTGGTGGAGAGTGAGAAAGAGAGAGAATGCTGAATTTTATTTTTATAAAATATATACTATTTTTTTCTCTTGTTTTTATTTTTCTTTCCTCCAATTTTGTTACTTATAGATTGGCTGGAAACTAGCACCGGTATTCTGCATATTTTCTAGCGAGATTGAGTTGAAGATTTTATTCTTTTCACTATACTTTATAGAGGATTACTGCTATTTCTAATCTCTTCAGTCACTACTTTTAACCTTTCAATTGTAATTGCTTCTCACAGAAAGGAATGAAAAAATCTCGTCCCAATATTAATTTCCGATTAAACCCAAAAGAAGCTCAAAAAGACTGAACAAGAAAAAGAGTTTTGATTGTTAGTTACAAAAAATATTGTCGCCATGCTTACCGTTTTCTCGATTGGGGCCTTCGGCCTATAACTGGTGAGGTGGGGGAGGGGAGTCCTGTTTTTTAATTAATTAATCAAATTTATATAAAAGAGAACAAAGAAAAGAATTTAGTTGTTGATTGTTGATCGCCACAAAATTTTCTAGAAGCTTACTGTTTTTCGGTCTACTTCTTCAACCAAAAAAAATTCCCTGCTTCACTTGTGGGATGGGGGATAGAAGAAGGTGAGATGTGTAAAAAAGGAAAGCGAATTTTAAAAAATACAAATAATGAGTTGGGAAAAAAGTAGATTGAAAAAAAATAAGAAAAGAAAATGATTTTAGTGAGAAATACATGTATCAGGCGTGTGTATTTTACCACCAAACACAAATGTGGTAGTGGAATTTAGGGTGATACTAGTTCCATTTAAAAATAGTTCAGGGGAAAATGGGACCCCCTCAAAGACAAAGCATGCAGTTGGAAATCCAGTTATAGGTGAGGGGTACTTATGTATTTTCTACTAAGCCGTATTTATTTTATTAAGATTAAGATACCTGAATTTGAATACACATCTAAGATTAAGACGTTTAAATATACACATTTGAATATTAATATCTGAATGTTAAATGATTAAAATTATTTATTTTTTCAATATTTGAATGTATATTTGTCTTTATTAAAAATTTGATAAATATAAAATAAAATACTAATTAATCTAATAATATATCAACAACATATTTTTAAAATATAATAAGATAGTTGATGGTAGTGATGAATAATAGCGGTGATTGTGTGTACCAACTAGGGTGGTGATTGGTGATGGTTTTGGTTGATGATTGGTGGTTGTGGGTAGTAATATTGGTGATGGTGGCTGATAATAGTAGTTAATGGTTGTTATTAATAATGATACTTAATCGTGATGGCTAATAATTATGTGAATAATGTATGCTAATTATAGTGGTAACAAATAGCGGTAGTTGCGAATATATAGTGATGGTTGATGGTAATAATCGGTTGTAGTGAGTACGGTGACGTGAAAATGATAGTTGGAGCTGATGATTGTAAATGGTGATTAGTGATAGTTACTTTTGACTGTGGTGATTGACGATTGTAGTGGTTATGGTTAAGGATGGTGGTGGTGGGCGGGGTAGTTGATAATGGTGGGTTGGTGGTAGTGATTTTGGTTGAGGATGGTGGTGGTGGGTGGACCAATACGACGATTAGGGGTAAATTCGAATGATATCATCTTAATAAAATTAATATTTTGCCATAGATCTTGATCATTCAAATCTATTCAGAATCACTAAGTGGTTATAAAAAAAATATTGAGTTTTGAATGATTAATATTAAGAATAAAAAATTACACTTAATAACTAAGATTTAAATGATTAAAATTCAAACCTTTCTTAAGTGAAAAACAAATGAGGCATAAATTTTCTCATTTTAGTTCATACATATACTTTTAATTTCTGATTTGTTAATACCTATACTGCTAGCAAATGGTCTAGTATTTGCTCTTAATACTAATTGAGCTCCAACTTGAAGGGTGAACTCCATATGTATATAGGATAAAATATGCTATGCTAAGTGGCCGCTTAAGAGAGTGACACGTGGAGCCTAAGGCAGGAGATAGTTAAAACTGAAGGCAACCGTCTCGTTTGTCACCGAAAAGAATAACATACGTAAAGATACAATAAATACCCTCCGTCTGGTAGCATTAATGGAGAATATTCCACAGCATTTAGTACACTGCCCGTTGAAGAGAATTTGTCATTTAAGCTCACTGTTACACCTTCTTCAATGGCCCTCATAATTGACGTTAAAGAGAAGCATGATCCTAGGACCTTGTTCCCTAGGTGCAGTTATAAATAGTATGGTTTTTATCATTGTAAAGGGCACGACTTTTCTGGAAAACATATGCTATAATCGATTCAAAGCCTTATACAAATTTTATCTTCTTATTCCTTGATTTCATTGATGTTATGCCAGGCAGACCTACTCCTGGAATTACTGTTTATGCTATTCTATCGTCACTTTAAGGCTAAGTATTGTGTATTTCTTTAATTATTTTATTATTTCAGGATCGAATTAATTCACTTGTCTAGAAACCACGTATAAATTCAATTGTACCTTTTTATGGGTAAATAGTTTGGCGCCCACCGTGGGGCCTAGATAGCTGTGTAATTAAGTTGATCCTCACCTCTTTTACCAACGTGTTTTGATTGTTAGTCTTAGCAAAAAATCACAAAAAATGGCAGACAATGGTGTTAACAATACACACAATCTTGAGGCTCAAGGAGACCAGCCTCATCACGAGGATTCAGTCAGTGACACCCACAATAAGGGGAATTATGTCATGCCGGTCCTCAACAGGCAATACCCATGACATGTTTGGGAGGCGACTCCCCATGATACTGAAGAGGAGCATGTTGTTGATGCTTTAAGGGTCCTACAAGAGCAACAAGCAATCATTCTATTCCACCTCACACGGCATGATAAGGTTATGTCGGAGTTGAAGCATGCGTTATCATAGGCTTCCAATAATGCGAATAGACGAGGTCCACTTCCTCCTGGCGCTCCCGCAAATCAAAGAACGTAGAGGGCCGACAACAACATCTTGAGGGGCGAGGTTGGCTCCGATGGGGCCTGGGGAGTGGATCCGGCCCCAATAACGAGAACGATCCCTTCAACAGCGAACTCTTACAATTTATGAGGGAAGTGAACGCCCCCATGGATCAAATCTCGGGCGCACCACCGGTGCTGAAAGGATCGAACTCAAAGAAGTATACTCAGTTGCCTTACAAACCAAACACGACATAAGAATTGATCCCGAAGCGGTTTAAAATGCATGACGTACCAAAGTATGATGGAACTTCAGACCCCTAGGAGCATATTACCACCTATACAACGGCGGTGAAGGGGAATGATTTAGCTCTCCACAAGATTGAATCTTTTTTGCTGAAGAAATTTGGAGAGACTCTCACGAGGGGAGACTTGATGTGGTATTTGCTGTTACCCGAACATTCCATAGGTTCCTTTGAGATGCCCACAGACTTTTTTATTAAGGCTCATGCCGGGGAGAGATAGGTGCATGCTCGAAAGGACGATATATTTAGAATTGCAGAAGGAGAATCCGAGTTGCTGTAGGAGTTCGTCACCCGATTCAAAAAGGAAAGGATGTTGCTCCCGGCTGTTCTGGATGAATGGGAAGCTAAAGAATTCACCAAGGGTCTGAATCCGAGAAGTTCAGATACCTCCCGAAAACTGAAGGAGAGCTTTCTTGAGTTCCAAATGACGACTTGGGTGGATTTCCACAACTGGTACAAGTAAAAGATAAGGATCGAAGATGATCAGGTTGGCTTACCGTCGTCGGAAAAAGGACGGGAGAAGAATAAAGAAAAATCAAAAGATGATTTCGACATAGATAGAAGGTCTTTGAGGGGCTAGTTTTTTCCCTATGAACAGGCCGAAGGACATGACAGAGATTTCTGGTCGGCAAATAGGTTCATTACCGACAAAAGAACTGATCGCGGTCGGAACAACAGATCATTACAGGACAAAGAAACATAAGGTACGTAGGATCCTTCCTACCCCTGGCTATTAGAGAACAATTTTAATGTCGGTGTAGTGGAGTTGGTATTAGCTATGAGAAACATCAAAGAAGCTCGATTCCCGAAGCTGATGAGGTCCGATCCTAGCTAGAGAGATCCCAACTTGTGGTGTGAGTACCACGGAACGAATGGCCGCTGGACTGAGGACTACCAACATCTGCTGGAAGAAGTGGCGACACTATTAAAGAATGGGCATATTAGAGAATTCTTAAGTGACTGTGCCAAGAAAAATTATGGTCACAATCGTGATGACGGGAAACCCTTGAAAGGAGGAGAAGATCCCCCGCGCCAGACGATCAACATGATCTTCAGGGGTTTGGGGGGGGGGGCGAGACCAACGGGGAAACCTTCTCGGCAGCAAAAAGGATGAAGGTATCAATAACCCATAGCAAGAGACTCCAGGAAGTTGTTGAAGACGACATCACTTTCATGGTGGAGGACACAAACGGATGTTGCTACCGCACAACGATGCATTGGTAATTTCTTTAAATGTACTAGATTATAAAATCAAACATGTTCTACTAGATCTATGAAAGTTCAGCCAATATCATACAATGAAGGGTATTGGACCAATCCAAACTCACTGAAAGCATCATTTCGGCCACAAAACTCCTCGTTGGATTCAACCTCGCAAGTGTGAAAATTTGAGGAGAGACCTTGCTGCCCACGACCATCGAGGGAGTGATGAAGACGACTCTTTTGAAGTGGTGGATGGTGATATGTGATATAATATTATTCTAGGAAGACCATGGTTGCACGAGATAAGAGATGTACCATCAACTATCATCAGTTGCTGAAATTCCCAATGCCCCAAGGAATCAAATAGATTAGGGACGATCAACCGGCAGCAAGGGAGATGAATACGATTTTGGTCTCCAGTAGCAAAGGTAAAGAACACATGACATAGCAATTACAGGAACCAGCGCCCGATGCTTCTAACCGTTCATCATTTGGAGATTCCTACAAGAAGTTATGACCTTTTTACTAAAATATAGCATTGCAGCTACGCAACAGGCTACGCAACCTGCGTAGCTAATTTCGGAATTTGGCCAAATAAAAGGCCTCCTACGTAGCTTTCATGCATAGGCTACGCTAGGAGGCTACTGTCACGACCCAAAATCCACTAAGGATCGTGATGGCGCCGGAGAACATTGTCAGGCAAGCCAACCAAAATACTTAATTAAATTCTCGTTTTAATAATTTTGAACACTATGATTTTCCTTCAATTTTATCGGTAAAAGATAATCGTTTCAAATCCAATATGAATGTTAAGAACTTAATACAAGATACCCCATAATCATCCCAGAACCCGGTATCACAAGTGCATGAGCATTTATTAGGGAATGACGTTAAATACAATAATTGTCTAGAATACAAGTGGACAGAGATGAAAATACAGTATAATACTCTTAAGGAGACTCTACTGGCTGCGGGTCATCTCGATAATTGCAGCTCACCTAAGTCTCCATATCAATGATGCCGCTATGCCACTAAGTCATTATCCACATATAAACCTGTACAACAAAAATGCACAATAAGTGTAGTATGAGTACGAAAACAACGTGTACCCAATGAGTATCCCGTCTAATCTCGAAGAAGTATAGACGAGAGGTCAACTTCGACACTTGCTAGTAGTCCAATAGTAATATTATTAATGCGATGAATCACAGATTTATTAAGAACATCAGTAAATTCAAATAAGTCACGAAACAAGTAAGAGCAGTGAAGTGCATCCCCTCCACCATGCCCAAGTAATGCCTAATCATATATACCATGCATCAGAACGAAGGGCAAATCTGACACAAAGTTACCTGGTAACTCTGACAAAATTCAAGAATCACCGAGTCAATCGAGGGAAAAGAGGGCCCCGCCAGCCCCAAAGTGAATGGGTAGGTATACACGCTCAGAAAACCGCCCCTGTGAGCAATGATGTCTTCATCGAGAGCAGGAATCTCCACAAGCACGGCATCCCCCCAACAACAATCGGCCCTCACTCTCTCGACATCTATTATGTAACTAACATATCGAGTTACCGGCTCGTGATTCCCTGACTTCGAGGAGGATCTCTCAATCCTAAAATCTGATGTCATCGCAAAAAGCCCTGGGACACACTCCTCTACGCGAGGAGGAACAGTCACTTCACCGTGGGAGAAGATCGAAGAGGACAAACCCACGATTTCCTGAGAAACAGCAGTAGAAATATTTGCCATCTTTGAGAAAGTCCAAGAGAAGAAGAAAGGGAGATGAGTCACGCTCCTATAAAGAAGAAGCAAGGGGCAAGGGAGAACAGACTTCACTAAAGGGTTCTGGAAGCAGGATAAGACTCGAAAGGGGAGAAACAAATATTTATAAGAACATCATAGGTACATTAAAGGAGGCCAACCGCCGTGGTCAATGCTGGAATCTGCTGTAATGGCACATATTCCACGACCTGGCAGCCCATAACCGCTCAAAAAGATGCCGGAGTAATCAAGAGTTCAAAACCGTTTCACATTGCTTTGCGTCGCCCTTACTCTGAGAAACGCGAAGAATATCTGTGTACAGCAAATCTGGGGGCCCGGATTCCCCGACATGGGGTTATCTCGCGGTCATGACCTTCTAAGCTCGAAGGCAAGGTCAAGACTCATCCTCGAGGTTCGCCTCAAGCTGATCCGAGAGTGTTGCATTTCGACTAATTCTACAGGTTGTGGTAAGCAAGGGGGAAGCTCCCGAATCACACGGCTCGACCTGACAAAGGCCGGCCTATCCAGCACCTTTGCTGAGGCATCACATCAAGCCATCCCATCTCCTTACTTTATGCTTTGTCTCCACACGTTTATGATCGAGTCCCTACCCCTATATAAAGGGGGATCGCTCCACCTTGTAAACGATTTTTGTTGCTCTATGTCTTCACAAGTGCAATAATATCTCTCTATCTCTCTCTCTTCTTTCTTCTAAGCCATTTGTTCTTATTGGCCCAAGGCCACCTCGCTTTCATTATCTCCTTACTTGTTTTACGCCCGTCTAGCTGCACAATGCCATAAAGAGCCTTACTTAATAGTATTTTTGCTTGTTATCCCTTTCCCAACTGTCCCCGATAGCGCGATCCCAGCTCGAGCCTCGGCCCTGAGGCCTCCATCGATCTGCTCCACGCTCGGGCAACAATCCCCTTCAGTTTGCTTACTTCTTCATCTCAGCTCACATCTTATCTTCACACTTAGCATTTCAAGCATCAACTGCCCTAAAAACTAGCTCGGGAATAGATCACGTATTTTTAGAAACCCATTTACAAATTTAATTGTTGTTACCATTTTCACAGTAAACAATCAAAGAGCCAACCTCCATTAAGTGGGATACTTGGTTCTAAGAAAAGCAACTCAAAACACCCGGGAACTCAACATAGGGAAGCTAGGTCCAACCTATGAAGGCCCCTACCGGGTTGTAGCTATCATCGGGAAAGGTTCATACGAGTTGGAGAATCAGGATGGAGAAAGGTTTCCAAGCAACTGGAATATGGCACACCTCAAGAGATATTATTGCTAACAAACATCTCTTATACTGAAAATATGTACTACACTCTTTTTCCGTTCGTCCAGTTTTTGTCATAATAAGGTTTTTCTGGCAAGGTTTTTAATAAGGTAGCAACGGAATACGAAGAAAGTTTCAACAATAGCAATAGTACTTTTAATAGAAAGGCATACAAGCGAAGAACCACTCTGGGCGGTTAGATAATCTTTGGCTCGATAGCGAAATTCCTACCGAGAAAGTGAGTTTGCTATCAAGCAAAGGTTACCCGACCGTTCACAAGTGCAAACCACTAGATGATTTTTAGATAGTCTGTTGCTCGATAGCAAAAGTCCTAAGGGTAAGGAAAGTTTGTTACCGAGCTGAAGATTGTCTAGCAATTTAAGAGTAGGATCCTCGAAGGTGCAAGAATTCTAGTGTTCCAGTTCTCATTCTTTACATTTGAACATTGGGGGGGGGATGATGATATGAGAATATGAAAACAATGACTGCCACGTCAACCAGAACACAAAAACTAGGAACATATGTATCATCGATACCAGGGACTGAGCGGCCAGCCCCATAGAAACAAGTTGTATGAATTAGCCACAAGAAATGACCATTTCTTTCTAGCATAACGAATGCTTATGTACTTTTTGAAAACTGAAGGAATAAAGCAAAGTCCTTTTATTTTACATCTTGTTTCTTGTCTGATCGATGAATTGATTTTATCATTGGAAAGTTAAATAAGTACTTCAAATGCTAGTGCCGTAATGAACATGAGATGTCCTCTTCAAGAGCACCGTAAATATAAGAGGACCCTCTATTATAAAAACTCTCAAAATAAAGGGTTTATTTGGGAAGAATTTGTGCCTGAAATCCAAATGCTTTCAGGAAAATATACACCCAAGGCTTTACATAATAAGACGCAAATAGTAAAACTTGTGCATTAAGCAAAAAAAAAAAAAAAGAGAATGCAAAGATAAAAACTTGCATATATGTTCAAACAAAAGAAAGACTCAAAAATACTTGAGCAGAAAAATGTCTTTATTAACAATAACATGCCAAAGCGAAACAAATACAAAAGTTGGAAAAAGAAAAGAAAAGCTAAATTGCTGCATCTCCAGAACTCGGAGGAAAAGAAGTGTCCGCGCTCCCAGGGTAAGTGGATAGATTCGCCTGTCGCGGCCCTTTTTTCTCACGAAATCGGGTTTCGACATGTGACAACTCTTTTAAATGGAAGATAGAGTGTTAAAAGAAGAGTCACCACCTAGCGGTTTTTAAGGTGCATTAAGGCACTTATTATGCAGATAACTCAGTTTCACTAGTCAACGCCACCAAAGATCGGGTAAGGGCTCAAAGATAAGGTGTTAGGCACTGTTCGAGGACCATAATTGCAGGGTCCCGGCCAAACTTAAGACTATGTGGATTATAATTAGGCGAGATGATCAAATAAACAAAGGGAATAAAAAGGTCGGAGAGTTTTGTTATGACAGACGAGAATTGGTGCAAATCTTAGTGACTATCATGACATAACTACATTGCTCTATGTCGAATGACTAAGTGTAGATCACAAATTCATAAAGGAAAGTAGGGGGGTCCTAAGTTTTTTAGCTTAAAGGATCACCCTGTGCAACATATATAATACTTCGCAACTCCCTTAATATAGGGAGTTACTCATATTATTCAGCGGACACAGACTATCATCTCCTGCTACCCAATTACTATGTTAAAGTTATTTACTTAAAGGCAATCTAATACAATTCTATGTTGTACCTTGTGCGTGCACTACCCGTCCCATGCCTATGGTCCAGGAGGCTTTGGACCTCTATTTGGGATGGTTCTAGACTTGCTTAGCTTGGTGAAAAATGATAAAACTAGGCGACATTCAAAACAAATAGGACTTCATGTAAGGACAGTTAAAGGCACAAGTTAGACTCCACATATAAGCAACAAATGCACGCGGGCAGATTCTTACATTAGGCAGTAGACAATTTTAGAATTGAGACGAATTAAGTTCTATATACATGGCTTCTATGTGATTTTAATTTCATGCGTACAGGCAGTGCTATTGTTTTAGAACAATGAATTTGCATATTATAGGTATTACAAATCCTATAGGCATGATCCTTAAGTTGTTATGAGACAATAAAACCGTTTGAAAGCTTAAAAATACCCGCGCTTGATTTTATTGGCATACTTTCTAGGTGAGTAACAATATCCTAGAGGTAGGATTTATAAAAGTTGACAATTGAAACTGTATCTATAATACTTCATCCCTATAGGCATGTTTTCTAGGCATGCAATGTGAATGAAATAGCAATAACAATAGCTAATTAATCAATTAAGGTCCTATAGACATGATATCTAGATGAGGATCAGTAGAACATAAATTAATATAATCATATAGGCATGTTATCTAATAACGCATGACAGTAAACACGGGAACAAGCAAAGTACTTAAACCCATGCTTTTGATAGTAAAACAGGTCAAGTGAGTGTGTGATTTCCTAAAGGCATGGTTTCTACTACTGCACAATACATGGAAATAGATAGCAGATATGGCATGTTGTTTAGAGTAAAAAAGAGATCACATAGACCCTATAGGGATGTTTTCTACCCTTATATGCAAACATCAGAATATACTCGTTTCCCCAACTTCACTAACACCCATATAGTTTGTTTACAAAATATTAAAGGCTCAATTAATGCACATAATATAAATATTATACACGGGAAACTGCAGGCCCAAGAGCAGGTCCCAAAAGAAAAATGAAGATAACCCAGCACTGCGTGGGCCTTCCACAAGCTTACTCTTTTACGAATATCAGGCCCAGATGAGAATTCATCTTAAGCTCTATAGTGTGTCAATTGCATAGCCAAGTCCATGTTTGGACCATATTAAACCCATATGGCGTCTCACTTGCCAAGCAATTTGGGGTTAACAATTTTACAAATACATATAGCAATTACATAAAGAATTTTGGACCTACTAACAGTGACTAAGGGATAGAATTTGAAGAAATGCATTTGTACTTTAGAAGCAGACATAGCAGGGTTGATTAAACAAAGAACATTCAAGTTAAGAAAATCAATAAGGCTTAGATTCCTCATGGAAATTTGATATAACAATACAGACATTCCAAACTCGATCAATTAGTAGAAGATAACGTATTGAGTAGAAGAACATGTTGAGAAAGAGTTAGGGGAATTAGGTTCTTTGAGGTTATAAGATAAACATATTAGAATGCACAATAGAAAACAAGTTCAAAATAGGGCACTAACCCACAAGATTTCAAATGTCAATCTGGTACAATGAAAGTTCTAGTATGACGGTTCTAATAAGGTCACAAACATCATACCAACATACTAGTGGTATAGCTTGGCCAATATCATGAAACTTAACATGGTGGGGATAGATCATAGTACAAAGGCTTTACAGAAACTTATGGTATGTGAAAGGCAGATTAGCTACACATTAACATATCTGTTGACTATACATAAGAGAGGAATAATGATATTTACCCCAAAGTCTTAGATGATGCTAAAGATCAGGATTACAAATAGCAAGGAAACATGTTTAGGCTAGATCTTAAGGCAGTATAAGATCTATATATGTAGGTTACAAGTACCTTGGGACCAAGTACTTTACTTTATGTTTTGATGATCTAACAAACTTACCATTCAGGACCAGATAAGGAACCTGTTACACATCTGCAAGACCTTGAGATCACAAAGTTCCAGGTTGGGATCTAGCCCTTGGGAAAGCAAGGTGAATGTTATTACCGAATTAAAGGACCTGCAGGAAAGGACCTGCAGGAGATGACCATAGAAGAGCTAGTTGGAAATCTGAAGACCTACGGGGTGAAGATGAAGATAGACAGTAAAAGAAGAGAACCAAAGAAAGAAAAGAACCTGGTATTCAAAGCTGATAGCAATGACTCAAGTGAGGAAGAGCGGAAGGAACAACTGAGAGAATAGGTCCCTACCAGTTCCCGAGGAGACTGTATGAAGTCAACTCTCCAGTAGGAAAGTTGCTGCCTGCACACGCTATTGTATAGGAACAGTGCAACAGTCAACTTTCTGTGCAAGGCGTTTTACCTACCTTGCTTACTGTCGCGCCCCCTTTTTTTCCCTTCCTTTTTTACAGGGAAAAAAGGTCTGGGTTTCGACATTTATGGGGGGTAATAACTCATTTCCTTTTGGGAATAGGGTATTTTTGAAGAGTCACCACCTAACGGATTATGGTGCGTTAGGGCACCTAGAGAGACTAGCTCTTGGATTGGTTTGCATTACCAGAGATTTAGGGTAAGGGCTAGAAATAACCTTGAGGGGAAGGTGTTAGGCACCCTCTCGGTCCACAGCTGTAGGTCTTCTTCCAAACTTATACTTATGAATTAGTCTTTTAAAGAATAAATAATAAAAATATATAATTACAAATAAAGCATGTTGGACATTGTATGACTTAGATAATAAGACAAGGGATTTGAAAAAGTTGTATACATAAAAAGAAAGTTCTAAGCAAAAAGAGTTTGGAAAGGAGGGGTCCTAGGTTGGTTATCCTACAAGATAACCCCGCGTAGTGCCCGATAAACACTCCTCAATAAGGGGCTACACGTGACATTAGCGCGTAGTCATCATATCCATATCTACCCATTCCCACCCCTTGGTCATAGGCTAAAGCGTTCTAATTACCTTGACAATGTCCTATGTGTGCACTACCCATCCATTCTTTGTGGTCCTGGTGGTAATTTAAGACCTTTAAATCTGGGCAGTTCTAGACAACCTCTAAGGTGTTTAAAAGGAGAAAATTCTAGGTGACAGGGAAGAACATATAGTACTAAACATATAAAGGCGGTAAAGAAGCAGTTAAGAGGCACAAGTTTACCTCTACAAAGAACGCACATAAGCAGCACGTCTCAAACACAAACAAGAGTCATATTATTAGACAGGATCCTAAGGCATGATGTCTAAGTGAATATCAGAACACAACAAATATGCAACTTTCTTTTACAAAACTCAAAAGTAGGGACCCTAATCAGTTTGCCTACTGATTTTTGAAACCTGTTAATCATTAAGTAATAAACACAAAGAGGCAGTTTCTAGTTTATAAGAGACTTGATTACCTAAGGCTTTCCTAGGCATATGATAATGCACAATTGTTTCCAGAACCATTAGAACAATGAATGAGTTATTTTACCCTAAAAGCTTGTTGTTCTAAGTGTTACAAAATACAGGGGTTATTACCAGTTTATTTAAAATAGGATAATCAAAGGTGAATATATTTTTACATCTTTCATAATTAGTACACTAGGTATGACTGAGCAAGTACGAATGAGATCCTAAAGCATGGTATCTAATATTCACGTATAAATATAGAATGATTACAGGATACACAGAATTCTTAAAGAATAATTTCTAATATGCACGACATGACTACAGAGTTTTCTAAAGCAGGATTTCTAAATGCATAAAAAGGTTACAGCATTGTAGAGCATGCTGTCTAATGTGCAGGAGTAGCAATTTTGTTTTAATACCTAGAAACAGGATTTCTAAGTGATAGCAAGAATATCAACATGAGATGCTAAAATAGCATACATAAAAAAAACCTAGGGAGCATAGTCTATGATATGTTTTGCACATGTTGGTCCTAAACATGGATTCTATTGCGCATATAGGAAACGTAAACCTAAAGCGTGGTTTCTACCCCTTTTATAACATGCATAGCTACCCTCCCATTTTCACTATCCATCCCCACCATCTGTTTACAACAAATTATTATAGGCCAATATCGAATGAATTACATAAGTAGATAAGAAAAATAAGATGTTATATTAAAGGGAGCCTGAACGTAGGCCTAGATTTCCAGAATTTCCAATAATCCGGGTGTGTCATAGCCTTTCACATAATCCGGGTGTGTCAGAGTTCCCTAAGGACCTCAAGGGATACCGGGCAGTGCTCACACCTAGATTTCATAGTCAAAGTTGAGTAAGTGTAGTGTGGAAGGGCCAACTCTAATGTAATAGAGTTCAGAGGGATCTCATGGGGATCCCTAAGCAGTCACACATTAGAGGGACAGAACTTAAAACCTAAGAGTATATGTTAAAGTGCTTGAAAAGATTTAAGCAGGGACGCAGTTTGAAAAGAGACTTGTTGGAAATAGTTTTGTAAAAGGCAACAGAGATAGTTTTGAAAAGAGAGTAGAGTAGTAAGCAACAGTCTAGAAACAACACCCAAAATAGGTTCATACACAACCAAAGAACATAGAACCAAGGCAGGTTCAGCAACCACAAACATGGGTAAAGGGATTTGGGGACACATATGTCATATTGGTAAACACATAGTTACAGAAGCATATCAGTTCTTGTAGGGGTTTAAGGGATTAGGGAATAGCTAGTGATACCAACACAATATGGATTTCAGAAACAATCATAGAATCAGACATTGAAAGTGACAGATCAGTTTGCAAAGTAAATGCATATCAAAACTGAATAACAAGTAGACAAGTAATCCAAACAGGGTAAAGTCATATTGAAACAGACTACCAGGGGAGTAGAACATGTTCTGAGATGCCCTAAGATGATTAGACTAGCATGCTAGATGAAGCAATAATGTAAACATGTCAATTACACATTGAACAACAGAACCATAGATATAAACAAATCAGAAACAAGATAAACTGAAGTAGTAAAAGAAACATATTGATTTTGGGACTTGAATTAAAATCAAAACATACCAGTAAAGAGATAGTAAACACAAAGTGAAGAATAGGAGAGAACAATAGTTAGCCTTGTCTTGCACCCGGCTAACTTAGAACAATAGTAAGTAATCACAGAAAGAGAGTAGAAAGTTTTAAGTGTGAGAGAGAGTTTTGAACCAATATGTCCCTGTGTAGTGCTAATGAAGGAGAAGGGTACTTATAGTTTAGAAACAGGTAGAAAATAAGGCAAGAATCATAGTTCAGTAGTAATTATAGAACTATGTACTACTTAGAAGCAAATCAGCGTAAGTACTTCCTTTTAATTAAGGAGTTAAATAACAAATAAGGAAAGAAATCAATGTACGACCAATAAGGACAGACTTCAAATATTGTAGGTATAGGGTAAACAATTAGGGCTAAGTTCATAAGGTTCTAATTAAGGAAATAGCATAAGAATCAATTAACAACATAGTCAACTACATAATAAGGCAAGAGAATGATTTAAAGGTCGGAAATCAGCAAGGGTATCAATCATAGGAAATCAGTAAAAGGTATTAATCATAGGAGATCAGGGATTTAACTAGAAATAGTATTAATTAGAGAAAATTACCACAAATTTCCGTCAACAAACAAAGTAAACATAATATAGGCGGGAGAAGCAAAATCAGAAACCCTAATGAGCACAAGGAGGTAGAAAATCATAGAAGCTCCGAACATATGCATGAGAAACAGGTATACATACAAGTCAGATAAGCAAAGACAGTTTCAGAACCCCGGATAAAAACCAAAATTATTAGGGTTTTCAAATGATGAATCAGATAAAAGGAAAAACTTAAATAAACTGCTTAAACATGGTAGAAATCATAGAATAATACATAAAATCAGAGGGAAAGTCAATTTGAAAAGGGGTTAAGAAACCCTAGTTTCGAAGATGAAGAGGCGTTTTTGAAAAATCGAAAAGATTATCAGGAAAATAGTGAATATAACTCATAATAGACTCAGATCTGTGGTAGATCTGAAAAGTCAAGAGACGAGTTAGGGTTTCAGAGAGGGATAACCTAGAGATGGAGAGATTCCATCTTAGAAGCCATGGTTCTAGCCGGAAAATAGAAAAAATCTTACTCAGACAGGCCAATGGTGGCCTGAGAACGGCATAGAAACCATGGGAGGTGAGTGAACCGCCTTCTGGTTCCCTTGAGGGCCTCAAGGTAGCAAGGATCCGGCATGTGAGGGAGCCATAGAGGCTAGGGGTGGTGGTGGAACCACCATTGATACCGGTGAGTAGAAGCTTAGGTTTAGCAGACAGATTGAGAGAGAATGAGAGAGTGTAACTGCGGAGTGAAAGAGAGGAAATGAGGGTTTGGGGGGGGGGGTAGTCTATTAGGTTAATTAAGGAAGGAATTAACCTAGACTGTTGATCAAAAATGATCAACGACTAGGATTTGGGTAGAATTGGGTCGGGTAGGATTTAGGTTTAGGCCTGGGTCTTTGGGCTAGTGTAATTAGGTGATTTGGGCTGGTTTTAATAGGTTATAATTGAAATAAAATGGGGCTATTTATTAAATACCCAATCAAAATTAATCAAAATAATTTATAAAATAGCTACCAATTATAAAAATGAATTTCATGCATAGAAACATCTTAAAAATGATTATTAGTATTTAAAAATACAAATGATTAACTTTCAGTCAAAAAATAGTATAAAATCATATGATTGGTCTATAATTGCAAAGTTATTGCAATTATAGCCAAAATATGCAAATTTGGCTAATTATGAAATCATTTGGTTTAAATAGGACCATAAATACTAAATTAAATCCAGAGATGCTTTTGAAATCATTTGTAATGCCATTTTGTAATTATTTATTGGGAATAAAATGTTGGATAAATTAATAAAAATATAGGAAAATTATAGAAAAATATCAATTGCTATTAATGAATGATTTTGAAGTTATATATGCAATTTTAAAATAATTTTGGGGAAAAATTGGGTATCAACAGCTGCCCATCTTTACCGGGGAAGGATGAAAGAGTTTTCGGGTAAAGAAATGATGGCCAATTTTGGCCGAGCGAAATGATTATAGAGATTCTGGCTGCACCCTGGTTTCTGAGCTGCCTACATATCTCTGGTTTTACAAGAATCAGGTCGTATGTCTTTTCGGATCCATCGACGGAGTATACCGGTGAAGTCATCATAATAACGGGCGCGACATCTAGGGCTGGGTGAGTGAACTGTTTACGAGAATGGTTAGGTTTGATATGGCTGAGAGAACTGAAGCAGGATCGCTCCTACTGGGATAGTCATTGCTCGCCGGGTTACCTGCAAATAGAAGCAATACAAGCGTATACTATGCATAAATTTAAACATGATGCAAGTTCCCGTTGGACTATAATGTTGTCTCGAACGGTTAAGGATGACGTCATTAGACCATGACAACCTGGGCCATGAGTTGTTTGATAAGAGATTCGTAGGCCATGAAATGATGTTCTTGGGCCATGACAAATGGTTCCTCCGAACCATGATGTCTTTGAATAATGTTATGCAAATTTGAGGGATCCTCAGGCCATGGCATGGTCTCTTTCGGCTATGAGGATGATGCCTTTTAGACCATGACGCCTTTGGATAGAATGGCGATATTTCAGCCCATGATATGCAATAACATGATGTTAACAAGACAAGGCTTAGTCTTGTTAAATGGAAGGTTGAGCCTAGCCTAATCGAAAAGAAAATAAATAGTACTGAAATAGAGAAATATTTGTGCGATCAGGGACAGTGCTTAGTCCCATGAAGATGTGGAGGCAAGGATTAGCCTCATGTAGGTAGGGAGGCAAGGATTAGCCTCATGCAAGTATGGAGGCAAGGATTAGCCTCATGAAAGTAGGGAGGTAGGGATTAGCCTCATGCAAGTATGGAGGCAGGGATTAGCCTCATGCAAGTATGGAGGCAGGGATTAGCCTCATCCAAGTATGGAGGCAGGGATTAGCCTCATGCAAATATGGAGGCAAGGATTAGCCTCATGCAAGTATGGATGCAGGGATTAGCCTAATGCAAATAGGGAGGCAGGGATTAGCCTCACGCAAATAGGGAGGTAGGGATTGGCCTCATGCAAAAAAGGAGGCAAGGATTAGCCTTATGCAAATAGGGAGGTAGGGATTAGCCTCATGCAAATAGGGAAGCAGTGATTACCCTAATGCAAATAGGGAGGCAAAGATTAGCCTCATGCAAGTATATAGGCAAGGATTGGCCTCATGCAAATAGGGAGGCAGGGATTGGCCTCATTAAAATAGGGAGGCGGGGATTAGCCTCATGCAAATAGGGAGGCAGAGATTAGTCTCATGCATATAGGGAGGTAGGGATTAGCCTCATGCAAATAGGGAGGCAATGATTAGCCTCATGCAAGTATGGAGGCAAGGATTAGCCTCATGCAAGTATGGAGCCAGGGATTAGCCTCGTGCAGATATGGGGGACAGGGATTAGTCCCATGTAAAGAGTGGGTAGCAAATAAGAGTAGTGTGTGTCTTAGCTGGAGATATATTCAGGGTTTGATGGCTAGATGGATAGCAAATTTGCTTTGTGTATATATGTTTGCGAGTGTTATCGTTACGTTAAATGTGCATGCGTTCAAAGAGAAATTGTAAGTTTTGTGTGGGGGAGGTTGGTTCTTGCTTCTATCCGCTAGCCTTGCTTTGCTCCATCCTGGAAGCCCCTTTCGAGTTCCCCTAGGAAACACCTGACTATTATGGAAATAGAGTTTTTTCGAAAAATACGCAAATGTTGATAAAAATAGAGTTATTTCATAAATATGTTGATACATTTAGATGAACTAGTGACTGTAACACGTCTCAAAGGCATTGCAGCTCTCACATGTCAGAATTTTCAGGGTCCTCCTCAAAATTCTGCCCTAGTTTAGTAGATGATCCTTAGGCTGTTTGCGGATAATGGATTTTGTGAACCTTATTTGGAATTTTTAGAATCCTTCTCAAAATTCTGCCCCAGTTTCTTAACTGATTACTGACCGTCTGACACATGTTGGCGTTGGCTGGACTTGCTCCAGAATTTTGAGGGCGCTCCTTAAATTTCTGCCCCAGTTTCTGATCTTGGGGAAATAAAATTTTATTATGATAGGACCGAACCCATAAGGCTGCCTACGTATCCCCTCTTAAATAGGAATCAGGTCAAGCGTAGTTCAATTACATCAGATGAGAAATGTAAAATAATCTAGGCATAGTATCTCTTGATTTATGTCTGAATTGATTGGTTTAAGCCAAACTTCTCCGTCCATTTCTGCAAGTATGAGTGCTCATCCTGTTAGGACCCTATGAACCATGTACAGACCTTGACAATTGGGAGAGAATTTCCCTTTGGCTTCATCTTGATGTGGGAAGATTTTCTTCAATACCAGCTGCCCTAGTGCGAACAGTCTTAGTTTGACCCTTTTGTTGAAAGCTCTAGACATTCTATTCTGGTAAAGTTGGCCTGACATACTGCATTCATCCTCTTTCCATAGATAAGGTCCAATTGTTCATAGCGACTCCTTATCCATTCTGCATCGCTGAGTTCAGCTTCCTGTATGATTCTTAAAGAAGGAATCTCCACCTCGGCTGAGATGACAACCTTAGTACTATAGACCAGCATGTAGGGAGTTGCCTCGGTTGAGGTGCTAACCATGGTGCGGTATCCCAATGAAGAAAAAGGTAACTTCCCATGCCATTGTTTGTGGTTCTCTACCATTTTCCTCAGTATCTTCTTGATGTTTTTGTTGGCGGCTTCTACGGATCCATTCATTTGGGGTCTATAGGTTGTGGAATTCTTGTGCTTGATTTTGAAAGTTTCACACATAGCTTTCATCAGATCACTATTGATATTGGCAGCATTCCCAGTAATAATGGATTTGGGAACACCGAATCGGCAAACAATTCGATCTTTGACAAAATCTGCGATGACTTTCTTGGTTACAGCTTTGTAAGATGTAGCCTCTACCCATTTTGTGAAGTAGTCAATGGCGACCAGAATAAACCAGTATCCGTTTGAAGCAGTAGGCTCAATCAGACCAATAACATCCATTCCCCAGACGACGAATGGTCAAGGTGAGCTTGTTGCATTGAGCTCATTTGGCGGCACTTTTATCATATCAGCATGCACTTGACATTGAAAGCATTTGCAGACATACTAAATGAAATCCGTCTCCATGGTCATCCAAAAGTAACCTACCGTGAGTATCTTTTTAGCCAAGACGAAACCATTCATGTGGGGCCATAGGTCCCAACATGCACATCCTCAAGTAGCTTAGAAGCTTCCTTTGCATCGACACACCTTAGTAAACCCAAATCAGGAGTTCTTCTGTGCAAGTTCCATCCGCTATGGAAGAAGTGATTTGACAATCTCCAAAGTGTGCGTTTCTGAGTGTAATTTGCATGCTCTGGCTATTCTCCTTTTGATAAGTATTCCTTGATGTCATGGAACCAAGGTTTTCCATCTATTTCTTCTTCAAGATGAGCACAATATGCCAGCTGATTATGGATCCTCACCGGAATGGGATCAATATAATTCTTATCTGGATGTTGTATCATTGATGACAAGGTAGCCAATGCATCGGCAAATTCATTCTGAATTCTGGGCACATGTCGGAATTCTATCTCTGTGAATCTCCTTCTCAATTCCTGCACATGGTGCAGATATGGCAATATCTTGGAATTCTTGGTGGCCCATTCTCCTTGTACCTGGTGCACAAGCAAATCTGAATCACTGATCACCAACAACTCCTAAATGTTCATGTCGACTACTATGTTGAGTCCTAGTATGCAGGCTTCATACTCTGTCATATTGTTGGTGTAGGGAAATCTGAGTTTAGTAGATACCGGATAATGCTGACCCATTTTCGATACCAAAACTGCTCCAATGCCTACTCCTTTGAAATTTGCAGCTCCATCAAAGAACATCCTCCAACCGTCATTGCTTCGATAATGTCCTCTTCTACGAATGATACTTCTTCATCAGGAAAATATGTTTTCAAAGGTTTGCATGCTCTTCCCACCAGATTTTCAGCAATATTGTCTTTCAACGCTTGTCCTTTGACCGCCTTTTGAGTTACGTAGATGATGTCGAACTCACTTAACAGTATCTGCCATTTGGCCAACTTTCCAGTGGACATGGTTTTCTGAAATATGTACTTCAGAGGGTCTATCCTGGATGTGAGGTATGTAGTGAAGGAATAGAAGTAATGCCTCAATTTCAAAGCTGTCCAGGTCAAAGCACAGCAAGTGTGTTCAAGCGGAGAATACTGTGCTTCATAAGGTATGAACTTCTTACTCAAGTAATATATGGCTTGCTACTTTCTTCCTGTCTTGTCATGTTGTCCCAAAACATATCCGAAGGCTCCATCTAATATAGATAGATAGAGTAGCAGAGGTCATCCCGTTTCTGACGGGACCAGAACTGGTGGTGTGGACAGGTACTCCTTGATCTTGTCAAAAGCTTTCTGACAATCCTCTGTCCAACTTGTTTCAGCATCTTTCCTCAACATCTTGAAGATGGATTCATATATGACTGTGGACTGTGCTATGAAGCGACTGATATAGTTGAGACGTCCAAGGAAGCTCATTACGTCCTTTATGCTCTTAGGTGGTGGTAACTCTTGAATAGCCTTGACTTTAGATGGATCCAGCTCGATCCCTCGACGACTGACGATGAAACCCAATAATGTTCCTGCGGGAACCCCGAATGCACACTTTGCGGGGTTTAGTTTCAAATTGTACCTCCTTAGCCTGTCAAAGAACCTTCTCAGGTCCGCTATGTGATCTGCAGCCTTCTTGGATTTGATAATGGCATCGTCCACATACACCTCTATTTCTTTGTGTATCATAACATGGAAGATGGTTGTCATGGCTCTCATATAAGTGGCCCCAGCATTCCTCAAACTGAATGGTATCATCTTGTAACAGTATATACCCCATGGTGTTATGAAAGCTGCCTTCTCTGCATCTTCTTCATCCATCCAAATCTGGTGATAACCTGCAAAACAATCTACAAAGGATTGGAGTTCATGCTTGGCATAATTATCGATTAGGATGTGTATATTTGGCAGTGGGAAGTCGTCCTTGGGACTTGCTCTGTTTAAATCCCGATAGTCAACACATACTCTGACCTTCCCATCCTTCTTCGGAACTGGCACAATGTTAGCTAACCAGGTTGGGTACTCAACCACCCTAAGAACTTTGGCTTTAATCTGCTTGGTAACTTCCTCCTTGATTTTCAAGCTCATGTCTGGTTTGAACTTTCTGAGTTTTTGCTTGACTGGTTGACACATGGGATTAATAGGCAGCTTGTGAGCCACTATCGACGTGCTTAAACCGGTCATGTCATCATATGACCACGCAAAAATGTCCTCGTACTCTTTTAGGAACCGAATGTACTCTTCCTTCTCTGTTGGTGACAAGTAGATGTTGATGTGAGTCTCCTTGATAGTCTCGGCATCTCCCAAATTTACTACCTCGGTCTCGTCCCGATTGGACTTAGGCTTATTCTCAAAATTCTCAACTTCCCTAACAATTTCCTCGGGTATCTCATCCTCTTCATCTGAATCTCTATTCTCATGTTGCGTTGCCTCATTACACATCAAAGTCACTGGTTCATCAGGAAAAGTAATAATAACACCGTAGAAGGAAAAAGTGTAAAAATAGTAATGAATAATGATAAAGAACAAATGCATTTAATTAAAATTGAGAAAATCGTTCAGACAAAGCTTGACTCGATGAATCAAGCATTTATTTTAAAACAAGTAAATATTAAAATAAAGTTACTGGAAATCTTAAATTCCTAGAACGGCTATAGAAGTAAAAATCTGCCAGGCTACCCAGGGACTCGGCGGGCTCAGGATGGTGTCGTGGTCTAGTTCTTAAGAACGACTCCCTTCTTCACAGTCCGAATAGTGAGTCCTTCTTGCCCCTCCTCCTCACTTATGGCACTGCAGTCCATGTCTTCATCTTCCAAGAACGAATTCTTTAACCTAGCTAGTGCTTCCTCTTCTGCAGTCCCCCATATCGTATCAGCCTGGTGAAAAGCTTGTTCCAAACGTGGCACTGGCTGCTCAAGAGGGTAATACGGCCCGCGCTATGGAGGCGACCAATTCCTGTGCTCTTGCCATGTGTACTAGTATCCGAGCCCAAAGGTGGTACCATAATTTTTCAGCTGTATTGGTTTAGTGATACCTTGAAGGTTCTTTCCCAACCCTTTTCCAGGTTCATATCCAGACCATGCCAATATGCTTTCTATTTTACCACTCCACCATTTATCTTTCTCGACGGCATTGACACGCTCAATATGATGAATGGTTTCCCCTCCTAGCCTTTTTCTATGTCCAATGGCCGAAATGGTTTGACTAGTGTAAATGGGGTTACTTCCATCTCCGTGGAAGGCACGGCCCCAGCGGCATGGATCCATGGTCGGCCTAACAGAAGATTATATGAGGCTGGTATGTTGAGCACCTGAAATTCGACGTTGAACCAAGTTGGCCCAATCTGCAAGCAAAGGTTGATTTCCCCGATTTTGGCACTCTAGGACCCATCTAAAGCTTTCACGTTCATGCTTCCTACCCGTATTTCATGGAAACCTTTGTCCAACCTTTTCAGAGTGTCCAACAAACAAATATTTAGACTTGAACCTCCATCAACCAAGACCCTAGCAATGAACTTGTCTTCAAATTGCACCGTAATATACAATGCTCGATTGTAATTCATCCCCTCAGGTGGTAGCTCATCTTCGTAGAAGGTGATCTTATGACTTTCTAGAACTTTCCCAACCATGTTGGCCATTTCTCCACCAGTGATGTTATTGGGTACATATGCCTCGCTCAACACTTTCATCAAAGCGTTCTTATGTGCCTCTGAATTCTGTAATGGTGTCAGGATAGATATCTGAGCAGGGACTTTGTTTAGATGGTCAACAACAAAATACTCCTTTGCCTGTACTTTCCTCCATAGGTCATCTGGCCCGGTCTCAATGATAGGCTGCCTAGTAGTGGCATCCTTGCTTGATCCTTCCAAACGTTCTGATGTATAGACTCTTCCAGTTCTAGTAATTCCTTGTGCGGCGTCAGATTCCTCTACCTTGGCCTTCCCTTTTCGTTGAGCCTCGGCAACATAATCCCAAGGTATTTCTTTTGAGTTGAATGGAGGTGTGGTCGACACTCTCACAATGAAAGGTGTGATCACTTCTACTTCAAATGGAGTGGGGGTGGCTATGGGCGGAGCCACCTCTACCTCAAATGGAGCTGATGCAGTTACCTCAACCTCAATTGGTAACTGAGTATTTACCACAATAAGAGTAAGTGTGACTGTAACTTTAAAGTCATCGCCTTCTCAAATAAGCCCAATCGACCCCTCAGGGTCCTATTCTTCATTCGTCTCTATCACATGTACACCATCACCTCTATGATTAGGGAGGGGATTGTTCGGACATTAGGTGCGGCTTCCTTCACCTGCATGACATGTCAATTAGCGTCTAGATCTTATCCTTCAATGTTCGGCACTCAACAATGGTGTGCCCCTTTATACCAGAATGGTATGCATAAGTTTTGTTCGGATTGACCCATTGGGATAGATTTTCTAATGCCACAGCGGGAATAGGAGTGACGTAACCCGCAACTTTCAACCTTTTATACAACTGGTCGATTAGCTCTACAGTGGTGGTGTATTATCTAGGTGGTTTGTGGTCAAAGTTGGGTCTTGGTCTTGGAAAGTTTTGGCGAGTTGGAGGCGATTGGAAGTGGGATGGTTGGGAATTATAGGTGTGATGGACAGTGGCTGGTTGAGAATATCTGGGAGATGAAGGCTGATATGTAGGCAGTGATGCTTGGTATGTGGGCGGAGGTGTTTGATATGTGGGTGGAGGTATTTGGTAGATAAGTGGTGATTTTGGACCCTAGGCCACCATTACTACCCCAACATCTCTCTTCTTCGATATGCCACCTGATTGTAATGCCTTATTTGTGGCCTGTAGTGCCTCAAAATTCGTTACCATCCCGCTCTTGATTCCTTCTTCAATTCATTCTCCATGTTTGATGATGTTGGAGAATTTGTGATTTTCGATATCCATCAACCTTTAATAATATTGCAGATCTTGTGCTCTAACGAAGAATTTATTCATCTGTTCTTCGTCCAAAGATGGCCTAACCTTGGCTGCTTCCGACCTCCAACAAGTTGCATACTCACGGAAAGTCTTAGTAGGTTTCTTCTTATGATTCTGAATGTAGTAAACATCTGGTGCATTCTCTGTGTTGAACCTGAACCGGTCCATGAAATTTGACGCCATACTTACCCAATTGGACCATTTCTTGGGATCTTGGTTGATATACCTAGACAAAGCATCCTTAGTAAGAATCCTCATAAAGAGCTTCATCCCGATCTTTTCATCTTTCCTGACCCCGACAAGCTTGTCACAGGTCCTTAGATGAGCCCTAAGATCACCTGTGCTATCGAACATCTCGAACTTGAGAGGTTTGTACCCCTCAGGCGGTTCCACATCTGGCTTTATGCATAGGTCTTCATAGTTTAAACCTTCTATTCCTCTGTTACCTTCAACACCTGGAACTCGGCTTGTTAACTTCTTGAGTTCTTCAGCCATATTTCTAATGAGCAGGTACTTCTCGGAGGATTCTGGTATATAGGAGATTGGTTGGGTAGAGTGAGGTACAGTTTCCACATATATAGGGTTGCTTTGATGGGTGCCAAGGACTTGGGTATAATGATGGTCATTGGTGGAATTTTGGGAATCAGGAATGGGTTGTGGTGTGTTTTGGGGATTGTGGTAAGTGGTGGTTGGTGGGTATTGAATTGATTGATGGTGATGTTGTGGCGGAGTTGGTATTGGCGGTGGATTGAGATTTTGGGGTGGATTTGTGTATTGATTTGGTGCGGGAGGATTTTGGTTTTGTGTGTTCTGAGGAGGTGTTGGGTTCCTTGTGTTTTGTTGGTGGATGTCAGGGACATTTAAGGTGAGTGACAGATTTGCCAAGTTGCGAACCTACTCAAGTTCTCCTTGCAGTTCCAGTATCTTTTATTCTAGTCTCAAGACTAGATCATTTGGGGCCGAGTACTACTACCATCTGAGGTTACTGCATTCTCAGTATTCTCTTTTCGGATACCACTTAAGTCGTCCATTTTTGCTTTTCCGCTACCTTTTGTGTTACTCGGAGGAGAAGGAGGTGGAGGGCCCCTAGATCTGGTGTGATACGCTAATGAGACCAGTAACCTAAGGGGATAAGAATAATAAAAATAAGGAAAAAAAACAAAAAGGTAACAAGTTAGTGAGGATCCAGAAATGTTTGCAGTATTTAAACACATATTGCGGAAATGTAAATTTGTATCCTACTTTAGGAACCTTGTTGTGCCCGAGGTAGGCCTAGCGACAAATAAATTTGGAAAACTTTTAAGGCCAATAAATGCTTTATTTCATAATATAAAAAATAGACGAATCCCAAAATGACACTAAGATAAGAAAATAAGTCACTACTGGCACTTGGCCTTATTACATTTTTAGGAAAAGCAAATAAATCTAGCCTATTTGGTCCCAGATAGACCTTCCCTAGATTCAATCTTCCGGACTCTATCATATAGATCCCCCAGCTCGCGCAGCCCCAGCAGCAAGTAGGCTCTGGCTAGATGTCCTCCTTCAACTCCTTCCACGTTCTGGCAATTTTCAATCCTCTTTATGACTTTACCTTTCAGCTCCACTATTCCTCACTCCAGATATTCCAATTTCCTGTTGGAAGTGACTGCCATTTCTTTCCATTCATCGATCAACCTCACATTCCTCTCATGTATTTCCCAGTGCTCATTCTCAGAGTTGTGGACCCTTTTGTGCATCCTGTTGTATTTGACTTGGGCTTCAGCTTCTTTATCTATGATTCTATTCCCTCGACCAACCCCTGAAATCACCATTCCTTTCAGATTGTCCTCTAACCACGCCGAGTAGAGAGGCTCACACCCTGCATGATACCTGTTTGCCTCAATGGTGTTCTTCTCCACAATGATTTTGCAGTGCCACATGTGCTGAGCTTGACACTTGTAAGGGACGTCGTCGTCTTGAAAGTCTGCCCTGAAATGACTCATCATGACAACCCTTGGTACAACCTATTTCCTGCCTCGCTTGTCTCATAACTCGGATAGGGACATAGGGGTATATCCTTCTCAACCCGATCAGCACCAAGTGTGGAGCATCCCTGGATCTGATGATGAATTCGTCTATTGGGAACCATTCATACATCCATTCCACTTGTTCCTCGGCCAGATTGTCGAAGAACCCTACCCATTCTTTAGCGGTTTCCAGCTGTGCAAACCTATTTGGAATGTAAGTCATCATCTTGGGGTGATGGAAGGCAATATGGTCGTTCCAAGCCCTTCGCGGAAATTCTTGGCGATAGTGACCTTTTTGGAAATGCTCCAGTAACCACAAGTGCAGCAACAAGTTGCAACCCTTGAAATGCTTGACCCCTCTTTGACAGCGCTCCAGAGCCCTATAGATGTCAGTTAAGATCATGGGAACTATGGTATATGTCTTTCCATTAATCCCTTCTATCAAATTCTTGGCGACCATGGTCAACCTATTGTGGATTCTTCCCTTTTTCATTGGGAACACTATCAAGCCTAAGAAGCATACAATGAATACGAACACTCTGCAGTGGATGTGACCCAAAGAAGTGAGAGAGATCTCATCATGGTAGGTACGGAAAGACTTGATATGGCCAAACCTCTCATACATGTATTCGAAAGGTATGTAAGACTTCTTCAAGAACACTAGGTCAACATTCTTCTTCATCCATCATTTTTAAAAATCCCTTTCCAGTACGGTTTTCCGGTACCAATAACCCAGGACTATCCCTAGTCAACCCCGCAAGCCCTCCAATTTCTTCTAGAAGTGGTGTCATTTCTATGTCGCTGAAACAAAACACAGCCCTTTCACTATCCCAGAATAAAGTGGCAGCCTTGATCAACTTGTTGTTTGGCTCAATATCTAGCAAGGAAGGCAAGTTACATAGGTAATTTCTCACATATTTCTTGTCACTTGAGCAAAGGTCCTCCCACCAATCTAGAAGCAATAGTGGGATGCTGCTAACCATACCGAATCTGGGGACCTCGTGCCTCATTTTCTGCAAAACAAAAGGGTTAGGAGTTACCCCCACCAGACTCGACTATTTATAAATTTACGATTAGCATATCGGCATTTAGTTCTCCAAATTAATGCACAGAACGTGGTGTGCCCGTTGGGATTATGGAAAACCCGATGGACTTTTGGATAAGGCTTATCTTAAAGGATTATTATGTGGACAACATATTGATCCGACTAGGTTCGACCATGATACATGCATAATTTTGACCAAAGCAAGGCTACTATGGGGTTTTAGACCATTACCCTCAAGCGGACAACTTTGAGGGGGAAGACACAGAACCATCGACTGCACCGCTGATCGATTGGTTTTACCGCAAATAAGCCTTTTCGAATTTAAGGGTAGTAAAAAGGAAGAGTGCAACCACTCATTAAGCGTTGCTATAGGATTTGATACGCATGAGTGGAATATGATGTGGAACATGATTTATGCAGCAATTAATAACTTGTAGTCAAGTATTTGCATGTAGGAAAAATAAATACAGTAGTTAAATAATTGAAAGACAGTTACAGGAAAAAGGAAACAAAGAGACAAGTCGGTTTCAGGGATAAAGAATCATAAATACTTAAAAGAAAACGGGCAGTTAAATTCAAATAAGGAAAAAGGGTACGAGATAAAGCATGCTTGGACTAATTCATAAGAATAAGTTTGTTATGGTAAGAGCCTAAAAGTATTCCCAGCAGAGTCGCCAAGCTGTCGCGCCCCCTTTTTCACCCTCCCTTTTTTACGGGGAAGAAAAGGTTTGGGTTTCGACATTTATGGGAGGTAATAACTCATTTCCTTTTGGGAATTGGGTATTTTTGAAGAGTCGCCACCTAACGGATTATGGTGCGTTAGGGCACCTAGAGCGATTAACTCTTGGATTGGTTCGTATTACCAGAGATTTAGGGTAAGGGCTCGAAATAACCTTGAGGAGAAGGTGTTAGGCACCCCTCTCGGTCCATAACTGTGGGTCCCGACCGAACTTATACTTATGAATTAGTCTTTTAACGAATAATTAATATAAACATATAATTGCAAATAAAGCATGTTGGACATTGTATGACACAGATAATAAGACAAGGGATTTGAACAAGTTGTATACATAAAAAGAAAGTTTTAAGTAAAAGGAGTTTGGAAAGGAGGGGTCCTGGGTTGGTTAGCCTACAAGATCACCCCACGCAATGTCCGGTAAACACTCCTCAATGAGGGGCTACACGTGACATTAGCGCATAGTTATCATATCCATATCTACCTATTCCCACCCCTTGGTCATATTCTAAAGCATTCTAATTACCTGGGTAGTGTCCTATGCGTGCAGTACCCATCCATTCTTTGTGGTCCTGGAGGTATTTGAGGAACTCTAAATATGGGCAGTTCTAGACAACCCCTAATGTATTTAAAAGGAGAAAATTCTAGGCGACAGGCAAGAACACGTAGGACTCAACATATAAAGGCAGTAAAGAAGCAGTTAAGAGGCCCAGGTTTACGTCCACAATTAACGCACATAAGCATCACGTCTCAAACACAAACAAGAGGCATTTTATTAGACAAGATTCTAAGGCATGATGTCTAAGTGAATATCAAAACACAGCAGATATGCAGCTTTGTTTTACAAAACACAAAAGCAGGGACCCTAATCAATTTGCCTACTGATTTTTGAAACCTATTAATCATTAAGTAATAAACACAAAGAGGCAGTTTCTAGTTTATAAGAGACTTGATTACCTAAGGCTTGCCTAGGCGTAGGATAATGCACAATTGTTACCAAAACCATAAGAACAATGAAGGAGTTATTTTACCCTAAAAGCATGTTGTTCTAAGTGTTAAAAAATACAGGGATTATTACCAGTTTATTTAAAACAGGATAATCAAAGGTGAAGCTATTTTTGCATCTTTCATAATTAGTAGTTTACACTAGGTATGACTGAGCAAGTATGAATGAGATCCTAAAGCATGGTATCTAATATGCACGTATAAATTCAGAATGATTACAAGATACGCAGAATTCTTAAAGCATGATTTCTAATATGCACGACATGACTGCAGTGTTTTCTAAAGCAAGATTTCTAAATGCATAAAAAGGTTACAACATTATAGAGCATGCTATCAAATATGCAGGAGCAGCAGTTTTGTTTTAATAGCTAGAAATAGGATTTCTAAGTGATAGCAAGAATGTCAACATGAGATGCTGAAACATCATACATAAAAAAAACCTAGGGAGCATGGTCTATGATATGCTTTGCACATGTTGGTCCTAAACATGGATTCTATTGTGCATATAGAAAACGTAAACCTAAAGCATGGTTTCTACCCCTTTTATAACATGCATAGCTACCCTTCCATTTAAACTATCCATCCCCAACATCTGGTTACAACAAATTATTACAGGCCAATATCAAATGAATTACATAAGTAGATAAGAAAAATAAGAAGTTATACTACAGGTAGCCTGAGAGTAAGCCCAGATTTCCAGAATTTCCAATGCCATATTGGCTCATAGCCTTTCACATAATCCGGGTGTGTCAGAGTTCCCGAAGGACATCAAGGGATCCCGGGCAGTTCTCACACCCAGATTTCATAGTCAAAGTTGAGTAAGTGTAGTGTGGAAGGGCCAACGCTAATGTATCAGAGTTCAGAGGGATCTCATGGGGATCCCTAAGTAGTCACACATTAGAGGTGCAGAACTTAAAATCTAAGAGTAGATGTGAAAGTGCTTGAAAAGATTTAAGCAGGGACACAATTTGAAAAGAGACTTGTTTGAAATAGTTTTGTAAAAGGAAACAAAGACAGTTTTGAAAAGAGAGTAGAGTAGTAAGCAACAGTCCAGACACAACACCCAAAACAAGTTCATACACAGTCAAAGAACATAGAACCAAGGCAGGTTTAACAACCACAAACAGGGGTAAAAGATTTGGGGACATATAGGTCATATTAGTAAACACATAGTTACAGGAGCATAGCAGTTTTTGTGAGGGTTTATGAGATTAGGGAATATCTAGTGATACCAACACAATATGGATGTCAGAAACAATCATAGAATCAGACATTTAAAGTGACAGATCAGTTTGCAAAGTAAACGCATATCAAAACTGGATAACAAGCAGACAAGTATTCAAAACAGGGTAGAGTCATATTGAAGCAGACTACCATGGGAGTAGAACATGTTCTGAGATACCCTAAGAGGATTAGACTAGCATGTTAGATGAAGCAATAATGTAAACATGTCAATTACACATTTAACAACAGAACCATAGATAGAAACAAATCAGAAACATGATAAGCTGAAGCAGTAAAAGAAACATATTAGTTTTGGGACTTGAATTGAAATCAAAACATACCAGTACAGAGATAGTAAACACAAAGTGAAGAATAGGAGAGCACAATAGTTAGCCTTGACTTGCAGCCAGCTAACTTAGAAAAGTAGTAAGTAATCACAGAAAGAGAGCAGAAAGTTTTGAGTGTGAGAGAGAGTTTTGAACCAATGTGTCTGTGTGTTGTGTTAATGAAAGATCAAGGCACTTATAGTTTGAAAACAGGTAGAAAATAAGGCAAGAATCATAGTTCAGCAATAACTATAGAACTATGTACTAATTAGAAGCAAATCAGTGTAAGTACTTCACTTTAATTAAGGAGTTAACAAATAACAAATAAGGAAAGAAATCAATGTACGACCAATAAGGATAGACTTCAAATACAATAGGTATAGGGTAAACAATTAGGGATAAGTTCATAAGGTTCTAATTAAGGAAATAGCATAAGAATCAACTAACAGCATAGTCAACCACGTAAAAGGCAAGGGAATGATTTAAAGGTCGGAAATCAGCAAGGGTATCAATCACAAGAAATCAATAAAAGGTATTAATCATATGAGATCAGGGATTTAACTAGAAATAGTACTGATTAGAGGAAATTACCACAAATTTCCGTCGAATAAACAAAGTAAGCATAATATAGGCGGGAGAAGCAAAATCAGAAACCCTAATGAGCACAAGGAGGTAGAAAATCATAGAAGCTCCGAACAAATGTATGAGAAATAGGTATACATACAAATCAGATGAGTAGAGACAATTTTAGAACCCCGGATTAAAACCAAAATAATTAGGGTTTTTAACATGATGAATCAGATAAAAGGAAAAACTTAAATAAACCGCTTAAACATGATAGAAATCATAGAATAATACTGAAAACCAGAGGGAAAGTCATTTCGAAAAGAGGTTAAGAAACCCTAGTTTCGAAGATGAAGAGGCGTTTTTGAAAAATCGGAAAGATTATCAAGAAAATAGTGAAGATAACCCAAAATAGACTCAGATCTGTGGTAGATCTGAAAAGTCAAGAGATGAGTTAGGGTTTCAGAGAGGGATAACCCAGTGATGGAGAGATTCCATCTTAGAAGCCATGGATCTAGCCAAAAAATAGAAAAAATCTTACTTAGACGGGCCAAGGGTGGCTTGAGAACGGCATAGAAACCATGGGAGGTGAGTGAACCGCCTTCTAGTTCCCTTGAGGGCCTCAAGGTAGCAAGGATCCGGCATGTGAGGGAGCCATGAAGGCTAGGGGTGGTGGTGGAACCACCATTGATACCGGTGAGCCAACGGCCAGCGAGTAGAAGCTTAGGTTTAGCAGAGGGCTTGAGAGAGAATGAGAGAGTGTAATGGCAGAGTGAAAGAAGGAAATGAGGGTTTGGAGGTGTAGTCTACTAGGTTAATTATGGAAGGAATTAACCTAGACCATTGATCAAAAATGATCAACGGCCAGGATTTTGGCAGAATTAGGTCAGGTAGGATTTAGGTTTGGGCCTGGGTCTTTGGGCTAGTGTAATTAGGTGATTTGGGATGGTTTTAATAGGTTATAATCGAAATAAAATGGGGCTATTTGTTAAATACCCAATCAAAACTAATCAAAATAATTTATAAAATAGCTACCAATTATAAAAATAAATTTCATGCATAGAAACATCTTAAAAATGATTATTTGGTATTTAAAAAATCCAAATGATTAATTTCCTGTCAAAAAATAGTATAAAATCATATGATTGGGCTATAATGGCAAAATATTGCAATTATAGCCAAAAGATGCCAATTTGGCTAATTATTAAATAATTTGGTTTAAATAGGACCATAAATAATAAATTAAATCCAGAGATGCTTTTGAAATCATTTGTGATGCCATTTTGTAATTATTTTGTGGGAATAAAATGCTGGATAAATTAATAAAAATATAGAAAAATACCAATTGCTATTAATGCATGATTTTGAAGGTATATATGCAATTTTAAAATATTTTGGGGAAAATTGGGTATCAAAACTTACATCATTGTAAGTGATGTCACACACGTATAAATACAATCAAGGAAGGTAAAATGACTTACTTTATGAGAGAACCAGATAAAGGACCTGAATCACGTTTGGTATAATCATTCAAGTTAATCGACTCAAGATAATATTGGAAGTGTGCTTTAGATTCACAAGAACCAGACTAGGTACCTGATACCTTGGTGTTCCCCTGATAGAAGTATAAGTCAACTGTACAACTGGAAAGCAACTGCAGAAAGTGACTGCATGCAACACTACAACAGATAGTGCAACAGTTACATCCCATTGAGATTGGACATCACTAAGGTAATGTCTTTTGTAGTATAAACTTTGCAAGGAACAAGATTCAGGTTCCAAGACTTGAAAAATCAGAAACGAAAATCCTCTCTCAAGACTTGCAACAACTTCTCTCAAGAACAAAGTTGCTGCAACCTTAAGGACCTGATCCAAGATCGAAGATATCTTAAGTCCTTAGGTTTGTTGAGTCTTTGTTATTTGTTCTTCATTGTAACTCCTATCTTGCTTTCTTAGAAGCTCTTTTTTAGGAAACCCAAAATCCATAAACTCTTCAGTTTATGTTGTGACTAGGTTTAGTCATAAGTTAAAGTTTTTGTAACTAGAGAGTTACAAAGTGGCTTGTAATAAGTGTTATTACAGGTTAGAGTAAGCAAAAGCCTTTGTAAATATAGAGTGATAAAGTGGCTTGTGGTGAGAGCATCACAAGTTAGTTAAATTCTTTGTAACTAGGGAGTCACAAAGTGGCTTGTGGTAAGAGTACCACAAGTTAGTTGAATTCTTTGTAATAGAGTCATTACAAAGTGGCTTGTAATAGGTGTTTACAAGTTAGTGAAGTTAAAAGCCTACAAGTATAGGTCATGGTTTTTTGTCCCCTTGAGTTGGGATTTTTCAACGTAAAAATACTCTGTGTTATATACTTACTGGTGTGCTACTGTGGAACAATTAGAGAACCTGATTCCCTATATTCGTTGGTTTTACAGACTGTTGCTTACAGTGGGAACTTATAGAGAAACTGGTTCTCTATACAATGAGAACTTATCCTGTGTCTCATTTTACATACTGGTTTCAGTAGTTAGCACCGTGGGAACTGATATAGGACCAGATCTCTATACAGTTCGGGTCATTAGTATCTTTAGTGGAAACTCATAGAGAACCCGGTTCTCTATACAGTCCGGTAGACGCTTAGTTTCTGAAAATTGATATCAGAGCGGGTTCTTTATAAAAGGTTAACACCTAGAAAGGATCTATATTGTTGCTCCACCAAACTTCGAGGAAAGTCAATCAACTAATAGACCACAAAGATTTCAGAAGATGGGTCACAAAAATGGTGGGATCCCAAAGAAAGGAAGTTCCAGCAAGAATCTCAAAGAAAATTAGTGATGTCATTAGTGAGGAAAGCTTGGACACTTCTTCAAAGACTGCCCATTCCTGAAACAAGAGCATCACAAACACAACTCTGACAAAGTAGCAAAAAGCAACTTGGTTCCTGACAAACGATTCAGCCAAAAAAGTGCAGCTGACAATGTTGTGAAACAATCTCTTGCTGCATAGGGAGACTCATCTAGTGAATCAGAAGAGGAACCAGGTGCAGGAAGCAGCTCCATGATGGCAGTGCAAATGAAGCAAAGGAATTTGATTCATTGTTTGCATTGACGGCTCAGTCCGATGAGGATGAAGAGGATGACAATGATGAGGTTTCTTTCAGGGATGTTCAGAGAAATCTGAAGTCCTACTCTTCGAAAAAATTGACGCCATTAGCAAATGTTCTAATTGATACATATTATAGTTTTGTTAATGATAAAGATGCCCTAATCATGGAGCTAGGAGATGCTGAACAATCTAGAGATGATTTGATGGTAGGGTTGATGACTTGAAGGAAACCATAAAAACCCTTAGCAAAGAAAAGAATGCTCTAGTAGAGAAAATTACAGCTACTGAGCAAGAAAGGGATGATATGGTAGTTTCCATTGTATATTTAAGGAAACAAGTGGAAGAAGTAACTAGAGAACACAACTTGTTGAAAAAACAAACAAAAAAATGGATAGACAACACTGAGAGAGAGGAAGTGGCTAGAAAGGCTCAACTTGAGCTTGAGAGTGAGCTGAATAAAGTTAAAACAATTCTTGTTGCTGAGCTTAAAAAGAATAAACAACTTCAAGAGTATTTAAAAAGGGTTAAAATAATCTTGATAAGTCACTAAAATGGACCTGGTCCTCTGATGTAATAACATCTATATACAAGAGTAATAATGGAAACAGGCAAGGCATCGGGTTCCAAAAGGCTAAAACCTCCTATAATCCCCATAGGAAGTATGTAATTGTGGTTGATAATAGGTTTTGCAGTCACTCTGGTCAAACCGATCATTACAAGGACTCTTATAAAGATAAAAATCAATCTTTGCAGAAAAATAAAGTCTTTGTTGAAAAAAATGCGACCTGATGAGGAACCTGGTTCCTTGAAAAGAAAATATGTGCTGCCTGTATGGGCAAAAAGTAGTTTGATCCGCCCGTTCAATCATTATAAGGGACCCAAGCTGGCTTGGGTTGCTAAGTCTAATCATTGACTTAAGTGTGCAGGGAGCAGTCAACAGTGACACATGGATAGCGACTGCTCGAAGCTCATAACTGAAGAATAAATGATTTCCTTTCACCGAAGGCCCTACAAGGAAGGAGTGTATCCTTTGAAAATGGAAAGAAGGGATATATTCTAGGAGTTGGAAGGATCGGGAACAATATGAGTCCATTGAACAGTAGAGTACCTGGTCCTCTACGAGATTCTGCTAGGTATTTCCCAAATCTGTGACAAGGGGATCTTGGATGTCTGAGTTTTGTTAATGATAATGCTAAGCTATGGCACAAAAGGCTGGGTCATGCAAGTATCACGCTGCTGAACAAATTAGTCAAGAAGGACCTGGTTCATGGTCTGCTCAAATCAAGCTTCAAGGATCATAGGGTTTGTGATGCATGTGTAAAAGGAATGCAAGTCAGATCCTTTTTCAAGCCCAACAAGGAAGTTAGTATCTCAAGGCCACTTGATCTCCTCCATATGGATCTATGTGGACCTATGAGGATGCCAAGTAGAGGAGGAAAAAGGTACATATTCTCGTCAGTATGGATGATTACTCCAGATTTACATGGACCTTGTTCCTCATAACTGAAGATGAGACTCCAACCGGCATAGAGGAACTTGGTCCCTCAATCACAATATCTGAAGCAGAAAACAGAGTTGTGGATGCCGTACATGGAACTCCAGCTGCTGAGAAATTCAAAATAGATCAAAGACAAGAAACTCACTTGCCTTCTCAGCTTTTCTCTCTCAAATAGAACCTAAGAATATCAAGGAAGCATTGAAAGATACTGAATGGATTACAGCTATACTAGAAGAGCTCCGTTAACTTGAGAGGAACAGAACGTGGAACCTGGTTCCATGACCTGCTGACAGAACTATTATGGAAGCCAGACTACGCGTGCTTGGTGTGAAAGAAATTAGGAAGGAACCTACTCATTGTGTAGATCTATGCTGATGGAATCATATTTGGAGCTACAACTGACTCATTATGTGAAGAATTTACTAAACTCATGGGAAGTGAGTTTGAAATGAGTATGTTGGGGGAACTGAATGTCTTCCTGGGTCTTCAAGTGAAGCAGTCCATAAAGGGAACGTGTATCAGTCGGCATAAATACATCAAAGAACTCTTGAAAAGGTTTGATATGGAAACATCAAAGGGGAATCATTGGATCTTTACTCTATCTTACTGTAAGCAGGTCAGACATTGTATTTAGTGTGGGATTATGTGCAAGGTTCTAATAAAATTCTAAGGAATCTCATCTGAAGGCTGCTAAGAGAATTATGAGATATTTTAATGGAACACAAAACCTAGTTTTATACTACTCTTCAGGTGACAATTTCAACCTTATTGGTTATGCTGATGCTGATTATGCAGGCTATTTGGTGAAAAAGAAAATCACATCTGGAATGGCTCATTTCCTTGGATCATGTCTTATCTCATGGGGTACAAGGAAACAAAACTCAGTAGCTTTCTCAATAGTTGAAGCAGAATATGTTGCAGTTGCCTCGTGCTCAATCACTGCGCATCAAGTAACAATTGGAAGATTTTGGTGTATACATTGATTGTGTACTGCTTCTATATGACAACAACAATGCTCTCAACATGTCAAAGAACCCGGTTCAATACAAAAGAACCAAGCACATTGACGTCAGACACCATTTTCTCAGGGACAATGTTGAAAAGACTCTGATCTGTATGAAGATTTGCAAGATGAAGGATCAGATAGCAGACATCTTCACTAAGGCGCTGAGCAGGGAACATTTTGAAAGAAATCGTCTGGAGTTGGGGTTGATCAAGCTCAACTGAGGACCCGGTCCCTCGATGATTGGCTATGTTAAGAAGGAAAGGTACATGCTAAAAAGTGTTTTTCGGCGACATCTAACTCAAATCTATACTGTTACAGGTATACACATATGGCAGTTTCATGACAAAAACAAGTGAGAGTGACATTGCACTTCTAGGAGTCTTTGCTCAAAATTTTCAAAAATAGTCACAGAACCTGGTTCTTGTGACTCAGGTTAGTAGTCTCTTCAATACTTATATGCCTTTTTAAGCTGCTGAAGTGTCATGTCATTAATTTGTTTCTGCCTTTCTCTTGCCTCTCCTCCTAACTTTTGTAGTTCAAAGAAGAACTTAAGTACCGAGCAGCTTCCCTCGTTGTTGAGAAAAATCATGTTATGTACAACATGAGGAGCAAAAACCTTGGATGAGGCTAAAGCTGGTATCATTGACATTGATGCCGAAATTGCTAAGGCCCGTGAGCTTGAGTCTAAAAGGGCTCTCCCGGCATATCCTGATGCTTCCGATTCTTCCGGTTCCGGTTCTGAAACTATCGAAATTGAAGAGGAATTGAAAGATGAAGTTATTGAAGGCCAAACTGTTGAGGGCCAAAATGTTGAGCCATCGGCGGTGTTGATACCCAATTTTCCCTCATATTTTTCCAAATAGTATATATACTTTCAAAATATCATTTTGCATCACTACTTAGTCTACAAGAGTCATATAAGCAATTTTTTATAATGTTCCATAATTTTAAGAGCTTTAAAAGTAATTTTCTTGCATTTAAATGACTTGAATAGTTATTAGTTACTCCTTTAAATTATTTTTGTGATGACTTAATCATTCAAATTATTATTCGCATTCACATACATATTTTAAATATTTTTACTTCATTTCATATAATTATATTGGTATCTTTAGGCTATTTGCATGATCTTGCAATAATAGCCAATATTTTGCAATCTATTACATTTGTCATTTTATTCAAGGTCGAAATAATATTTTACATTTTTTATAATCTTCTACTATTCTTTTAAATTTGTAAGTTGCATAAATAAAATTTTATATATTTTTTAACTATTTTATTTAATTATTTCCCTTTAATCTCTTATTTAAAAGCTAGCCCAATTTTGAGCTAATTTGTTCGGATTAAACAGACCCAAATCCTTGGCCCAAGCCAAGCGACCCCTTAACCATAACCTAGCCGGAACCAGTTTCAAATAATCTGCCCCGTCCCCATTGCGACCCTGGCCGTTGATCTCAAATGATCAACGGACCATAACAAACCTACCCGATTCTATATATTTCCCCTTACCCAAAATCCTATCCCATTCCTACCAACCCGCCGCCCTTGAAGTCCCTAGAATCTCCCATTTTTATCTGAAGAACCCTAATCACCGCCTTTTCCAATCCCTCTCCTAATCCCGTTAACAATGGGATTTACCCATTATTTGCTTACCATATTGGTGTTCCTTCACTATTAGTTGCTTCTTTATGGTATTATATAGTACTTGCTCTATTTTGGCAAGTATAAATCTTCAAATCGAAGGGAATCAGTTTCAATCGTTGAGATCCAAATGATATTTCGTCTATGTAAGTTTGTAGCAAGGCTATATGGGTCCGATTCACCAAGATCTTTGGTCGATTCTAAGATTTCTGCCGAACTAGGGTTTGGAATTTTATATTTTATCTTTTTACCCGTTCCATTACTAATTGCATATGGTATTTTCTTCCCTTATTTATGATTGTTTTCCTTGTTTGTTCAATTCCTACCACTATATAAACCCCTCCCCAATTCCCCTCTAGGGAGACCTAAGTTTTCACTCCTACTACACTCAATATACTTTCCTCACTCGTTCATCTTATTTGAAACCCTTGTCTCTTTGTCCAGCTGAAAGTCAAGGCCATAATATTATCAACCTCCTCCGGTGCAACCACAGCTCGAGGCTCTTGTGAACTCTGAAGCATCGGAGATTTGGGGTTCTTACTACCAGTATTCTAAAATTCTTATTCTTTTGCTCGTCTAATTTTGCTACTGGTTTGTACCTTTAACTCTTGCAATATTCACTATTTTTCCTTCTGTATATCTCTATGTGTTCTAGATATTAAGGACGTTTAAAATTCTATGAGCATGATTTAGTTCCTTTGTTAGTTGTAAATCCTTGATATTGCACTGTTATGATACTCCACTGTCATTCTATATTCTTTGATAGTTGAATGCATTTTAGTACATGTGATAGATTCCAGTTTGTTATTAGTTTGTGTTAGGATAATATGTGTTCTTTACTAGATCCTGCACTTCTATGTTGGTTTTCCTTGTTTTCCTCTAGAATCTGTTTCATACCTCTGTGTTTTTCTTAGCATCTGAACATGTTTAAGCTTTGAGTTTCAATGCATGCCTATTGTATGTTTTCTTTTAATAAAACTGACTATCTGTTTTTAGTTATAGAATCCTCTTCATGCCTTTCTTTGGTACTATACCAAAACTCTTATAAAACCGTTCATTTTCTTTGAATGCATTACTTTGTGCTGAGTCTTATGTTTAATTGACTGTTCTTTGCAAACTGGCCACAATTATATGGATCTCATACTGTCTTAAGATCTAGCCTAAACATGTTTCCTTACTATTTATAATCCTGATCTTTAGCATCATCTAAGACTTTGGGGTAAATATCATTATTCCTCTCTTATGTATGGTCAATAGACATGTTAATGTGTAGCTAATCTGCCTTTCACATACCATAAGTTTCTGTAAAGCCTTTGTACTATGATCTATCCCCACCATGTTAAGTTTCATGATATTGGCCAAGCTGTACCACTAGTGTGTTTGTATGTTGTATCTGACCTTATTAGAACTGTCATGTTAGAACTTTCATTGTACCAGATTTACATTTGAAATCCTTTAGGTTAGTGCCCTATTCTGAACTTGTTTGGCATTGTGCACTCTGATATGTTTATCTTATAACCTCAAAGAACCTAATTCCCCTAACTCTCTCTCAATCTCTTCTTCTGTTGAATATGATATCTCTTGCTAATTGATCGAGTCTAGAATGACAGTATTGTTATATTAACTTTCCATGAGGAATCTAAGACTTATTGATTTTCTTAACTTGCATGTTCTTTGTTTAATCAACCATGCTATGGCTTCTTCTAAAGTACAAATGCATTTCTTCAAATCTATCACTTAGTTGATGTTAGTAGGTCCAGAATTCTTTAAGTAATTGCTATGTGTATTTGTCAAATTGTTAACCCCAAATTGTTTGGAAAGTGAGACTCCATATGGGTTTAATATGGGTCCAAACATGGACTTGGGCTGTGCAATTGACACACGCTAGTGCTTAAGCTGAATTCGCATCTGGGCCTGCTGTTCATAGAAGAGTGAGCTTGTGGAAGGCTTAGGTAGTGCTAGGTTATCTTCATTTTTATTTTGGGGCCTGCAGTTTCTCGTGTATAATATTTATATTATGTTCACTAATTGGGACTTTAATAATTTGTAAACAAACAATTGAGGTATTAGTGAAGTTGGGGAAATGGGTATATTCCGGTGTTTGCATAAAAGGGTTTAAAACATGGCTATAGAGTCTATGTGATCTCTTTGTTACTCTGAACAACATGCCATATCTGCTATCTGTTTCCATGTATAGTGCTCTAGTAGAAACCATGCCTATAGGAAATTACACACTCAATTGACCTGTTTTACTATCAAAAGCATGTGTTTAAGTACTTTGCTTGTTCCCGTATTTACTGTCATGCGTTATTAGACAACATGGCTATAGGATTATATTAATTTATGTTCTACTGATCCTCATCTAGATATCATGTCTATAGGCTCTTAATTGATTAATTTGCTACTATTATTGTTATTTCCATCACATTGCTCGCCTAGAACACATGTCTATAGGGATTAAGTGTTATAGAACTAGTTTAAATTGCCAACTTTTAGAAATCCTGCCTCTAGGATACTGTTACTCGCCTAGAAAGTATACCAATAAAATTAAACACGGTTATTTTTAAGCTTTCAAATGGTTTTATTACCTCATTGCACAAATAATTTAGAGATCATTCCTATAGTATTTGTAATACCTATAATCTACAAATTCGTTGTTCTAAAACAATAGCACTGCATGTATGCTTGGAATTAAAATCACATAGAAGCCATGTCTATAGGACTTAATTCATCTCAATTCTGAAATTATTGAGTGCATAATGTAAGAATCTGCCCACGTGCATTTGTTGCTTATATGTGGAGGCTAACTTGGGCCTTTAACTGTCTCTACATGAAGTCCTGTTTGTTTTGAATGTCGCCTAGTTTTATCGGTTTTCACCAGGCTAAGCAAGTATAGAACCATCCCAAATAGAGGTCCAAAGCCTCCTGGACTATAGGCATAGGACGGGTAGTGCACGCATAGGGTACGACTTAGAATTGGCTAGAGTGCCTTTAAGTAAACAACTTTAACATAATAATTAGGTAGTAGGAGATGATAGTTTGTGCCCGCTGACTAATATGAGAAACTCTCTATCTTAAGGGAGTTGCGAAATATTATTTATGTTACATGAGGTGATCCTTTAAGCTAAAAAACTTAGGACCCCCTTCCTTTCCTTTATGAATTTGTGATCTACACTTAGTCATTCGACATAGACCAATGTAGTTATATCATGATAGTCACCAAGATTTGTACCAATTCTCGTTTGTCATAATAAAACTCTCTGACCTTTCTATTCTCTTTATTTATTTGATCATATCGCCTAATTATAATCCACATAGTCTTATGTTCGGTCGGGATCCACAGTTGTGGACCTCGAAGAGTGCCTAACACCTTCTCTTTGAGGTAATTTGAGCCTTTACCCAATCGTTGGTGGCGTTGACTAGTCAAACTGAGTTATCTACATAATAGGTGCCCTAACGCATCTTAAAAACCATTAGTTGGTGACTCTTCTTTTAACACTCTATTTTCCATTTAAAAGAGTTGTCATATGTCGAAACTCGATTTCGGGAGAAAAAAGGGGGCGCGACACCATGATGACTCTGCTAGGGAATTACACTTAGGATCTTACCATAATGAACTTGACTTATGTGAATTACTTTCTTTATTACATCCCTTATTCACCTTTATATGTTTAAATTTGTTGTGACATGCACATCCCTTCCCCGTTCACCTTTATTTGTTTAAATTTGTTATGACATGCACATCCCTTCCATGTTCACCTTTATCTAATATGACCACTCTTCTTTTTCATCTTGTCTAATACTGCCATATCATGCCTCTCCCATCCCTATTCCCTTACCTGCTTTATTACATTCTTACATATATTCCACGAACTAAACTGACTTCTTCCTTTTGTCCTTTTCTATGTTTTCCATGTATACCTTACTATTGTATTTACTATTTTACCCATTTATCATGCAAATATTTGGCAACGTGTTATTATCTCCGCATAAAGCATGCTCTACATCATACTCCACTCGTGTCAATTATCAACATAGCGGTGCTTGATTTAGTGTCCACGCTCTTCCAAAATTACCCTTTTTAAATCGGAAAGGCTTATTTGCGGTAGACTAGTCGATCATCGGTGCAATTGAAGGCCCCGTGCCTTTTCCTCTCAAGTTGTCCACTTGGGAGTCCCAGTCTAGGACATTCTAGAAACTTTACTCCAATATCAAATGTACATGCATCATGTTAAACCTAGTACGGGCTAGAACGTTGTTAACATAATAGATCGCTAAGATAAGCCTTGTCCAAAGTCCGACGGGATTTCCACAATCCTAATGGAAACTACGATGTCATGTGCATTACTTGGAGAAAATGTGGCAATATGTTGATCATTATTGTGTAAGTGGACGAATCTGGAGGGGGAAAGTGCTAACTTTATTTGTTTACAGAAAATGAAGAACGAAGTCCCCAAGTTTGGCATGGTCCAAAACATTCAACCTCTGTTACTTGATTGGTGGAAAGACCTTGTGCCTTGCGACAAGAATCATATAAGGAGGGTACTTGGTAACTTACCATCTCTGCTTAACATCCGACCAAATAGGGAATTGATTGAGGATGCTACCATGTTTTGGGACGAGAAAAGGGATGTCTTATGCTTTGGTGACATAGAAATGACTCCTCTCCTAGAAGAAATAGGAGGCTTCGCTATGTAGCCATGGGATAGCATGATTACTAGTGCCAGAGAATCGCACCCCTCGCGGTTTTCTAAAGATGCTAGATTTTAAGAAAAATGATGAGTTGCTTTGTTTAAAGAAATCATATATCCCATTTGAATTCCTTTATGAGCTACGGGCATAGTAAGTCATATCGCCTTCATCGATGAACTTGCCATTACTTCTTTGGGTTGGACGTACCGCCGGATTTATGTGTTAATTGCTTGCTTCTTGGGGTTATTGATATTTCAAATGAAAGGGGGAAGAACTCATACCTGTTTAGCCATGGTCGCCAGGAATTTGATGGAAGGCATCGAGGGACGAACTTATACCATCATCCCCATGATCCTAGCCGAAATGTACCGCGCTCCAGATCGGTGCAAGCAAGGATTCATACACTTCAAAGGTTGAAATGTTTTACTGCAGGTCTGGCTATTGGAATAGTTTCAGAGGGGAGAATATCGTCAAGAGGTTCCGCGACGGCCGTTGAATGACTACATAGCTTACCATCACCCAAAGAAAAGGACATTTATTCCATACAGGTTTGCACAACCTGGAAATGCTATAAGTTGGGTGCGTTTCTTCAGCAATCTGACAGACGAGCAGGTACATTGGATGTTTGAATGGTTTCCTAGCAGTGAGATCAGTATTAGGTCAAGAGAGACTACCCATTTGGTACTTATCGAGTTGAGGGGCATCTATCCTTATGCTCCTATAAGGGTAATGAGACAAGTGGGAAGAAAATAAGTCATACCTCGGGTTCCCAACATGGTCCAGTACAAGGCGAATTTCAAAGGGGACGTCATTCCACTCAAGTTTGAGGCGCAATATATGTGGAACCAGAAGATCATCGTGGAAAAAGAAACTATTGAGCCAGACAGGTATCATGCCGTTCATGTGTACTTCTACCCATCATGGTTGATAGACGATATAGCAGGAGACGTCAAGCCATGAGTCAATCTAAAAAATAGGATCATAGATGATGCTGTTGAGGCACAAGTCAAGTATAGGCGGCTACGCAAAAGGGTTTTCGAGTCTGAAGCTAGACATCTAGAACAATACAAAGTGGACATGGAGGCAATCAAGAAATGGAAGGAAATTGCCACTAAGTCAACAGAGAGATTGGAATATCTGGAATAGGGATTGATGGAGCTTGAGGGGAAGATGAGAATAAGGCTTTTAGATTGCCAAAACATAGATGGTAGTGAAGGAGGGCATCTAGCGAAGGCTTACTTATTATTGGATATGCACGATCTGGGAAACTTGATTGATGGAGTCAAAAGAGCAAAGCACGACGAAGGTCTTTCAAGGACCAAGTAGACTAGCAAATAGTGTTCTTTATTGTTTTCTAGATTAGTTGTAATAAGGCTAAATTCCATTAGTAACTTTATTATTATTATTGTTGATTTAGTAAGAGTTTGACTATTTTTGCATTAATGAAATGACACAATTATTGGTACCAATTTTCTCCAAGTCTATATATCGCTTAGGCCTACCTCGGGCACAACGAGGTCCCCAAATTAGGACGCGAATTATTACATGATTTTGCAAAACATGTTTAATATTGCAAGCATTCTTTCAATACCCCTTACTAACTTGGTTACCTTTTTCTTTTTTCTTTATTTTGATTATTCCCATTCTCGAAGGTTGGTTCGTGAATATTGGCATCGTCAGCATATCACACTAGATCCTGAGGTCCTCCACCTCCTCCTTCACCAAGTGATCCTAAAGGCAAAAACAAAGGGAAAGGGAAAATGGATGATTTGAGTGTTATCAGAAAGGACAACACTACTATAGCAGAAAATGTTGGAATTTCAGATGGTCGAAGTACTCCGGCACAGAATGAACTAGTCTTACGTCTGGAATAGAAAATCTTGGAGCTACAAGGAGAACTGTCGAAGGTCCGAAACTTGGAAAACCTTTCTCTCACCCTCAATGTCCCTGATATTAACCAACAATATCCGACTACCCAAAACCAAGCACCACCACAAAACACACAAAACCAAAATTCACCACAAAATCCTCCTGCACCACACCAGTACCCCACACCTCCTCAAAACCTTAACCCTCTACCATTACCTATTCTTCAACAACACCACCATCATCCAACTCAATACGTACAAACTACCACTTATCACACTCCCCAGAACGCACCATAACCCACTCCTGGTCCCCAAAACTCAACCAATGACCACCCTTATGCCTAGATTCCTGGAGTTCATCAAAGTAATCTCATATATGTGGAAACCTTACCCCACACCCCGCAAAAAATCCTATACATACCCGAATCGAATGAGAAATACCTGCTCATTAAGAACGTGGCGGAGGGACTCAAGAAGCTCACTGGAAGAGTTCAGAGCGTCGAAGTTGGTAATGGCGTTGAAGGTTTAAACTATGAGGACTTGTGCATTCAACCAGATGAGGAACTGCCGAAGGGTTACAAACACCCCAAGTTTGAAATGTTCGATGGAACTGGTGATCCAAAAGTGCATCTGAGGACATATTGTGAAAAACTTGTAGGAGTGGAAAAATATGAATGAATCCGCATGAAACTGTTCATGTGAAGCCTCACAGGAGATGCGTTGTCTTCGTATACCAGTCATAACCCGAAGAAGTGGGTTAATTGGGTAAGCATGGCATTAGATTTCATGGACAAATTCAAGTTCAACAGGGAAAATGCACCAAACGTTTTCTACATTCAAAACCTCAAGAAGAAACAAACAGAAACCTTCCGCGAATATGCCACTCGATGGAGATCTGAAGCTACGAAAGTAAGACCAACACTTGAAGAAGAACAAATGAATAAGTTCTTCATCAAAGCTCAAGACCTGCAGTACGATGAGAGGCTTACGGTTATTGAAAACCAAAAATTTTCCGACATCATCAAGCTAGGAGAAAGAATAGAATAACGGATTAAGAGTGGAATGGTGAAAAATTTCGAGGCACTACAGCCACGAATAGAGCGATGAAATTGGGAGGTATTTCGAAGAAGAAAGAAGTGGGTGCCGTAATGGTGGCCTAGGGTCCTAAGTCTCCTCTCACATACCAAACACCTCTACCTACATATCAAACGCATCCACCCACATACCAGCTTTCATCCCCAGATACCAACAACCTGCTACTACCTACCACACCTATAACACTCAACCCGCATATTATCACTCACCACTACCCGCCTGCTAAAACTACCAAAAACCACGACCAAACTTTGACTGCAGGCCACCTAGACAATTCGCCCCAATTTCTGAACCCATAGAACAACTATACAAGAGACGGAAGGCTATTAGTTATGTCACTCCCATTCCTACCATTGCTATGCAGAATTCTTCTCAGTGGATTAACCCCAACAAAACATGTGCCTATCATTCAGGCATGAAGAGTCATATCATTGATGTGTGTCGCACACTGAAAGACAAGATTCAGACACTGATCAATACTAAAGTCATACAAGCAATGGAAGTTGCACTAAATGTTCGTAACAATCCTCTCCCGGATCACAGAGGTGAGAGAGTAAATGTGATAGAGACCAACGAGGAATGGGATCCGGAGGGGTCAATTGGACTTATTCGGGAGGGGGACAATCCTAAAACATCTCCATTTACCCTCACACCCATTGTGGTACAAACCCAAGACCGTTTGAAGTCGAGGTAACTACACCCTTCACTGTGATGGTAGCTCCCACACCATCTTACAATTCTGATGATATCCCATAGGATTATGTTGCTGAAGTATGGAAAAAAGGAAAAGCAAAAATGGAGAAAACAGGTGCATCACAAGGCATAACTAGATGGCAGAGTATACACATAAGCACCTAGGAGGAACAAGCAAAGAAGCTGCATCTAAGCCGCCTGTTCTTAAGAGTGGCCCTGATGACCTTTGGAGAAAAGTACATGCGAGAGAATATTCTGTTGTTGACCATTTGAACAAAACCCCCGCTCAAATATCCATCTTGTCACTACTACAAAATTCTGACACACACGGGAATGCCTTGATGAAAGTGCTGAGTGAAGCTTATGTACCCACCAACATCACTAGTAGTGAGATGGATAATATGGTCGAGCAAGTATTGGAGAGCCACAAAATCACTTTTCATGAAGATGATTTACCACCATAGGGACTAAGTCACAACAGGCACTACACATCACAATACAATTTGAAGATAAGTTCATTGCCAGGGTCCTGATAGATGGGGGTTCAAGTTTCAATATATGCCCACTGACTACTCTGAAGAGATTGGGTAAAGGACTGGACGGGATACAGATGGGAAGTATGAATGTAAAGGCGTTTTATGGATTCCAAAGAGCCATAATCGGAGAAATCAACCTCAGCCTACAGATGGACCCAACCTAGTTTGATGTTGAGTTCCAAGTGCCGGATATATCTGCTACCTATAATCTCTTATTGGGACGACCCTGGATACATTCCACTGGGGCGGTGGCTTCTACTCTGCATCAGACCATGAAGTTTGAATGGAACCATCAGGAGGTGATTATCCATAGAGATGAAAGTAACCCTATCTACACTAATCAGACTGTTCCAGTCATCGAGAATAGGAAGAAACTGGGTGGAGAAATGTACTATTGCATTAAGCGAGTCAGCGCAATTAAAAAGGATCAATGATGGAGTAACAAGATAAAAAGCATATTACTATGGATAGGGTATGAACCTGACAAGGGTCTCGGCAAAAACCTCCAAGGGATCACCAAACAAGTACAACCGAAGTGTCATGGTACAACTTTCGGTCTTGGGTATGAATATACTTGGAAAGAGTACCAGGATTGGTCGCCACCATAGAGTGGTAATTATTATCTACCAGAACAACTAGTACAACCCCTACATCAGACATTCCAACAAGGAGACATAATGTAGGGGTCTGAGGAAGATGAAGATGAAGTCTTAGGTGGCATGAGGAAACTGTTTCTGGATGAAGAAGATATATATTGCAGTGCGATAGTTGAGGAGGAAGAGGAGGAGGAGTATGAAGACCTTACCATTCAGACCGTGGGGAAAGGAGCTGTTCTCAAGAACTGGACTGCTGCACCATCCCGGGCCTGTCGAGTTCTTGGGTAGCCTGGCAATTATCATCAATTATTTTTAAAAATAGTTTTTGAGAATTTGAGACATTTTTCAGTATTTTGTTTTGAAATAATTACTCGATTCATCGAGCCGCAGTTGTCGACGTTTTATGATTTTATTAATGCATAACTATTTTCGTATTTATTAATATTCTTTACATTTTTCTTTACAACATTAGTATCACTTATCCCGATAAACCTACGACTATGACATGTAATGAGATAACACAATATAGGGATAGTGATTCAGAGGATCTGAAAGATGATACAATACTACAGGAAATAGTCAAAGAAGTGGAAAACTTTGAAAACAAGCCAAAGTCTAATTTGGATGAAACTATGGCAGTTAACTTATGGGATTCCGAAACGGTCAAGGAAACACGCATAAGCACTCACCTATCACTGTCGTAGAAGGAAGAGTACGTTAGATTCCTGAAAGAATATAAAGATATCTTTACATGGTCCTACGACGATATGACTGGTTTGAGCACATCCATAGTGGCTCACAAGCTACCCACTAATCCTACATGTCCACCGGTAAAATAAAAGCTCATAAAGTTCAAGCCAGATATGAGTTTGAAGATAAAAGAGGAAGTCACTAAGCAAATCAAATCCAAGGTTCTTAGAGTTGTTGAATACCCGACTTGGTTGGCAAACATTGTGTCAGTTCCGAAGAAAGATAGGAAAGTCAGAGTATGTGTTGATTACCGAGATCTAAACAGGGCAAGTCCCAAAGATGACTTCCCATTGCCTAATATACAAATACTGATCGGCAAATGTTCCAAGCATGAACTCCAATTCTTTTTGGATTGCTTCGAGGGATATCATCAGATCTGGATGGATGAAAAAGATGCCGAAAAGACAGCCTTTATCACACCATGGGGAATATACTGCTACAAGATGATGCCATTCAGTTTGAAGAATGTTGTAGCCACCTACAAGAGATCCATGACAACCATTTTCCATGACATGATACACAAGGAAATAGATGTGCACGTGGATGACGTTATCATACAATCAGAAAAGAGTATAGATCATATAGCAGACTTGAAGAAATTCTTTGATCGGCTTCGAAGGTACAATCTGAAACTGAATCCTGCAAAATGTGCCTTCGGAGTCCTTGCTGGAAAATTGTTAGGATTCATCGTCAGTCGCAGAGGGATTGAATTAGACCTATCAAAAGTCAAAGCTATGTAGGACTTGCCACCTTCAAAGAACAAGAACGATGTGATGAGCTTTTTAGGGTGCCTCAATTACATCAACCGTTTCATAGAATAATCAACCGTGATATGTGAGCCGATCTTCAAGATGTTGAGGAAAGATGCTACAACAAGCTGGACTGAAAATGCCAGAAAGCCTTCGACAAAATTAGAAAGTATTTATCTAAACCACCCGTTCTGGTCCCACTAGAACCAGGAAGACCTCTGTTGCTTTATTTGTCCATATTGGACGGGGCTTTTGGTTGTGTTCTGGGACAACATGACGAGATTAGAAGAAAGGAGCATGCGATATATTATCTAAGTAAGAAATTCACACCTTACGAAGCTCGGTACTCTTTGTTAGAATGCACTTGCTGCGCTTTGACTTGGATAGCTAAGAAGTTGAGACATTATTTCTGTGCATACACTGCCTATCTCATATAAGGGATGGATCCGCTAAAATACATCTTCTGTAAACCCATGAGTATGGGTAAGCTAGCAAATTGGCAAATATTGTTGAGTGAGTTCAACATCATCTATGTAACTCAAAAAGAGATCAAAGGGCAAGCATTGGCGGATCATCTGGCAGAAAATCCCGTAGATGGAGAATATGAACTATTGAAAATGTATTTTCCTGATAAGGAGGAGTTGTTCATGGGTGAAGATATCACCTAAGCATATGATGGTTGGAGAATGTTCTTCGGCGGAGTAGCAAACTTCAAAGGAGTAGGTATCGGAGATGTCTTAGTATCAGAAACCGACCAACACTATTCGGTATCCGCAAAACTCAGGTTTCCATGGACCAACAATATGGTGGAATATGAGGCTTGCATCTTGGGACTCCGGTTATCCATTGACATGAATGTTCAGGAGCTGGTGGTAATCGGAGATTCAGACCTTTTGGTGCACCTGGTTCTTGTAGAATGGGCCACAAAGAACGCCAAAATATTGCCATATTTGCATTGTGTACAAGATTTGATCAAGAGGTTCACAAAGATAGAATTTAAACATGTTCCAAGAATTCAGAATGATTTCGTAGATGCATTGGACACTTTATTTTCTATGATACAATGCCCAGAAAAAAATTTCATCAATCCTATCCCAATAGGAATTCATAAGCAGCCAACTTACTATGCTCATGTTGAATAAGAGAGCGATGGAAATCCGTGGTTCCACGACATCAAGGAATATTTGGGAAAAGGAGAATATCCATAGCATGCTACCCATACTCAGAAGCGCATGCTTCAAAGGTTAGCCAACTATTTCTTTCAAAGCGGAGGAATTATGTAGAGAAGGACTCCCACCTGGGATTATTACGGTGTGTCTATGCCAAGGAGGCATCCAGATTGCTCGAGGAAATAGATGCCAGAACCTGCGGACCGCACATGAATGGGTTCACCTTACCCAAAAAGATACTAAGAGCGGGGTATTTCTAGATGACTATGGAAACAAACTGCATCAAGTATGTTCAGAAGTGCCACCAATGCCAGATACATGCTGAGATGATACGAGTACCGCCCAATGAACTCAATGCAACAAGTTTACCTTGGCCTTTCTCGGCTTGGGGTATGGATGTCATCGGCCTGATCGAGCCCTCCGCTTCTAATGGGCATAGATTCATTCTAGTGGCCATAGACTATTTGACAAAATGGGTTAAAGTTGCATCTTACAAAGCCGTGACTAAGAAGGTCGTCACAGATTTTGTTCGGGATCACATTGGTTGTCGATTTGGGGTACCAGAGTGAATTATCACCGATAACGCAACCAATCTCAATAGTGATCTAATGAAGGCCATGTGTGAAACCTTCAAGATCAAACATAAGAACTCCATGACATACAGGCCACAAATGAACGAAGTCGTAGAAGCTGCCAACAAGAACATCAAGAAGATATTAAGGAAAATGATAGATAATTACAAATAATGGCACGAGAAGTTGTCGTTTGCTCTACTCGGGTATCGTACCACTGTTCGCACATCAACTGGGGAAACTTCCTAATTATTGGTTTATGGTACTGAAGCGGTTATTCCTGCCGAAGTGGAGATCCCTTCTTTAAGAATTATACAAGAAGATGAGCTCAGCAATGCAGAATGGGTACAGAGTCAATACGAGAAACTAGCTCTCATTGATAGAAAGAGAATGAATGCGGTATGTCACAGCCAACTCTACCAGAACAGAATGACAAGAGCTTTCAACAAAAAGGCCAGACCAAGGCAATTCACACCGGGGCAATTGCTGCTAAAACGGATCTTCCCACATCAGGATGAAGCCAAGGGGAAATTCTCACCCAACTCACAAGGTCCCTACATGGTTCATCGAGTGCTAACAGGAGGAGCACTTATACTAGCAGAAACGGACGGAAAGATTTGGCCAAAGCCTATCAATTCAGAGGCAGTCAAGAGATACTATGTTTAGGATTGTCTACATTTCTTTATTTGATATTACTGAACTACGCTTGACCTGATTCACGTTTAAGAGGGGATACGTAGGTAGCCCTATGGGTTCGGTGACATCTTAATAAAATCTTCATTTTCCCATGACTAAAAACTGGGGCAAGAGCTCGAGTTTTCCCTTATTTCATTATATTTGGAACAGCCAAGTGATGTGTTGCCAAAAGTATGCACTTAAACTAGGGCAGAATTTTGAGGAGGACCCTCAAAATTCTAAAGCAAGGAGGTTGCAATGTCTCTAAATGTGTCATAGTCACCGATTCATCTTAATTATTTGACATCACATGCTGCAATACATTTCAAACAACTATATTTTTGCAAATAATTTGTCAAATGCATATATATTTTCGAAAACTTTGTTTCTATGAAGCCAGACGTTACCCAGGGTCAAACAAGATCTCAAGACGAGTGAAGGCAAAGTAAGGAGTCAAGAGCACAAACCGACCTTCCCCCCTCCCCCCGCACAAAACTCACATTTTTCCTTTGAATGCATGCATTATAAGACACCAATATTCACAAATACACACTACATCAAATCACTACCTTCATGATGACAAGTTACCAATGCAAACACATCCAGCTAAGAAATACTTAACTCTCTCACTTTCACTCATCACTTTTCTTGCATAAGGCTAAGCACTGCCTTTCCTTTGCATTAAACTAAGCCCTGTCTCCCTTCACTTGCATGAGACTAAGCACTGTCTCCACTTTTTGCATGAGGCCAAGCATTGCCTCTGTAATTGTATAAGGCTAAGCATTGCCTTTCCTTTGCATGAGACTAAGCCTTGTCTCCCTTCATTTGCATGAGACTAAGCACTGTCTCCACTTCTTGCATGAGGCCAAGCATTTCCTATGTAATTGCATAAGGCTAAGCATTGCCTTTCATTTGCATGAGATTAAGCCTTATCTCCCTTCCTTTGCATGAGATTAAGCCTTATCTCCCTTCCTTTGCATGCGACTAAGCATTGTCACCACTTCTTGCATGAGGCTAAGCATTGCCTCTGTAATTGCATAAGGCTAAGCACTGCCTTTTCCTGCATGATACTAAGCATTGTCTTCCTTTCTTGCATGAGTATAAGGATTGCCTCCATAATTGCATGAGGCTAAGCACTGCCTTTTCCGGTATGAGACTAAGCATTGTCTCCTTTTCTTACACGAGGCTAAGCATTGCCTTCATAATTGCATTGTCTTCTTTTCCTACATAAGGCTAAGCATTGTTTTTTCTTTGTATAGGACTAAATATTGTCTCCGTTATCTACATAAGGCTAAGCAATGCCTTTTCTTGCATGAAACTAAGCATTGTCTCCCTTCTTCGCATCGGGCTAAACACTGCAATCATCTCATACAAGACTAAGCCTTGTCTTGTCCCGTCCTCGCCTATAACTAAGCATCACTTGTTTCCTCTATCAAGCGATTGATATTGGCATATCTTCGCATCTCATGGGCTGAAACATCACCACATTGTCAAAAGGCATCATAGTCCGAAGGCGCCATCCTCATAGCCTGAAGATGCCATTCCATGGCCTGAGAATCTCTCGAAACTGCACATCATTATTCAAAGGCGTCATAGTCCAGAGGCACCATCCTCATGGCCCAAGGACAATATTTCATGGACTACGAATCCTTTATCATACGCTTCATGACCGAGGACGTCATGGTCCAAGGACATCATCCTCCTCGTTCAAAGACAACATTCATGGTCCAAAGGGAATTTGCATCATGATTTTCAATTTTCGCAATAACCCATATATATATTTGCATACACCGTGTTTTAAGTTTTGTAGGTAATTCAGGAGGTAATCGTTTTACAAATGGGAGCAATCTTCACTCCGGTTTTCGTTCGCAACGTTCACATCCTTCGATTGCTTCAAACGTAACCGACTACCAGTAATTGACTACCTTTTACTCTATGACTGTTCAAATATCCGCCTTGTGATACATCCCTAACGTTTCAAATTCGCATTCATGACTCCACATAAAATCATCTGTTATTTGCGATAATATCCTACCCAAAAGAACCATTCTGAAACATATGACCATTCATATAACAACTCCATCGGTTTCATTCACCGTTGGATCCAGAACTACACACGACCTGATTCCCATAAAACCAGGGATATGTAGGAAACTCAAAAATCAAGGTTCGGCTCCATTTTTCAAATCGCATCATTCCCCACTTAATTCTGTAAAAAAATGTTATCATTTTCTTTACCCGACAACTCTTTCATCATTCCCAGGTAAAGAGGGGCAGCAGTTGATACCCAATTTTATCCTCATATTTTTCCAAATAGTATATACTTTAAAAATATCATTTTGCTTCATTACTTAGTCTACAAGAGTCATATAAGCATTTTTTATAATTTTCCATAATCTTTAGAGCTTTAAAATTAATTTTCTTGCATTTAAATTACTTGAATATTTATTAATTACTCCTTCAAATTATTTTTGTGATAACTTAATTATCCAAACTATTATTCGCATTAATATATATTTTCTAAATATTTTTACTTCATTTCAGATAATTATATTAGTATCTTTAGGCTATTTGCACAATCTTGCAATAATAGCCTATATTTTGTAATCTACTGTATTTGTCATTTTATTCAAAGTCAAAATAATATTTTACATTTTCTTCTAATCTTCTGCTACTATTTTAAATTGATACGTTGCATAAATAACATTTTTATATTTTTGTTTAACTATTTTATTTAATTATTCCCCTTTAATCTCTTATTCAAAAGTTGGCCCAATTTTGAGCTAATTATTTCGGATCAAACAGACCCAAATCCCTGGCCCAATCCCCAAGACCAAGCCAAACAATCACTTAACCTTAACTCAGCTAGAACCCGTTTCAAATAACCCACCTCGTTCCCTTTGCGACCCTAGCCGTTGATCTCAAATGATCAACGACCCATAACAAACCTACCCGATTCTTTATATTTCCTCTTACCCAAAACTTTAATCCATTCGTAGCAACCCACCGCCCTTGAAGTCCATAGAATCTCCCATTTTTCTCTAAAGAACCCTAATCGCCGCCCTTTCTAATCCCTCTCCTAATCCCGTTAACAATGGGATTCACCCATTATTTGCTTACCATATTGGTGTTCCTATGCTACTGGTTGCTTCTTTACGGTATTATATAGTACTTGCTCTATTTTGGAAAGTATAAATCTTCGAATCAAAGGTAATAGGTTTCAATTGTTGAGATCCAGACGATATTTCATCTATGTACATTTGTAGCAAGGCTATATGGGTCCGATTCACCAAGATCTTTGGTCTATTCTCTGATTTTTATTGAACTAGGGTTTGAAATTTTATACTTTTTCCTTTTACCCGTTCCATTACTGATTGCATGTGGTATTTTCTTCCCTTATTTATGATTGTTTTCCTTGTTTGTTTGTTCAATTCCTACCACTATATAAACACCTCCCCAATTCCCTTGTAGGGAGACCTAAGTTTTCACTGCTATTGCACTCAATATACTTTCCTCACTCATTCATCTTCTTTGAAACCCTTGGCTCTTTGGCCGACTGAAAGGCAAGGCCATAATATTATCAACCTCCTCCAGTGCAACCAATACTTGGGGCCCTTACAAGGCTCTTGTGAACTCTGAAGCATCGGAGATGTGGGGTTCTTGCTACTAGTATTCTAAAATTCTTATTCTTTTGCTCGTCTAACTTTTCTACTGATTAGTGCCTTAACTCTTGTAATGCTCATTATTTTTCCTTTTGTATATCTCTCTGTGTTCTAGATATTAAGGATGCTTAAAATTCCGTGAGCATGATTTAATTCTTTTGTTAGTTCTAAATCCTTGATACTGCACTACTATGATACCCTCCTCCCTATCATTCTATATTCTTTGATAGTTGAATGCATTTTAGTACATGTGATAGATTCCAGTTTGTTCTTAGTTTTTGTTAGGCTAATATGTATTCTTCACTATATCCTGCACTTCTATGTTTGTTTTTCTTGTTTTCCTCTGGAATCAGTTCCATACCTCTATGTTTTTCTTAGTATCTGAACATGTTTGAGCTTTGAGTTTCAATGCATGCCTATTGTATGTCTTCTTTAATGAAACTGACTATTTGTTGTTAGTTATAGAATCCTCTTCGTGCCTTGCTTTGGTACTATACCAAAACTCTTATAAAATCGTTCATTTCCTTTGAATGCATTACTTTGTGCTGAGTCTTATGTTTAATCAGTTGTTCTTTGCAAACTGGCCACAATTATATTATTAGAAACTAAGAGTCTACCAAATTATATAGAGAACCGGGTTCTTTATGAGTTTCCAGTAAGGATACTAATGACCCGAACCGTATAGCGATCTGGTCCTATATCAGTTCTCACAGTGATAACTACTGAACCAATATGCAAATGAGACACATGATAAGTTCCTACTGTATAGAGAACCAGATTCTCTATCAGCTCCCACTGTAAGCAACATGCTATAAAATTAACCAGTATAGGGAATCGGGTTCTCTAATTGTTCCATAGTAGCACGACAGTAAGTAAAGAACACAGATGATTTTTACGTGGAAAAATCCCAACTCAAGGGGACAAAATCCACGACCTACACTTGTAGGCTTTAAACTTTACTACCTTGTAAACAATTATAACAAGCCATTTTGTAATGACTCTATTACAAAGAATTCAACTAACTTGTGGTACTCTTACCACAAGCCACTTTGTGACTCCATAGTTACAAAGAATTTAACTAACTTGTGATGCTCTCACCACAAGCCACTTTGTCACTTTACAGTTACAAAGGCTTTTACTCACTCTAACTTGTAATAAAACTTATTACAAGCCAATTTGCAATGCTCTAGTTATCAAGACTTTAACTTATGATTAAACCTAGTCACAACATAAACTGAAGAGTTTACAGATTTTGGGTTTCCTAAAAAACAGCTTCTAAGAAAGCAAGATAAGAGTTACAATGAAGAACAAATAACAAAGACTCAACAAACCTACTTAAGATATTTTTTATCTTGGATCAAGTCCTTGAGGTTGCAGCAGCTTTGTTATTGAGAGAGGTTGTTGCAAGTCTTGAGAGAGGATTTCCGTTTCTGATTTTCAAGTCTTGGAACCTGAATCTTGTGACTTGCATAAGGTTTATACTACAAAAGACATTACCTTAGTGATGTCCAATCTCAATGGGAAGTGAGTGTTACACTGTCTGCTGTATTGTTGCAGGCAGTCACTTTCTGCAGTTGCTTTCCAGTTGTACAGTTGACTTATACTTCTATCAGGGGAGCACCAATGTATCAGGTCCCTAATTTGGTTATTGTGAATCTAAAGAACACTGCCCAGATTATATTGAGCCGATTAACTTGAATGATTGTACCAAACATGATTCAGGTTCTTTATCTGGTTCTCTCATGAAGTAAGTCATTTTACCTTCCTTGATTGTATTTATACGTGTGTGACATCACTTACAATGATATAAGCAAGGTAGGTAAAAAGCCTTCCATAGAAAGTTGACTGCTACATTGTTCCTGTACAATAGTGTGTGCAGGCAACAACTTTCCTGCTGGAGAGTTGACTTCATACAGTCTCCTCAGGAACTGGTAGGGACCTGTTCCCTAAGCTGTTCCTTCTACTCTTCCTCACTTGAATCATTGCTATCATCTTTGAGTACCATGTTCTTTTCTTTCTTTGGTTCTGTTCTTTAACTGTCTATCTTCCTCTTCATCTCGTAGGTCTTCAGATTTCCAACCAGCTCTTCTATGGTCAGATCCTGCAGGTCCTTTGATTCAGTAATAGCATTCACCTTGCTTTCCCAAGGGCTGTATCCCAATCTGGAACTTTGTGATCTCAAGGTCTTGTAGATGTGTAATAGGTTTTTTGTCTGGTTCTGAATGGTAAGTTTGTTAGATCATCAAAATATAAAGTAAAGTACTTGTGCCCAAAGTACTTGTAACCTATCAATTTCCCCTTTTTTTATGACGACAAACTTAGAATTGATATTCCCCTGAGAAAAAGATCACCATATTGTTCCCCCTACGAATCAGCTATATTACCCATGAAAACCGAACCTAAGGAGCCGATCACAACTGGTTCCTCAAGACTGTTTGGCAAATCATCAAAACTCAAAGTTCCATAACTTATCAATATTTCCCCCTTTTTGATGATGATAAACCCAGAATTAATATTCCTCTTGAGAACCAGATTCTGCATATGTTTCCTACGGATCAAACCTATAATCAACATATTATCAGCAATGTTCCCCCTCTGAAGCAGAGCTATCTCTTGAGAACTAGAGAACCAGATTCCTCATATGTTTCCCTGCATTATCAGCAACGTTCCCCCTGCGAAGCAAATCCATCTTTCATGCACAACGATTGATTTTGTTCCTCCCATGTTGACACCTATATAACTTCCCCCTTTTGGCATCATCAAAAAGAATAACAGAAGAAGTACTACCAAAAAGAAGTTCAGCAATATTAAATCAGGCCACTTGGGCAACACAACATAAACAATAACAAGAACAACAAGTGAATATCAGTGCACAACATAGAGTGATTGCCCATAGTGAAGTAATGATGATAAAAGCACAGTAGCTTTAACTATACATAATATGACAATTTAAACAATTGAAGTGCCAATGTCATCAAATATAGGGATCAAAAGAGGATAAGAATTCAAGGGAATTTGGAAGGAGTGAAAGACATGGATCACTGGGCAGGAGCAAAAGTAAGGGGCTAAGGCCTTGATGAGCTTGTCCATTCGTTTATTTACTCTCCTTTGATCAAGGATCATCTGTTTTCTCAGTTCCTCTATCTGTTTCCTCAATATTGCATTCTCACCCTTCAACATAACATTCTATTCAGCCGAGAGTGTTCGAGGACTAGATTCTCAACCTATCTAAGTAGGTTGAACCATCAATTAAATCACCAAGAATCTCCCCAAACTTCGTCTCATCAATAACAAACTCAGTCCCATGCACATATAGCATCATAGTATCACATAAAACATAGAACCTTTTACTTATTCTTCATAAATATTGGGACTTGGAGGAACAAAGAGGTGATTCTATTTTTGGAACTCAATAATATACAGAAATTCCTCCATTTTTCAGCAATATCAGAGTCAACACTCTGCCTTACAGCACTTTTTGAGACTTCAAAGTCTTCTCCCTCCAAACCTAATGGCTCAACCTTTTGCTTCCGTAAGGAACCAAGTTCCTCACTTACACTACCCTTTTCTATCCCTGAGCAGCCATGTCTCCCTCTTCTTCTTCTCAGTCTGTTTACCCTTATCATCTACTGCATCTTTCTTAGCCAACCTCTTTTTTTTAAATTCTTTCTCATAGGTAAAGATTTAATTTCATTCACTCTTCCACAATAACATCAGCAGCTCACACAACTTCATCATCAATCAACCTACTTTTCATCAATCCTTTTTACTGGATCGAAAGTTCATTTATACACAAAACTCAAAGAGAAAAAGATCATCATTAACTTCATGAGAAGGACTTGAGGGATCAAGTCCCTCATTCAGTTTTCACATTTACCAATTTCTCCATCCTTCAAGGATTCCACAAATCCAGCAATAACTTCAACCTCATGCTCTAGAATGTTAGATTTGCCCTGTTCCCTTTCAGTTAAACTTCCCTCAAAATCTACCAAAGAATTCTTGTGTTTTGATTCTGATGGAGTTAGGTTTTTGGAAAGTGAGAGAGTTGGGCTTATATCAGTTCTGGCATATTTGGAAAGAAGTATTATTTTGAGTTAAGGTTGATTTTTGGCTTTGAAGAAAAGAACTGGTTTTATTTGGTTGTAAGATGGAGAAGTGCCTTTTTGGGGAAACATGTCAGTTTAGAAAAGGTTTAACGGATCTAATGTATTTGAGGTTAACATCGAGGACACGAACAGTTGAGATAAAGAGCCTATTATGCTCAATAGTATTCCTATACTTCTCCTCCAACTGGGCATGCTTCACCCTCGCAGCAGCAAGCTCTTCACTTTTAGAGTTCAAGGCTGCCTCTAAGTTGTTCAATCTTTCAGCGGAGGCAGCCTCAAAGTCGGTTGCAGCAAGAACAACATTATGGACTAAAGCCCATTAGGCCCTGGCTTCGTCAAATTTAACCCTTAACGAGCCAATTTCTGGGCTAAGGGTTACTACTTCTTGCTTGCTTTGTTGCAAACAAGTCTCCAATACAATGGCCTCAGCAGCTTTGGCTTCCAATTCTGAGAGGCGAGCAACAATTTGCTCCCGCTCGGCCAAAGGTTGATCCCGTACGGAGGTAAGTTCTTCTTATTCCCGAATCAACCTTTGGAGGCCCAGTTCTTCTTCTTCCTAAATCAATCTTTGGAGGCCCTCGGAAGCAAGAAAGTTGGCCTAGAAAACAAGAAAGGCATAACTCAAGATATTTTCAGTCAAAGACAGAAGAAGTAACAAAGGAAGTAAAGAATGTACCACTGCGGCATTGTACGTGGCACTGTTTAGCAAGAAATCTCCCGAAAGAGCTTGTATTTTTGCCCGTCTTTTTCTAAAGCTTTCAGATAGTTAGCAAGTTCCACCAGCGAGGATAGAAAATTGCATCCAGTGGAGACTAAGAGAGCAGCGCTCCTCCTCATTTGCGGATCTTCAGGGGGAGCATAGTTTTGCCCCAAATTCCCATGAACTGGGGATTGGGGAGAAGGACATCCCCATCTCGGGCAGATGCAGCCGGTGAAGATGATGTAGCAGTTACTGGTGGAAGATTTGACGAAGCCAGAGATGATGTAGCAGTTGCTGGTATTGGTGAAGATGGAGACGAAGCTGATGGTGTTGAAGGGTGAGAAGCAACTGTGACAAACGCAATGCTGGTTGTTGGTTGTTCATCAACCGAAGACGAAAAAGGCCAGGTACTGAGCCCCAAAATATTAGGCGCAACAATTAGGACCCGAAAGCGGGAGTTGGCATTTTCCACCATTTCATACTCCTCCAGAGAACCGAGACATCGTCCTCGGTTAGTATAACTAACTCAACAGATTGAGCGGTCTATTGAGTGGAGGAAGGTCGTCATCTTCTATGTAGAAAAGCTCCCTTCTCGCTAGCTTGTCCATCATCGTCAATCATCATGGTGTCTATAGTTGGCCCAAGTAGAGGGCTCGTTACCACGATTTCTAAAGACGACTTGGGGGCAACATTCTTTGCCTTCTTATTCGTTTCCCCGGCTGTAGAGGAACATCTTATTTTTGGTTGCTTGTTCTCCTACCGGGGACTCCGAGAAGAAGCACTTGCACCATAAGGAGGCCCCGAGACACCTGTCTGTAAAAAAAGCTTTCTGCAGTAACCTCGTCGTATCAGTAGGATCAGCCAAAATGTCTTCCTCGGGGACAACAACTGAGTGTTGGGATAGACCTCTATTCAACAGGGGAAAGGAGTCAAATAACTTTCTCATAAGAAAAAGGTAAGGACATAGAGTTAAACTTACCATGATTTTTGGCCTTCCACTCGTATTTCAGGGATAACTCTTTCCACGAGCGGGTTTCTGGAATGATAACATCTAAAATCTTCTGAACCCATTGGTCCAAGCCCTCAACCCTAGAGGGAACCCATCGAGGCACTAAGGTAGGAAAAGGAAGAAAAGTTAATAATAACGAGGAAATGATCTTTACAGGGAAATAAGTAGATTATATACTTACGAATGCGGTTCCACAGTTTCGGGAAGGAAGGAGCCAAGACTCGGATGATATCACTAGTGGCAACTGAAACAAACTATTATATCCACCCACAGTTGTTATAAACATCCATGCTAGATAGCAATGCATGGTGGCCCTACTTGCTGAAGTTGATCATCCCCCCACGAAAGATCTTAGGGGAATAAAGGTTCATCGCATGAGCTAAAGTTAGCTCCTCAAGTGTTTCCTGGCACATGCACAGAAGGCAAGAAATCGTCCTCCACACGGTGGGACTCACCTGTGCCAAACACACTTGATAGCAGAGGCAAAACTCCTCAATGATAGAGTCCAGCTCTCCACTCAGAGAAAATGTCCCCAAAAGTGAAAGGATATGTATAGAAGTACGTAAAACCTTTATTGGATAAGGTTACCCGCTCCGCCAGGTCGGGAGAGATAATGTTGGAGTCCTGGCAACAACAATCTTTCTTCATAGCAGGAATGGTAGAAGGACGAATGGAAGAAGGATACCTGCAAACGGCCCATGTACGAGGGTTAATAGAAGGAAATTTCTCTTCGAAGTCTTTTGTTGTAACAAGACTTCTATGGGTGATGGTGCTCACTGTTGGAGGAGCAACGTCCTTGGCTTTCTTCTTGTTCTTTGAAGAACTAGTATTTGTTGAAGAAGAAGCCATTATATGTTATGGAAGAAGGAAAAGCTTTTTCATTTGAAGAGAGTTAAAGCAAGGGTGAATAACATGACACAAGTTGAACAAAAATAGTTTTAGAGAGTTTGGAGAATTATGGAGTGTGAATGAAGGAGGTTGATGCGTATAAGTAAAGGTTTAGGCGGCTGAATTGGTGGCCATGATTACCTTGATACCGGCAAAGGTTATTCTAAATCGTGGGATGACGCGTGTTCGGGGTATTAAATGCAAAGAGACATGCGTTTAATCAACCGTCAGAAGCTTTTCAGAGAGAATTATAGTAATACATGCCGGAAAGAGTATTTCTACCAACTTCCTATTAACACAAATTATGTCACCGAAATGTAGGGGGATTATCTGTATAGAGTAAAATATGCTATGATAAGTGGCCGCTTAAGAGAGTGACACGTGGAGCCTAAGGCGGGGGGTAGTTAAAACCGAAGGCAACCATCCCGTTTGTCATCGAAAAGGATGACACTCATAAATATGCAATAAATATCCTCCTCCCAGTAGAATTTAATGGAGAATATTCCACAACATTTAGTACACTGTACATTATAGAGAATTTATCATTTATTCTCATCGTTACACCTTCTTCAATGGCCCTCATAATTGACATTAAAGAGGGGCATGATCCTAGGACCTTGTTTCTTAGGTGCATCTATAAATAATGAGCTTTGTTATCATTGTAAAGGGCGCGACTTTTCTGGCAAACTTATACTATAATCGATTCAAAGCTTTATATAAATTTTATCTTCTTATTCCTCGATTAAATTGTTGTTATGCCCGGTAGCCCTGCTCCCGTAATTACTGTTTCTGCTAATTTATCTTCACTTCAAGGCTAAGTATTGTGTATTTCTTCAATTATTATATTATTTCAGGATTGAATTAATTCTCTTATCTAGAAACCACATATAAATTCAACTGTACTTTTACATGTAAACAATATGTCCAAATGTTTTAAGAAAAAAATGTTAAAGCTATCTCTCAACTATAGAATATGGTTTAAAATTATCTTTAGATTGGACATCTAAT